>NC_092520.1:141578769-141898353 GCF_037038585.1 Patagioenas fasciata | reverse complement strand
GGAGTTCCATTCTGGTAGCTGAAGGACTGGAAATACTGGAGTAGTCTGGGGCAAAGGATACTGAGACTCTTTGGGCTGTAGTCTTGGACTGGGGAGGAGCAGAGGGAGGAAGGAGTAGAGGAGTATGTTAGAAAGATGTGGGAGGGAAGTTTGAAATGAGAGAAAGGAAATGCATTTTGGAAGAAGTAAGAGAATGCAAAACCCATGGGTTCCTGGCGTGCTGCCAAGGAACAGGCATTGTTTTCCACAGAGATGGGAAGAATTCCCAAATATTTGGGTAATGAGAGGAAGAGGGATCTGTGGAAAAACCCTTTATTCTTTCTTATAGTTACTAATATCATAAAATAAAAAACCTCTACTGGCATTAGTACTTTCTAGTTCAGAGTTTGATAATGTTCACTTTTGATAGAAGATCAAGGTGAGGGCAACCTTACCTCACTCAGCAGGAAGGTGATATAGCAAATAAACTTGAAAACCATTTCAAAACATATGAAGGATGAGAATGTGATGGGGAGTAGTCAGCATGGATTTACAAAGGAGAAATCATGCCTGACCAACCTGACAGCCTACTATGAGATGACCAGTTTGGTGGATGAAGGGAAAGCTGTGGTTGTTGTTTATTTTGATTTTAGTAAGGCTTTCAGTTCTCTGTCCCATCAGACCCTCATAGACAAACTGATGAAATACAGACTAGATAAATGGACAGTGAGGTGGTCTGAAAACTGACTGAAATGACAGTCAATGTCACAAGGTCCAGTTAAAGGTGAGTTTCCACTGCCATGCCCAAGGGTTTGACATGGTAGTTGATACTGTTTAATATCTTTGTTAATTGCCCGGGTGATGGTAGAGAGTGCACCCTCAAAGTTTGAAGTTGATATTGACAGACGCATGCTCAAGTGTTATGAAACTTGGAGGAATTACTGGCACATCAGGTAGTTGTGCTGCTGTAGAGAGGGACCTCAGCAGCCTGGAGAAATGGCCTGACAGGAATCTCAGGAGGTTGAAGAAGGGGAAATGCAGTCCTGCATTTGGGGATAAATAATCCCATGCACCACTGCATGCAAGGGGTCACCCACCTGGAAAGCAGCTCTGCAGGGAAGGACCTGGGTGTCCTGATGGACAAGTTGACCAGGAGCTAGACGTGTGCAGTCATGGCAAAGAAAACCAACCACCTCTTGGGCTGCTTTAGGCAGAGTATTGCCAGCAGGATGAGTGAGGTGATCTTTCTCCTCTTCTTAGCCCTGGTGCAACAGATCTGGAGAGCTATATTCAGTCCTGGTTTCCGTAGTACAAGAAAGACATAGACATACTGGACAAAGTCCATCACAGGATCAAAGAAATGGTTGAGGGACTGGAGCCGTTGTCACATGAGGAGAGACTGAGAGAGGTAGAACCTGGAAAAGAGAAAGCTCAGGTAGATCTTATTAATGTGTATAAGTATCTGATGGGACAGAGTAGAGATGACAGAGCCAGACTATTTGGACTCTATGATCTTGAGGGTCTCTTCCAACCCAAATGATTCTATAATTCTGTGATTCCATTCTGAGTGGAGCCCAGTGATGGGGCAAGAAGCAATGGGTACAGATTGAGACACAGGAGGTTCTGTCTGAAAATAAGAACAAAACTTTTTACTTTGAGGATGCTCAAACACTGGCATGGATTGCCCAGAGAGACTGTGCAGTCTCCATTCTTGGAGATACTGAAAACCCAACTGGATGTGGTCCTGAGCAATCTTCTCTAGCTGACCCTGCTTTGAGTGGTGGGGTGGGGTAGATGACCTCCAGAGGTGCCATTCAACCCAAACCATTCTGTGGTTCTGTGATCCTCATCATATGAGTGAAGCTAGAAAATGTACTGGAGTCTCCTCTCTGTCTGTCAGTGACAAATCTTTATTATGGTTTTCATTTCTGAGTTCTCAGATCCGATTTATAAATTTGGAATGTCTTTAGCTGGCACTGAAACACAGAATTTGAAACTACCTGGCAAGAGTTTAATGTTCCTGGCAACATGATTGTCAAATGCTTTTTACTTAATTCCAAAGCATAATGTGTTAAGACAATGCACCGTTAGACAACAATAACCTGACTGTTAGGGTAATTAAAGATGTTGAAAATGCCCAAGAAGAAAATTAGTGAAGCATTTAGTTACAGTTTAGATAAAAAAAAAAAAAAAAAAGATTCTTTTTGTTCATGATAATTTTATTATTTTCTAGAAATAGTCTTTCTACAACAATCCAGCTATGAACATTCTTCTTCTTGAGTTCTAAAATATGCCTTACAGAATAAAATCATCCTTTACAGGATGTGAATGCTTTCAAATATTGTTTTATTCATCTTGGAACAGCATTTCCCTATTCTACATGTTTATAGATTTTAGTACTGGATATTTAGTATTTATTTGATGTACAAATTCAAGGTTTACTTTTGGATGTTTAGTTAATAGAGCAACTCATACTAAACATCAGTTGCATTGCTGTTGTCAACATGTCACCTGGTGCTTGTCATCATTTTGGAGAGAAAGGTTGGGCCAGTGAACAGCTTCTGGAGAACCCTCCCATGTTTCTGATGGCAATAACCCCCTCAGCCCACCTGCTTTGCAGATCACAAGCAGATGCCAAGATGAAACCACAGGCAGTGTTAGAGTTGGAGTCTTTTCTCACTCTTTTTTGTTGTAAGTAGGCAGACAGCGGGAGGCAGGATAACTGGGTCAGGGTTGCTCTGGCTGGGAAACTTACTTTCTTGGTGGGACATAAATTCTGTTCCTGCCTTCACCGTTAGTGCTGTCTTAGTGCTATCATATGTCACTGGGGATGCCTGGTTTCCCTGTAACTTGTAAAAGTGACATCCTGGCACTGAGGTGAAGATCACAACCATTGCAATGAAAGTGTCAACAAACCTTGTTTTACCTGAAAAATAACTGGTTGTTTGAAATACTTTTTCTAAATGATACTCCAGGACAGAGATGGCATCTGCATTTGACTGAAAAGGTTGTCTGTTTTCGTTTCAGACAACCTGAAAACTAAAAATCTGAAACGTTCACTTCTTAATTAAAAAGTAATATATTTCTCTATTTCTTTCTGTGATTGAATGCAGTAGACTAAAAAGGTAGCTCTTGGTTTGTATTTTTTCTTCCCCTTAGTTACTTTACACAGTACTTCCAATGAGTTTCCCTCTCATTTGCCACAACTGCTTAAAATGTTTGTTTTTGTATTATGGGTGAACTCAATCGGTTAGGGGGAACAATAAGGGGATTGCCTATTAGGGTTGTGTGGGTGGTTAGCAAAGAGCTATTCAGGAGATGGAGAGGTTGTTAGTTTACCACACTGAAAGAAGGACATAACTCTGGGATTACAGGAGTGTGAAAGAAGTTCAGACACCACAATGAAAAAAAAAAAAAAAAAGATTTTGATGCAGCAGGATGTGTCTAAATGCCTCTTAAAACAAAACCAAAACCAAAACAAAACAGGCAAATATTTTACTGGTAAATCTAAAGTCTAATAATACTGGTGACAGAAATGACACAAGTGCAGCATTGTGTTCCTCTCGAGTAGCCTGCCCCTCCTTCCAAAGGTATACATTCTCTTTTTCTTCCTGTGTTCCAGCCAGGCCGGCCTTCTTGCCTGCTGGCCCACCTTCTGGCACACAGGGACAGCCTGCTCCTGCGCCTCTAAGAGGACCTTCTTGAAGAGAGACCAGCCTTCCTGGACTCCTTTATCCCTCAGAACTGCCTCCCAAGGGATTCTGTCAATCGGCCTTCTAAATAAGTCAAAGTCTGCCCTTCAGAAGTCCAAAGCAGCACTTCTGCTGACCACCCTTCTGACTTCTCCAAGGATAGAAAGCTCAATCATTCCATGATCACTATACCTCAGGGCATTTCCAGTCAACATGCCGCCCACGCGTCCATCTCTGTTTATAAACAACAGATCCAACGGGGCTGCTTCGCTGGTAGACTCACTAACCAGCTGTGTCAGGAAGTTGTCTTCCATGCACTGCAGGAGCCTCCTAGACTGCTTCCTTTCTGCTGTCTCGGATCTCCAGCAGACAGCTGGTACATTGATGTCCCCCATAAGAACAAGGGCTAGTGATCGGGAGACTTGTCCTAGCTACCCGCAACATACTTGCTCTGCCTCTTCATGCCGGTTGGGTGGTCTGTAACAGACCCCCACCAGGATGTCTGCCTTGTTGCTCCCAGGTCCTTGGGGCCTGGAGGTGGGAGTGGGTTCAGTCGGAGGTGCACCCTTGCTCTGTTGGCTAGTATGAAGGTGAAGGACAAAAGCTTCTCATGGCTTGTCCTCAAGCAGAGGAGCTAAGTCATACTCATATCGAACCCGAGTACATGGCATTTCTGCTGAAGCGGGTAGAGTTCCTCAGACTTCTCTGGCTCCCCATACCCACAAGTATCTGCTGGAACTGGCATCTGAGTTTCAGCAAAGTCAAGTGATAGTATGGGAGAGTGAAGGGGTATCTACGTGTGTGCGTATGGGTAGGGGAGAGGCGAGTGGACAGTCATACTGAGCACGCTTGCTTTGGAAGGTATTTATAAATGATGAACTGTGCACATTCCAACATATTTGATCCTCCGTCATGCAGTGGTCAATCTCTGAGGCTCGGTATTCAATCTGGCATTGACCAAAGTGGCGTTCTAGAAAGTCGTGACCAGTAGAGATGGCACGAACCACTGCAGCACTAGGAAAATGCAGATTTGGATTGCTGTTTTTCAACTGGCCTCTATCCAGTCAGGCAACAAAAAGCTTTGTGAAGAAAACCTAAGGTGGCCGAGAAACTTCCAGGATGGTGCCCTGGCGTCTGTCAGGAACCAGAGAGCCCTGAGATTCAGTGGGAGTCCAGCACCCTGATCATACGGGCATGATCACCAGTCTCAGCGACACAAGTATGTGACCCTGCAAAGGCACGAGTGGGACTATCCCACTAGCTAGTTAGATCTCCAGGGTACAGTGATAGCTACTGGCACTGAGGTAAGATCGACAATTTGGAATTCAGAAATTCTGAAGGTTCAATGCTATTTCTAGGAGAATTTTACTCCCTTTGAAAACCTATTATCCAGTTCTTGATGTTGCAGCCTTAAAAAGTCACCCAGAATACAAGGCACCACCAAAGCAGGAAGGCGGGCATGGAAATGGAAAGTTTTCAAAAAGGGCCTCCTAGTCAAAGACAGGGACCAGGAGGTGTCACAGGAGTGCAGACACAGTTGCCAATGTGTGAAAGAAAATAGAAGAAAGGCATTTTTATTCTTTTCTTTTTGTTTATTGCCTCATGCTGAAGGTGTGGTGGCTGGGCCACCAGCAGGGAGACAACTGGGCGCTTCTGCGACGCTGTTTGCCACCATGTTCACACACGGGAGCCTGGATGGCTGGGGAACTGCCGGATGACTCCTGTGGCAGGTGGAGCCAGCACCATGGATGATGGTTCTTGAGGTGGATCCACCTCCATGGGCTCCTCGCTGTCCTGTGCTGGCTGAACAGCCAGTGGCCCCGTGCCATAGTCTGGTCAATCCACCTCCATGGGCTCCTCGCTGTCCTGTGCTGGCTGAACAGCCAGCGGCCCCACGCCGTAGTCTGGCGGATCCACCTCCATGGGCTCCACGTCATCCTTTGCTGGCATGTCACACCTGGGCCTCAGCAGATAGACACGCCTCGGCCCCATACTGTTCCTCTGCCTGCCCATAGGTGCTCGCTGCATGACATTGTTGACGTGAGCATGGGCAATGGCTCTCATGGCACGAGGGGGAATGTTCCTCTTCCTCCTCTGCTCCTTTGCCTTCCTCAGGCTCCCGGGAGGTCCCAGTCGCACGATGCGTCTTTCGCGGCTCCTCTGCCAGGGTGGGTAGCCATCCACCCTGCTGCTTGAGCTGCTGCCTGGCAGGCAGACACGCTTGGCCTCTACGCAGTTCATTGGTGGTCCCACAGCCATGTTCTGCATGGCGGAGATCAGAGACGTGATGTCCGTCCCGGTTGTGCCACGAGAGTTGATGTTCCTCTTCCTCCCCCTCCTCCTCCTCCGCTGCCTTTGCTGCCTACTCCGGGGACGTGTCTTGGTCTTCCACGGGAGCGGAGAGCGGCTCTGTGGCTTCGCACGCCATGCTGAGCAGCCACCCGCCTGGCTGCTCCCGCTGCTGCCCGGCAGGCAGACACGTTTGGGCTCCACACCGTTCCCCGGTGGGCCCACAGTCAGGCGCCGCATGCCATTGATCAGAGAAGTGAGATCGATGGCACTTGTGGCACACGAGCTGACGTTGCTCCTGGTGGGAGGTGCCATGCTCCCCTGTCGTGTTGGGAAGTGGCTCTGTGGTGTCCCACCCTGAGGTGGGCAGCCACCTGCCTGGCTGCTCCCGCTGCTGCCCGGCAGGCAGACACGTTTGGGCTCCACCCCGTTGCCCGGTGGGCCCACAGTCAGGCGCCGCATGCCATCTATCAGAGAAGTGAGATCAATGGCACTTGTGGCGCATGAGCTGACATTGCTCCTGGTGGGAGGTGCCGTGCTCCCCTGTGGTGTCAGGAAGTGGCTCTGTGGCGTCCCACCCTGAGGTGGGCAGCCACCCGCCTGGCTGCTCAGCGTCCTCTTCCTTCCAAGCATGCTTGGCGTCCGAGGGCCTCGCACTGTGGGCCAGCTGCCGGGGCCCCCGCTTTTATAGGACTGGAACAATGGGCAGTGAGGTGGCTGGTGACAGGCAGGAGGTCACTGTGGTGACCATTGTGACTGTAGTCGGTGGGTGTGGTCAGAGGTGGCAGGTGTGGGGACAGGGGCTTGTGTCCTGACAGATGCCTCAGTGTGGAGAAGGAGGAGGGTGATGGGATCTGAGGGCCCCTCTCCTGGGGCTCGCTGCTACCTGTCATGGTCCTACCCAAGAGAAAGGCTGCCCCTTGGGCACAGGGACTGCCCTCCACCTCGTTTATGAGCCCTGGGCTCCAGGCCCTTCTCATCCCGTGCCTGGGTTGGTCTTGATGAGATGGTGGCAAGAACGTTCCAGAAGCATTCCTCAGGGACCCTCTGTTGACCTTACACCCTGCAAGAGCCGCAGCCCGCTCTGCTGAACAGTGGCTGAGAGGTAGCAAAGCATCCAGAGATCCTGTGCAGCATTGTTCTCAACGACTTTTATTTGTGCTATCAACGGTGTGTTCATCACCATCCTCTCCTGTGTGCCCTCCTATTTCACAGCGACACTGCTTTGCAGTCCATGGTTTTGGTTTTCCTTTGCTCTTCCTGGTCTACTGCCCCAATCCAGGTGGCAAAATATACTTGTTCATCCCTGTGTCTCATCTTGTCTCTCTTCTTTAGGATTAGCCAGTCAGGCAGGAATTGAGACTAGCAGTCAGCGGTTTGGAGTGGTTTGCCATACAAGAGTACATTTTGAGCTCTGTTTCTACATTTTTATTTTGTCACTGGACAGATCCTGTCACCTCCCAAGCCACTCATGCCTGCACTTTCTGTCTAAGGCAACCACTATCATGGGCACCACTCTTTGGTTTGCCTTAGTCTCAAGTGGATTTCTGAAAAGGAGCAGGCTTGCTGGTAAGACAAGGAAGAGGGATTTAAGCGGGATGATTTTGTAGACCAGTATAGCAGCAGTACCACATGAACTGTGAGACTGACATGGCACCGGCTGAAACAATCTCTTCGAGACAGTGGGGGACACTTAAGTGGTGGTAACTTCTTAAGCTGGGTCTGCTGTTGGCAAATCGTGTCATGCAGCTGCAGGCAGCCCACTTGGTCGGGAATATGCTGGAAAGTGAGGGAAGGAATAAAGAAGGGGAAAGAAGGAATTTATAAGGGAAAGTTGGAGTGATCTGAAATGGGGTATGGTACAATTAAATTTAAAAAAAAAGCACTGAGTGTCTCAGAAAGGTAACTGAGTTTAATACTGCACATTTTAATGGTGTTATTAAATGAAACCAGGAGGGAGTGTGCTGAGAGACTGCGCTACTGCACAGGCCAGGTAACTGCTATCCCATCTTTCTGTTTCCTAAGCCAGTTCAGCTGGTTTTCTAGGGCTTTAGCTCGTTCCCTAAAAAGCAGGTATAGTTTTGTCTTAGTAATTCCCACACCATGGCCTGAATGAGAGCAGCCTTTGATTTGAAGTGTAAAAAAAGCATTAAACAGAAGCATAAATGATTTTGCTGTTTCTTCCCCATGCTTTAATAAATCTTAAAATTACTGTTACTATTGTAGTTTAATGATTTTCACCTGAAATTGTGAATTTCTTTTTCCCCCAGACATTTCTCCCATGTTTCTTCTTTTTACATTGCCACTAAAATCTTGTGGAGAAAAACAGAGAGGAAGAAAAACAAAAGAGCTGAGGCAGCTTGAAGTGCAAACGTATAGAAGAAACTTCTCTGAAAACTGTCTTTTGATTTAATGCTTCAACATTGAAAACTTCTTCAATGGCACTTGCCTTAAGAGAAATGAAGGGCAAATAATTGTTTTAATAGTTATTTTATTTACTAAATCTGGTCCTAAAATATACTTCTGTCAGAATGCAGAGCAAATTGAATGCCTTACGTGAATACTTTTTTTTTGAGAAGAGGTCATGTGTGGAACTTTGATTTTCTTCTGGTTTTCTATTTGTTCCATTTATTCAATTTTCTTCTGTGTAACCAGTGATTTTAAATCTTTCTTTGTCTGTGAAATCCTAAGAAATGCAATAGCAGGCTTTGTAGGACAAGTTTACTGCTAGGAGTAAGGCAGTCTTATAGTTATCCTTTGCAGCTCCCTTAAAAATCTCTGTGGGTTCTCAGACTGATCTATGGATCATAATTTGAAAGTCATAGTGGCAAAGAGAATATAGCCTCTTTTGGTAGCAAGTATTTTAAACACAGTGCTTTCTTCAGAAGACGTATTCTTGCTCTCCTTAGTGTCTGCATAGCTCTGTAGAATATTAAGTTTAGGAGCCAAGATCTTAGCTGAAATCCTGTAAGCATTTAATCTTTGTTTCAACATCTGAGCTCAGTTGCATAATCACTTATAACAAATTACTCACAAAATACCTTGGATTACTCTCTAGAGCTTTAATAGTCAAAACACGAACTCATACATTTCAACTTTTAGGAGTATTCACCAACAAACCGTATGTAAATAGAGGGTTTTTTAGAATCTTTAAATGAAAATTCGTCACACAAAAATATATACAATAGTCTAAAATTCATCTCAGTGACTTGTTGCTGAAACATAAGACTGTTTTGGGATGGACTAAAGCCAGTGTTTTAGGAAAGATGTGTAAGCATCATAGACTACCAAGCTCAGAACTTTTATTTCTTAATGAGTCTGGAAGGGGACTGCAGCTTCTGGAAGTTGTTCCTTTGTGATTATTTTCTTTGTTTGTTTATAATTTGACTTTGTTCTGTATCAGATCTGCCTTGTCTGCTGTGAGAATCCAGGTAAACTAGGAGTTACAACCAACACTCAATACCTCACTTGTGCCTCCAGCTTTTCAGGTAAATATTTGGGACCTGTATCAGTATGTGGGTCTTTAGCATATGATAATATCTGACAAACAAGGGGTTTTTCCTCTTCTGTTTTGCACTCTTTGTTTCACCGAACAAATGGGTGAGTTTGAAACGTTAGTGATTCAGAATAGCTGAGTGGTCGCAGTGCAGTGGTGAAGGTGAGAACGGGAGATGTGTGGTCAGGTGGGGTCCCTGCTTCTGTCAGTCCAATACTATCTGTGGATCCTAAACAGAGATCCCCAGGTAGTCTCCTACCTGCCTATGGTGTGATCAGGCGTCCTATTTCATGTATAACTGTTCTGGCAAAAAACATATCTGCTTGTCACCACCCATCTGACAGGAATCCTGCACAGACTTCTCACCTTCCAGGAGTGTCCAGACATTTGTTGCTGGTGAATTCACCATAGTAACAGGAGTAGTCCATGAAGATGACCTGGGCAATTGTGGCTTCCAGGTCAGTGGGCAGTGGGAAGCAGCAGGAGATAGCAATATATGACATTATTAAACGTGGATGATGTTACATGGCCATGTCTATAGAGTGCTTCAGCAGTGTAACAAAACAGAAGTAATTTCCAAAAGGACAAAACCTCAGAGCTCCATGTCATTTGGTAGTCCAAGGGATGGGATTAATTAATTTATATTATATTCCTTGACAATATTAAATCCTTCAGTATAATCACTGCTATTTTGTATTTTCTTTAGCTCTCCTCTGTGGCCTCTCAAGTGAAACAACCTTACTTTTCCCTGCAATCTGTCAACTCTCTCCCCGTTTTCTCCATCAAGTTATTAATAAATATTCTAATACTAGGTGCCATGGTGTCTGAACTCTCCATTAACCTTTCCCCACTCTGAGAAAAATCTGTTCTCTAATCCTTTGTTTCTTATTACTTCATCAGTCATTTTGAAATATATGAAAGCATCTATTAGCCTTCCATCAGGTTTTCTAGAGCAGAAATTGAGGGTTTTTTTCTCATTAACAGTATAAGGGTGCTTGGACTTTTGGCTAGTAAAATCTGTGCAAACAGGCACTGCATGAGTGATTTTCTCGTCTGCAGCAGGAGTAGCTTAGAAGATCCACTACTCTTAGATGTACTCACTGTCTTGGTATAGGATCATCTTAAACATTCCCTTCAGCAAAGAAATAGCTTCCCAGTATCATGATAACTGTCTTTAAAGAAGAGGAAAAGTCATCAGCCTCTACAAGGTGTGCTGGGTTATGCCCAAGAATTGAGGTCGGCTTGTGACAGCAGTTCCTGTGACCTGTCACTCCCACATGTCTGTACAAGCGACCACGAGCCCCATTCACGAGCAGTCCCTGAGCCAGAGGCAGCAATTTTGATCAGTTCAGCAAAAGGTCTGGACACAGTCTGAATCTTGCCCATGATGGTTTGGATTTTGTACTCGCTTCTTTTTTCTCTCTGAATCTCCAAGGTGGCTACTGACCTGAAAGGTAACCAGGAAAAAAAAAAAAATCAGAAAGATTTGCAGGGCTGAAGAGCTGCTTTTAGGGTAATTGTCTGGAGTAGCGACAGAAATTTGGAGGAGGAATAGGTTTTGCACAGCACGACATTGTACACTGCCCCAGCAGGAGTGATTTTGAGGAGGAACAAGCAAGACAGTGACTGAGGCACAGGGACCTCCTTGGGGATAGGCTGAAGCTGGGCTGGGCCATGGGCCCATGGGTTGGGAGAGGATCAACAGAGCCCATGTCTGTTCTAGAGCAATCTGGGAGCCATCCCCATCTTGGGACTGATGGCAGAGCTGAGGCCAGCAGCGTCTGCAGCTGAGGGGCTGGTGCGGCTGTGCCCACTGCCACTGGGACAGCCTGGGGGGGTCTCCAAGTAGAAAACTTCAGTCTGGTCTTGTGCAGGGCTGAGGCACATCTATGAAAATGTCCTGTCTGCTCAGTAGGTATGTCCTTCTGATTATTTTCTGCCATAAAACCTGTTTACTCCTCTTCCTACATGTCCCCATGAATGTTGGTTATGTAAGTCACAAAATAAAAAGAGTTTTCTAGTAGGTGTTTGTAACATACTAATATAACTGCTTCTACCCTGTACATTGAATCAGTACAGCTACTTCTTTTTCAGGGAAAAAAGATGCCGTTGTTGTCAAAGTCCTTACACTGAGAGATGCCTTGCAGCACTTGCTCTATGCCAGGATAAACCAAAGGACAATTCTGACCCATCACACTACTGTCAAAAAAAGCCATCACACCCATGTCTCCCTCTTAGTACACAGCTGTATTCGCAACACAGATGGATTCCCAGAACGTGTGTCTGGGTTATTCAAACACCCTCTCCCTAATGAACATCTCATTCTCTTATTTTCCTTTTTAAGAGTACAAATGCCTGCCTGTTCTTCACTGCACCAGCCCCTGGGGGTTTGCAGGGCCCCACTGCTGCCCTATGCAACTGTGCCCTGGAAAAGTCTGGGTCTGCAATAGCAAATGTCTGAGGTAAATGGCTGGAGTAGGGATGAAGATGCTCAGGTTTTGTCAACCTGAAATAGCATTTTTCCACTGCAAAAGGGTCATTCTGGAATGAAGAATGCTGTTTTCCTCCTTTAAAAGCTGCCCATAAAACAGGGGCAGTGTGGAGAGCGGAGAACGGAAACCTCCTTTAGGAAGGTGAGAAAATGGGTGAATAAAAAAAAAAATAAGCTTTTGACACACTGTCATACTGTAAACACCAAAGCAAATGGTAGCAGAAGTCGTCATAGCAACAAAACCTTGGTCAGCGAAAGACTTTCTGAGAAGTGGTGATTATGTCCTTCAGGTAGCAGAGAATCAGACCTCATTATATTCAACCTTCGAATACTTGAATTTGCACTTTCCTTTAAGGGAAAAGGCAAAATTAGGAAGGCAAACATTGAACAGGGTTGCGTTTGTTCTCCTCTGGGGTGGACAGTGGAGTGTAATAATACAAGCAACAATAATCCTGTTGCCATCCTTCTACTCCAGAAAAAGAAAAAAAAATAAGCATTCCCTGATCCTTTTTTAAGATTATAAAATATGAATTACTCTTTATTGATGGTGAAAACACTTTCTTCTTTCTAATCCTCTAACTCCAAATTAAGGCCTTTTGAAAGCAGCAAAATATTGAAAAATGCTTTAACCGAGAAGTGGTTAAGCTCTTCCCCTGGCACAGGTGCCAAAGGACTAGAGAGCCCTTTTCTGCTGAGCCTGGCGCTGGGAGGGTGTCCTCCTGCTCCCACATGGTAGAAGGTCCCAGCTGGAATCTGAAGCACCTTGAGGTTTTGAGGAACTGACTGGAAAGGGGAGGATGTGCCAGTTTTTTGGGATAACTCCTCAGGTTGACTTTGCCATAGTCCCTGAGGGGCTGAGATGTCCTCCAAAACAACTGGACTTGGATGCTCTCAAAAAATGTGAAAAATTACCCAATAACACACACCTCTGTAGTTGCCTGATGATGCTCTGAAGAGCAAGGTTGTGTATTTGGCGTATTGAAATCCCAGAGCAGCAACAAACTTGGTCATAAGTGGTTTGTAATCAGCCTTTTTAGGATCTGAGGTATCTTTATACATAACCATGTGGCAGAATGAAAGGCTGTTTGAATGGGTTCCCAGTGAGGGTGGGATGACCTAGTAATAGTCATATTTAGCATCTATCAAGATAAATTATTTTAAATTTCCTACTGGAAATATTCTTCATGAATGTTTGAGGTTTTGAGAGGAAAATGAATTTGTGTTTTAAAACTTTATCCAGTTTGAGAAAAGAGAATTTGAGGCCTAATTACCAGCCACCAACTATCATGCCACAAGTAAATAGTTTTAAGAAACCCTTAAGGACCCTGAAAACTAACAGAGCTGACATTCTCTAACACTTTGACTTAAAAAAAATAGGTTTTGGTATTTGATGCAAGACTACAGCACTTTGTGGATTTCTTTCCCTTTCTTCAGCTCTATTAATCACATCCAGACACAAGTATAAATTCAAAACAAAGAAAAGTTTAATATTTTAGAAGACTAGACAAATGCTTAGAAAGAACATTGGCTTAACTGCTTTTGCCTTTACTAAATACATTTCGAAATTCTCCTCCTTTGTGATATGACTTGTCCCGTTGCTTTTTATATATTAGGCAGTCTCTGAATGGTACTTTCATCTTCCTATAATTCAAAATCAAGATCTTCCTAGTGGGACCACAGCAACAACTTGTTCTGTCTGGAAGCACAGTGCTTGTTCTGATAAGAGGTTACAAAACTGGTATCTTCTGCCTCCATAGAACAATTCAGAGTTTTTCTTCACATTTGGCATTTGACTTTTGCATTGACCTTGTTTAATATTGTTGGTCTCTCAGGGCTCATACAGCTAATACTGAGTGCAGTTCCTAACTTATGTGGCCTAAATTATATGTGTAACGTAATTTGGGCTGTATGTCTACAAAAAATGGTTGATATTGTGCAGTCATTTTCTCCCATGGAAGTTCCCTGAGCTCAAACAGGTGAGCTAAAGCTTTGCGTAGACCCACAAGACTTGTGTATGTTGTATGTGATTACAGAAATCTCTACAGAGAGAAAGTGGAGTCTCTGTGGGACAAGCTGTTAAGAAGTTCCTCTCTTTCTTGGTAAACACAGAGTGATTTTAACAGAAATCAGAGAAGTCCTATGAAGTCAGTACTTTGATGTCATTTTCACAGAGATACTTTTTGTACTATTTGCAGGAAAGTTCCCAGAAACAGCACTGTTTGTATATGGAGTTCAGGGAGCTATGCAAGCCGTTTGATTTTGTCAACAAATAGAAAAGCTGTATTCTCCCATGGCTTCTAAAAACATTGAAGAAGTCAAATGTGGTGCCATATTAGGACTCTGAAAATAGGCTAAAGGTTAATAATGGTAATAATAGTAATAATAATCTTAATCTTCAGCATATTTTATTAACCTGTCTATATATAAAGCTGTATACAAAGCTGAAGCATAGGAGGATCCATCTAAACATGAGGAGAAATCTCTTTGTTTTGAGGGTGCCAGAGCACTGGAACAGGCTGCCCGGAGAGGTTGTGGAGTCTCCTTCTCTGGAGACATTCAAAACTCTGGACACATTCTTGTGTGATCTGCTCTGGGTGAACCTGCTTTAGCAGGCGGGTTGGACTAGATGATCTACAGAAATCCCTTCCAACCCCAACCACTCTGTGATTCTGTGATATGTATTTTGACATACTTTAACCTATTTTAATGAATAAAGTATTTATGGGTCACTGGCAGAAGAAAACCAAAATCTCTATGTGCACAGTGAGTCCATGGCAAGAATACAGCTGAGTGATGTAGTTCAACACATTTTCTTACCTGCCCATCAGCTCTTTTGCCCTGTGTTTACATAGCAGACCACAGCTGTCTCTACGTCAGCTATCTCAAAGAAAAGATGTATATCAGAAGAATTTTGGGAAATTATTTGGCTTGACATTGTTGAGATGCCAAGGAAATTTGGCACAGATGTTGTGGAGGCTGAAAATATGCAGAACTGAGAATATGCTGGTTGGAAAACTCCAAGGAAAAGAAAACAACCTGGAGATGACAAGATGGGTCTGTGCTTATTTGTCGTCTGTCAGGGTCATAATCTTGGTTTATGTATGGAATCTGTTAATTAGAGCTGTAATGAACTGTTCAGTTCACTTTGTTCATGCAGTAGCTTGCAGACTTAGGGGCAAAAGCCAGTGCCTAAAGACCCAGAGGACTAATTAAGTACACAATGTTTCAAGTAATTAACAACCTAGTCAGATGTTTTCAGTGACAGTAAATATATTATGCTGTCATTGCCCTGCCCTAGAGCATCCTCAGACCAAGTTTTGTAAACACTCTTATTCTGTAATCTATTTTACCTGTTAACCCACACAAATGTCAGGGACTCTTTAATAAATTTATAAAATATATTTTTAGCAAAACTTGTTCTTTCCAAAGAAGTCATTGTCATGATGGGATGACCCTAGCTGTGATCCTTAAAAATCAATTATTTGCCTATCAATTTAAACAAAGTAGACCTATTGGCAGAAGGTATTTTTGCACAGGGGTGATGCCAGAGTTTTGTGCTGCTTATTGTGTTATGTTGTCTATGTAAATTAAAAGACTGGTTAGACATCCTGTTACATATTGACAATTGCATTCCCATGCTATACAACTGAACTACTAGCTTTACTAAAATGTGTCAGCCTAAAGCCCAGTGACAGAAAAAAATATGCATCTGCTTTTCAACAAGCAGCAAGTTATCAAAAGAATTTCTAACCTGGAGGAAAAGACCAAACCACTCTTTATAAAAGTGTCTAAAAGTAACAAAAGGTAAAATAATTCAGAGCTGGTAACAAGTTTTCATTTCTATTGACTTAATTCCTTTAAGCATTGTGAGACAGTATTAAGAAGGCATTGCTTCATGGCTTGTTAGTCGATTTCTGAAAGTCTTCTGTGAAAGATCATGGGTCATTTTCATGATTTTGCAGTCTTGGAAAAGATGTAGGTGACTGTTGGATACCTTGGATTTCCAGACTGAGTGTAGCCCTGCTTGCTCCTGGTACTTTTACTGGTAGGAGGATTCAGGATGTGTCACCTTTGTTTTGCCCAGGTGTCATCAAAATTTACAACCAACCCCAACTGGTTGTATTTAGCAAGTAGCAGGCTTGTGTCTGAGAGTGCAAATGTTTAGTTTTAATCACTCACCTGCACCTGCTCACATACAGACAATTGCCAGTTGCCTGTCAGCTTTCTCAGTTTAAGTTGTTTTTTGTCTAACACAAGGGCCAAGTCCTGAGGCAGCAGGGAACTACAGCATGCAGAATTTGGCTCCAATCTCTCCTATATGTGACTCGTATCACCATAAATCAGCCTTGCAGGGATTCATAATATAATATGACTGAGGCTGCTGTGATGTGCACTCATAGATCTTAGGAATAACTCCTCCGTGTGCTTCACTAAGATTGTCAAGAATCCCCAGAGCAGAGGTGACTGGGAAGCATCAGAGCCCACTGGAGGGCACAGTCTCTGTCTAGTGGGCTTGTGCTGGTGGACCGTGTTTCTGTGAAAGTTTTCTTCAAGTATTGCAGCGTAGGCCTCTTATTTTAATGTTAGGTATTACCAAGCATTTGCCTGTTTAATTTCTACAGAGAACAGGTTCCCTAGGTATTTTTATTACTATTTGATCTCCACACAGTCTGACCCAGCATGTAGTTATATTTTGTAAATCTCCTTCAAAATCAGTGAGTAATGAACTTTTATTTGCCACAGTTTAACTGCATTGGCTGAAGCAGTAGCCAATTCAATCCTCTTTTGCCAGATTGCCCCAGTTAGAATGGAGTCCAACTGTATGCTGTACTCAACTGTAAGTTTTATTCCTTCGACATAATTTCACAAGTATGATTGCTGTGAAGTAGCAGTCCAATCAGTGTTCCTCATTATCTTCCTTTATGTTTGCTTCTCTATAGCAATAAATAACCTTCAGAAAGGAAGAACTGCCACACAAATGGAACAGCAGGGATTCGGAAGGGATATCCCAAAAGTTTTATTTTCTTTTCTTTGTTGTTTAAATGTGTTGGTGCAGACACATTTATACAAGCCACTGAGTACAAAATACGTGCATGCATGTGCATTTCTGAGATATACAGTTAATTTGTCTCATTGGAAATACTTTTGCAGTTAAGAAAAGCGTTTAAATTTCTCTTGAGGCATGAAGCCTGCTGCTCCTCTGCAGTTCATGAGGATAAGCTTGACGGATGACCTTCTTTGTATGTAAGTTAGTTACTTTAAATGTATTTTATCCTTCATTTAGACTTACTGTACTGGCGACCTAATGGCCAATAGAGAGCAAACTCTAAAGTACATTTTAAACTGTTTTGCCCTGCCACACCTGATAAATTCAACTAATCCTTGTTAGAATATATTGTATCATTAGCATCTCTTCCAATTTTAATTTAGTACGGACAGAAGAAATTACACTCGTGTCCTAGTTTCTCTGTTATTCATTGTGGGAAATAATAATTTAAAATAAAGCCCTGTCGGAGCTTAAGCAGACATAAATGGACATGGGAACAGAGAGGGTAAAGTAAATGTGGCTTGGGAGTTACTCCAACAGCTGGCAAAGCTGCATGGTTGAAATGCACAGTGTGAATAGACAGCTTGTGAAAGTCAGAATAATTTTTTCTATTGACTTTAGAGTCAGGATTTCACCCTTTATTGTTCAAGGAAGCAAGAAAACGAAGAGCTAATCCTATACAGTTATGTATGTGTAGTTGTAATCAGTTAGCTAAAGTATAGGACAGATACTATCACTAAAACAGAAGGCTGGAAGCATCTTCCTGTTTCCTCAAGTCCAGGCAACCATATTTTATAATCTCATCTCTACCTAATAAATGAACTTTTTACTTCTTTTCTTTCTTTTTTTTTTTTTTTTTTTGGCTGCCATGGATCCTAATGTGTGATTATTTCTTAAGCTCTGTCCTCTGCCTTGGCAGGTTGTATTTCTACCAACAGGACAGTATCCTCAGAACCAGCAATCCTGCTTTTATAAAGGCAATGAGGATTTTTGAGGAAGTTTAAAATGCCCTAGAGATGTCATTGCTGTACCTCAATATTAATGCCAGACAAGATAGCAATATCAGTCAGGTCTTAGAGTCCTGGGATGAAAAATACTGACAGCAAGGGAGACAATCTCTGTTTAAGAAACAATTGAGTTCGTCTGTTGTTGTGGTTTTTTTTTTGCATATATGAAAGTGAGAGATCTGCTTGTATGGTGATTTATAGACATGCGTTGAAATGAATTGTTTTATTTTGAAATGATAACTTGTGATTGTCATGTCAAATAAATGCTCAGATGATGCTGAGAAACAATCCTGATTCAGGCTTCCTTCCCCCTTGACAGACTTCTCCTGTGGCCTGAATATATTTCATCAGATTCCTCTTTGCCTTTGGCATGTTTGTATCACTTGGCATTTTTATGAGCCATAGCTTATTTTAGTCTTTAAAATATCTTGTTCATAATTCACTGATTTCTCCTGCTACTTTGTGATACTTTTAGTGATAAATCTGTTCATTTTGCCTGTGTTAGAGATGCGAAGATATTTACAGCAGCCACATTTTTGAATAGTCTTTCATTCAAATTGTTTATGAGCTTGAGGAAGCTGTCAGCCTTTTACCTTTATTTAACACACTTGTCCTATATTGCCTAAGTGACAAGCAAATGACCCCTATTGTGTTAGGTTCTGCACAAGGAAAAGTAACTTTAGTTCCTTGAGGTAAAGCAGGGAGAAGAGGCAAGCCAGCAAGCTGGGCTTGGTGAAGGAAATATTAGTAGAAAGAGAATAACAAATACATATACTAATAATCTCAAAGTGAGAAATGCCAATAAAGTGAGAAACCTTCCCCAAAGTAGAAGATTATTTGAAGACCACTTGACAGAGAATGGTTTTCCTTCTCCCAGTCCAGAGACCTTCAGATTCGTAGTGGTTTGGCTACATTTCAGAACTATTTCTCACAGCTAGAAATATTATCAATAATTTCCAGAACAACATGGTACGTGTAAAGCTGTGATTGGAAGGTGGTGTGTTTTTTATTGTTGTTGTTTGTTTTGTTTTGTTTTGTTTTCACAAAGCATATACTGTTTTAAATCTTTCAGTGCTGTTCCGACTTGAATTAAATGGCTCTGTTCATTTTAAGTATTGATTCCTTACAGAGCACTATCATAATGTTTTTTTTTTCTGGCTATAGCCAGACCTGAGACCGCATACAAGTCAATGGCAAAACCAAGAACAGGTCAAATGTGACAGGAAAAACAGAAGATGCTTTTCAGAAGGGACAAATGCAAGGTACTATACTTGGGCAGAAATAATGACCTGCAGAAATTTAAGTTGGAAATCTTTTGGTCTGAAACAGTTGTGTAAAAGAGGATCTGTGGATCACAGAAGATCACAAGCATGAGTTACGTATCTGAGAGAAAGTTATTCAAAAGAGGGCAAATACAATCTGTTGTACTGCAGAAAAAGAAGTGTGGCCTGCAAAAATAAGTATTTACTTGCGTTCAGCACTAGGCAAGTTCCACATGAAGAAGTGTCCGGTTTTGGACATGACACTTCAAGAAAAATGTAGTTTGGCTGAGGACGGTCTAATATACAGCAATGTGATCAGAAGCTGGAAAGGATGACTTAAGGAGAAAATGTGAATGAGATCAGGTAGCCTGAAGAACAAAGGACTGAAGAAGGATGTGATAGTCTAGGATATATAAGAAGCTGTTGTAAAGGAAAAAGAATAATAGTTTTTGGTGTTTGCAGTAGAATAGGTAGGAAAGAGTTGGCTTCAGCAGCAAAACGAATGACTGGGACTTGTTATTAGAGCATACTGGTACTGCAAGAAGGCTAAGTGTTCTCAGCTTCTGAATGGGTATAACACCTGAATAGTCAGGACAGTTGGAAACTTGATGCCCTTTTATTTTTCTACAGTGTCAGTAAATACTTTCAAGGTATAACATCCAATTTAGCCAGTGAGGGTATACAATAAAAAGAAAGTGGATTTTCTTACGCACTGACTGCGGCCTGCATCAGCCTGAGGGAAGCGGAGATGGCCATCAGCCAGCAATGCGCAGGCCATTGAACACACTATGCTATAGGGAAACCTTAATGTAAAGGGGACACTGGGCTTTAACGCTGCCTCAGGAAAGAAAGTAACAGATTGATTCCAGACTCAGCTCATCCAGGAGATGCACTCCTTTGTGCTTTCTACCCAGCAGGTCCAAACCACCAGGACTAGAGTCTTCATTAAGGGAATACCAGATTCTCTGTGATTGTTCCCAGGTAATAACCGGTAATTTGTTCCACAAGCTCACAGAGTAGCTGGGGTTGGAAGGGACCTCTGACACCATCTGGTCCATCTGTCCTGTTCAAGTAGGGTCTGTTGGAGCAGACTTCCCAGGACGGCATCTGAATTGAAATTTTATGTAAATTTAAGTAAATTTCAGAGTGTATGTTTCCTTCAACTAAGAGAAAGAGCACAAGCTAGCTAATGGGGTGCAGGACGTTCACAATTTTGATTGTAGTCACAGATAGTATAGGATGTTTGCCATTTGCCATATTTAGGAATTTTTTCTTTTTTTTTTTTTTTTTTTTTTTGTTGAGTGTATTTTCAGTGGAACATACTGGGTAGAGAATTCCCTGTACTGCTATCTGTGTGTCTCCAGAGTGACTACTATAAGATAAACAGGAATGTTTCAAAAATTAAACTCATAGAGTTAACAATACTGAACTTTGAAGCAGCCAAAGTTTGGGTTTTATTAATATGCTAGCTTGCATAAAGAGGTAAATTTCAGTTTTTCAAATATGTTGTTGTAATTATTTCTTGAGCAGCAATGCTTCCTACACTTGTTTTGCAGTTAAACAAGGTTAGGCCATGGGTCCTCAAAACTCTTACAGCAATTTTGTCTAAACTATGTCAGGAAGCGATGAGCAATTCAGGAAAAAGTCTTCTGCTAACTGAAATATCTTTTTTAGACACATAAAAATGCACTAGACTTACAACAGAGGAGAAAAATAAAAACATGGAATGACTGCAATGTGTATTAATCTAATTTATGCAGAAACTGGAATGAAACTGTCCAATTGACATGAGTGGAAATGTCACTGTTACATCATAAATATTTAACCTGTCACTTGAATAATAATCAGGCACTCTCAACTTGTTATTTGGATCTGTATGTCTGCAGAGAGGAACCTGCTGCAAAGTTTTTTTGTGTCTTTTTCAGATTTGTAATGTTTTCACTTCCACCTCCAGAAGAGCTCTTTTCTGTTACTTGCTGGTACATTTGATTAGTATGTTTACGTGCCAACTTTTTGAACCAAGTAGGGTTGTACTCTGCTAAGTCATTATACCAGACTTGCTGACTACCCAGCTGTTCTAATTCAGAACCATGTCTGCAAGCTCACCCAGCCAACATTTCACCCATGCTGGAGCAGCAGGGTCAGCGAGCTCTGGGAGATGGAGTTGGCTTCTCCTCTCTCTCGTGAATCACCAGTGCAGAAAATACAGCTCTGAATCTGTCTCTGTAGCCCAATGTCAGGCTGTGAAGAGTAACGCCAGATTGCTCTTGGTGGGTAAATTGGCAGAGCCAGTGAGTCACAGATATGGGTGGAAGCTGAATCTGGTGAACATGTTGGGGCTGACTATGCATTTGATAGCAATACAGATATCACCCAGGAGAATAGAATAAAGAGATGGCAAAGGTGGCTTGCACAACTTTAAACTTTTAACTGAGTAAGATAAATGATGAAAGAGGACAGCCTGACTTGAAGACTCAAGCTGGATTTTGCAAGGCAAGTGCAAGTCAGTAAAATGATGTTTCTCTTCTAAATGGTAGGCATGAACTTGAGCCAGAGTAAAAATGGAAACCTGGGATGCCATTTTTATCAGTTCCACTGTCAGAACAGAATGGTATTTGTGCCTGATTATATAATATGACTTTTCACATTGAACTAACATCAAAGACAATTTTCAGTCAGATAGTCATTCGTAGTCACTGTAAAAATGTTGAATAAACTACTGAAGAGGGAAGCCATTTCACCTTATTTTCTATAGTATCTTTCATACATATTTCTATTATTATTTTACTTTGGCTATATTCACTTCAATAAGGGTTTAGTGAAAACAGCACTCAATAGAGTCAGAAATATGTGTTTCAGAGGGTAGGGAATAAAGAAACATGAAAATGTATCAAAAATTCAGACAAAATGTTGGTCTGGAGTCAATAATAGAGAACAGCCCAGGTATCACTGAGGAGAACTGTCAATTCAAAAAGGATAGATTTAAAGAGAGGAATCAAGAGGGAGTTACAGATAAAGAGCAGAAAGGGCGGTTGTCTCATACAGATGGCTAGGGAGATGCATTTATAATAGCTCAAAAAATCTTGAAATTAAGTGAAAATAACTTGTCTAAGTCACCCAAGGTTGTTATTTTAAAGTTTGATCAGGACTGAATAGATGAGCAAACAATCCATATGACTTGGACAGCCTTTCCCAGGAGGGTTCCCACGGAAGATTTGTGGGAACACCTGATACAACATTATTCTAACATTACCACCACACTAACAAAGCTTTTTGGATATGACCAATATATTCAAATTTCTGTGTGTTTTTCTTCAGTGAGTAGATTCTTAGCATTTTCTAAATATAATATCCCTTTGCTGAATTGTGTTTGTGCATCTAATAACACCTCAAATCATCAGCCATTTCTGAAAAGTTTAACCTGTGTCATCAATGAAAACATAAGCTTAGTGTTTTACATTTCCAGATTTGTACCCCGTGAGTGAAGATCCGGGTACACCTTTTATTCTGAGCTCCTTGAGTTTCTTTTTTTTAATATCAGGCCTTCTTCCTACATGGTATTCAAGAGGCTTCTCAGCTCCAGGCTTGAGCAAAGCCCCAGACCTGCAATGATTTGTGCCTCCACCTGGTTTACTCTGTTCTGCAACTGAATTCTGGTCCTGGTAATTTTTGTTCGGGAATCTGTGACCATTGAGATGTTTCATGGCTAAAAATCCCCGTTTAACCAAAGTAATGCTTATTGAGATGGAGCAACAATGGTGTTAAAAAGGTTTATTTCCAGATAACAAGTCCTAAGTGAATTATCACCCCAGAAATACATGGGTTTTCTTCAAACAAACCTTCAACTATATGTGCCGTAGTTTCCGTGTGGCTGACCTGAACAACTGACCTCCCCCTTCTCAGAGAGGGTGACTTTTTAGGTTAATCAGACTCCTTCAATTTTCTTGTTATCTTTAGCCTCTTCCTGTTGTATTGTCCTTCAAATCATCCTGAGTAAAGGCAGACAGCAAAACAGTAACTGTGAGCCATCCTTACTGTTTCTTTTCCAGTATATCCCCAATTACATTGAACACAAAACACTGTACTGCAAAAACACTTCTAACAGATGTTGATAAATACTACAAAGTACTTCCAGATATGTCAGTTCTCTCAGCTTTGTTATCTACAAGCTTCTATGTGAATATGGCACATTTCTGCACTGAATTTTTATTCAGAAAGTAGCTTCACTGCTATTACCAAAATGAAAAACAAAAAGCATCTGGCATCCTAATTTGCCAGATGTTGTAGCCTAGGGATCCAACATCATCCTGATGATGGTAGAATTTCGCAATAATAAAGATTTATAAATCTTGTTAGATGAGCAGTTTCTTTTTTTTTTTTTTTTTGGCATGTCAAAGCTAGCAAATTCTTAAATACCAAGATGCTCTAATTTATGCCACATTTGTATGCATCATCTTACTGAAGTCCTCAGTTCTCATCTGTGGTGATACTAATTTCTGTATGTATTCAGTTTCTTTAGCAGTGTTCTCTCTGACTCACTGTATCATTTTTTTCCCCATTGACCTTTTGATTCTCTTCTCTAATTTCATTCCTGCTGTTACAGTCTTGACTTGCATCTTTGTAAAGCTGGTCAATTATCAGAAAAGTTTGGTTGACATCATTTGGTCAACCCAGTACAATTTTAATAAAACAGATCTAGGAAGAATAATTTACTCAATTTTTCACCTGTCTCTGGTTGAATCAGAGCAAGTTAACAGGCTTAAAGTTCCTTTTTCAGACCAGCATTCACAACAAAATCTGAAAATTTCAAACAGTGCTTTATAGGTAGCCTAGAAATAAATACTCAAATGGCTGAAATGTCAAAAGCCATATCAGCTGGGAGTGGGGAACTGATAAGGATGGAGAGCTATGTAGTGTGCAAGTAGATGCTCACCTTTTTGGCCCAATCCGTGACCTGAAATCCTGCAGTATCAGCCAGTGTCTGTGAGTTCACTGCCTTGGCCTGGCTTTCATCACCAGAAACATCGTAAGACTTTTCCACAAAGTTGTTGCAAAGTCTGTTCCACCCTTCAAACCTTTCCCAAAAAAGCTTACAGCCATCTTAGCGATGAAGCTACTGAGCTTCTGTTTGCTGTTTGCCACCAGGATGGTTTCACTGAAGATGTAGTAGTAAGGAAAGGAGAAAGGGGCACAAAAATTGTGATCTGTTTGTTGAAGAAATGCATGTGCTCTTTAGGAAACACAGTATAAGCAGCTTTCTGAGAATTTTTCTGAGATTTTTCCAAATCAGTAAGAGGAATGCTGATCAAAATGCAATCTATAATTATATGAATCATAGAATCATTTCGGCTGGAAGAGACCCCCAGCGTCATCGAGTCCAACCATTACTTAACCTATCTCTAGGACTAAAACATGTCCCTAAGAACCTCGTCTGAAAGCCTTTTAAATTCATCCAGGGATGGTGACTCCACCACTTCCCTGGGCAGCCTGTTCCAATGCCTGACAATGCTTTCCATGAATAATTTTTCCTAATATCCAATTTAAACCTCCCTTGGTGCAACTTCAGGCCATTTTCTCTTGTCCTATCACTTGCTACTTGGGAGAAGAGACCAACATCCTCCATGCTACAACCTCCTTTCAGGGAGTTGTAGATAACAATAAGATCTCACCTCAGCCTTCAGGCTAAAATAGACCTACTCACTAAGGAAGCCATCATAATTGGCAAAGGATTGGCTTATGGATACATAGGGAAAAGATCAGCGGCTCAGAGAGGGAAAAAATGTGACTCACAAGATGAATACGCAAACCAGGAATAACCATACGGAAGTTCATCATCAGACCATGACAAACAACATCGTGACAGACCTGGCTGTACTTTTAACTCTGAATAACAGAGGAATCCCCAGAATCACAGGGTGTTATTTGGTAAGAGTTAACATAGATTACTGACTGTATTATTAGTACTGCTCAGAGTGGGTTCTGACGTGTCATTCTATAGCACACCCTGCTTTTGGAGGTGTTCATCATTGTGACAAATAGATCAGGTCTAGTGAAGAGCAGCTCCTTGTGTCCAGTTCTTCATTTGAAACACTGCTTTGTCTCCCCTTCACCTTATTGGAATAAGACACGTGGTATACAAAAACTAGATGTGAAAGGAAAGGGGAGAGCAAGCTGAAGGTAAGAATGGAGAGTATTGATCAGGAAAAAAAAGTGGAGCAGATGAACCAGGGAAAGGAGATGAAAAGAGTCAGCCCATAGCAGCAGGCTGTGGGGGTGTGGGAGCCCACCCAGACCCACCACCCAGCCCTCCCCAGATCTCTGCTGCAAAGGCAATGGAAGGGTTAGAGCCATCACCCTCCTGTGGCCTCTGCTTGCTCTGTCAGCTCCAGCCACAGAGCTGAGTTGCAAGTGTGGGACATTTCAGCATTACCAACCCACACAGGCATCATTATGGCCGCATTTGAGAAATCTGTACCCTGTATTTGTATTTTTAGGAAACAGGAATGTGCATGGACATCCAGACTCTTGTGAACGACAGAACAGCACCAGCGAAGGCAGTCCTGTGTGTCTGCTTTCAGTTGTTTCTGACTTTTTAGATTTTTTTTTTAGAAATCTATCTATCAAAGCTCAAACAGAAATGTTAAATCAGTTTCAGTCTTAATGCAGATCTCTACTGAAAAACTTTGCCATTTTAACTCCACTGCCTTATACGATAATATAAGGAGACTCCCCTCAGCATCTTGGCCTCTTAACAAACATCCTTCTCTGGATTCAGCTGTGCTGGTAGAAGTGGGAGATCCCAGATGCTGGTTTTCATCTCACTCTTTGAGGCTGCTGTCCCATGACTATGCTGGCGAAGCAGCCTATGGCTGCTCACTGAAGAGCTGGAGGCACAGTCAGCTGGCTTGCCTCAGTCAACAAGTTCAGACCCCACAAATAAAACTTTGGTGTAAAGGGAGATGTTCTCTAACAGCACAGTTCTTCTGGAACTCAAGTTGTATCTTGGGATTAGATGAGCCACCATCTCATCTTTTTGAGTAACCAACGTACTTGCAGAAGTAACTTTTTATTATTATATTCCCCAAAATACTATACAAATTTATACCTGGCCTTGTAGAATATATGCAGGTCTTGTATTTGTATGTATTTAAAAGTCGTTACGGTAACTTTATTCAGTATTCTTCAGAGTAACAGTGATACATCATTGCACTAGCAGATGGGGAGGGAACTAGTAATGCTTTAAAAGAATTAAATAATTAATATGAGAGCTGCGAGACTACTTCAAAATGCTATTATGAAAATACATTCTAATGGAATTAGTTCAGTCCAATATTTGAAAGTTTATTTGCTGCCATGAATATTCATAAAAGCTGCTTTTTTTTTAGCAATAACATTCATTAAAAAATTTAAAATTAATCATACCAATATGTGTTTGCCCTGAAAGTGTTGTGAATTCTCAAATGACTGTGTTTGCATGAATTTTCACTTCTGTAAGACTTACTCAAGTGCTTTTTCTTTTTCTCATAAGTGTGATTGGATGCTGGAGACAACCAAATGAATACCCTGGGACTTAAGATGGTAGCAGTGCTGCATAAAAAGCAAATTCTAAGTAAAGAATGCCAAAAGCAAGGCTGGCCTGAGACAGTTAATGAGCAAGCTATGGGCAAGAATATGATCACATAAAATCCTTTCTAAACAATGTCAGCCAGTATATTTTTTAGAAATGAAATCAAATTATTCCTATGGCTAAGGAGCAAACACAGAAAGAAGAGGCTTATATTAAATTCATTTTTCAGCCACCTATAACTAAAAACTTAAATAGTGCCCATTCCTCTTTTTCTAAAAGGTTTTATCCCTGCCTTAGGATGATGAACCTTTTGCTGTAACCTGCATGGTATGAGCAACAGTTTGTCTTAGCGCATTACTAATAGACATCAGGAAATGGCTTTTAATAAACATAATGCACTCATGACAAGTTGTTGATAATTCTGACAAAAATCCAGCATTGTATCCCAATATTTGGTAAACCCTTAATTCTTGAAAGGAGAATTCTTGAATTTAGTATCAATATTAAGTTGCTCCCTCGTTCTGGTCTCAGGGTGACAGTTCACACACGTGTTGTTGCTGCCCTGGGAACTAAAACCAGAGCTGAACAAAACCACAATCAGGAAAAAATCTGGGATCGGGTCTTTGAAAAGATAAAACAGGACTTGGTGGGTTATAATTTTCTTTCATAGTGATACCTTTTCCCACTCCTTCTTTTGGTAGTTCAAATATAAGAGAGTGGGTATTCCTCTAACCCTCTATTGTAAGTTATAGCCAAGATAAATAGCCAGATGATCACCTGTGTGGTTGTTGGATGACCCTTGACAGCCTGTCTTAGAAATGGTTTGCAGAGATGAATACCAAAGAAAGTCCGTTCACCAGCAGGTGAAATTCTAACATTATCAAGTTGAAAAGTATGCAATCAAGGGAAGAAGAGGGAGGAGTGAAGAGGATGGGCCATTTCTGGTAACGAGTAAATGAGGATTAAATGAAGCTTCACTGCAGAAAAAACATATGGCAAAGCAACATGAATAATTTGAACCCTTATCTCAGAAGATGGAGCTAAGAAACTGCTGACCAAGGCAAAAAAAATGTACTTATTTCTCTAGAAATTAATAGCTTAAGGTAGGAGTGTCAAACTCATTTTCACCGGGGGCCACATCATCCTGACGGTTGCCTTCAAAGAACCAAATGTAATTTTAGGACTCCTGTAGAAGTAGTTATATTTATAGATTCCTAAAGTTATACTTAGCCCTTTGAAGGCAACCATGAGACTCATGTGGCCACTGGTGAAAATGAGCTTGACACCTCTGCCTTAAGGAATATGTATTATCCATTTGAATACATGGAATTATCTGTTCAAAAGAAAAATCATCACTATTTACTTTCCAGGAAAGTAATGGCTTTCTTAGTAGGAAATACATAGATGATGCTGAAGGAGAAAGTAGTTCCAGGAAAAGGTTTTACTTCCCCAGCCTCTTCTATAATCTCAGAGTTATACATACTCTTACGTTAGACTTAAAGAGGAGCTTATATTCTCTTTGTGTTATGGTGAACATCTTTCAGTGCAGCAGCTGCACCCAGTGTGGACTCTTAACCCACACCAGCAGAGAGATCTCTCATCTACCTGAGCAAGGCACTGACCTGCAGCCAGGTAACTAAGGAACTAGATAGATGTGGGTGCTGAAAGTAACTGAGATAGATATATTTAAAAAAAGAGAGATTAGTCAACAGTAAATTATCCACAATCACTGAGAAATTCTGTAGCAAGTTCTTAGTTTTTTACTATCAGAATCAAACTCTGCCAAATTCTTCCATTTTGTCTATTTTTTCCTGTCTAATGTGGTTGATGTGCAAAAAGGAGCCACTCTCTCTATTTCTGTCTGTGCTTATACAAACTGGCATTTAAAACCCTAACGAAAATTATCATAAAAGATGGAAAATTACTAAATTTCTGGGATAAATTCAGTAACAAATGATTTTTACTGAGCACTCTGTGGATATAGTGGTAAAATATCAGTGGAGTGAGTGAGGAAGAGGGAGGAGCAGGTTTAACCCCTGGTGTATGTTCTGTACTAATAGGCTAGGAGGGCACAATCAGGTAAAAACATCAAGCAATTGACTTTCTAATTAATCAGTCACAAACTTGAAATACCAGGAAACTGTAATGACTGTTTGCAGCTGGATCCAATTGTTTTTATGTGCAAGGCATCCTAAGATCTTGAAATCGCTTTATTCAAAGCTTTCTCTTCTGGATAATATAGATGAATAAATAGTAATAAGAAAATCGTGAGGACAGGTGAGCTCGAAACCACCCACTTTGTTTAGATCAGGAAAGTACCATATATTCCTGCCAGGTTTTTCAGTTAGATGGAAATTTATTATAATGAAGAAATAGAGCCATGTCCTCTGATACTGAACTCTAGGAAAGAGATATTTGAAATTATGCTGACAAATGCCAAAAAACATTCCCCTGGAACATGCTGGAAAAGTAGAGCAAGTGTGATAAGGCAGAAAGCCCCACCGAAGAAATGGTGTCTCAATCACATCCATTAACTACTGAAGTGTTACGAAATATGCCTTTTCCATTCCACATAGTGCTCTGAATGTTAAAATAATTATGCAGTAGCACTGATTGCTGAGCAGATAATGAAGAAGCTTGGACCCCCACCCTCTTGACTGACTTTCATCTGAAAGACAACTGTATATCTAATGTTCATATAATGATATGTCCATTTTAAGCACAGCTGGGGCATAAAAACTCATTGACTTCGCACAAAGCACTTTATTTTACCAGATCCATTAATACAATCCCTGCCCAGCTATCAGAACTGTAAGCTTCATTTGATTTAATTGGCACCAGAGACAAATAAGAAACTCAGCTCAGGTGTTTTCTGTTGGTCTTCTCTCACACAGCCAGACAAAAAGGACAGAGCATGGGTGATTTCAGATCAGGTTTGGTTTATTCAAAAGACGATTTCCTGCCAGCTTTCATTTGTGTTTCTTAGCAAGTGGTAACCAGGAGTTTGGCCAGCAAAAACAGGAACAAATATACATAATGTCAGTGACACGCTTCGATGCCAAAAAACATGTCTTATATAGTGTAGTGGAACACATTTAGAAATTATCAGAGGGTTGGGTGACAGCTGGCTCTAGTCTGGCAATGGAAGGAATGAAAAAGAATTAGGCGCTCTGGACACTGTTTTGTGTTTGGAATGGTTATTAAAGGGCAAAGTAGCCTAATTTGTAGTTTCCTGCAGGTGTGCTCATAGGGATGGGAATGAACAAAGCACTGGCACTACTGAGCCATCTTGACCAGAGATACAGAGATCAGGTGTCCTGGCTGGGGCCAGCAAAAGCAAAGAGCCCTTTGAAGGGTGAGTGGGAAAAGTAGGGAGTTTCCAAAAGGCACAGTGTGGCTCCCTGTTTTCTTATTCTGTTAAATCCTCTGCATCTAGACAGGTGTGAGGAAGCCTTCTCACCTTTAACTTGCTCAGGCTGCTCATCGAAACTGGGCTTACTTCAGAGATTTGGCTCAGTTCATGATTCCTCTGAATCATGGTTTGGATGGTTCTGCTTTGCAGTTTGGCATTCGAGAAGCAGTATTTCAGTATGGCACTGCCACTCACATGCAGCACAATGTAAAGTGACACTTTGCTTCACCAGCAAGCCAAATGCTTTCAATATTCCCTTCCCACCAATCTGGAAAGACAGTATCTTGGATGATTCTTTCTCTGGGAAAAGTATTGCTATTCTGTGTGGGAAAGGAGGGTGGAAACAGCATTCTGAGCCTGTGGAAGAAATTTGTAGAACAGTTGTAGAATCACAGAATAGTTTGAGGTGGAAGGGGCCTTTAAAGTCTTGAGAGGATTCACCATAACTTTAGGGAGACACTTTGCTGCTGTAAAAAACTGTAAGTTATAATATGTGTCATATGGCCACATAAGCATTTTGTACCTTCCTGTGAGTGACCTGCTGAAGAACCACTGATGAGATTCTTCCTGTAAAGTGCTTCAAGCTTATTTTACTATGTTTTATACATGGAATACCTCAATTTATTCCCAAATGGGTGGGTTATCATATCTTATTTAGACCTACATTAGAAAGTCCCAGTATTTCTTCAGTTAATCACCCCAGCTTTCATTTCCTCAAGCAATCATTTAGTGCCCAGACCTGGATGCTACAGTGATTTCTAATTGATCTATTGTAAGGCACTCAGCACACATTCATGTGAAAATTCATGCCAGTAAAAAGAACCCCAAAACCAAACTTCTACCAATGCCATGATGCAGAAAGGAATTAATATGTTGTTTTAAGTTAAAAGCTCAACCCAACAACACTTCTCACAAGGAACAGATAAAATTGCTGAGGCTTTGAAAATGAATTTCCTGCTAGCACTGAAATAAGTGAAAGACCTAAGTTGCTTGTGAAATTAGAAGGCTGTCTGCAGGTCCCATCTGTGAACAGATTTTAAGCAAAACTGCCTGCAGAACCAGGTTTTTGTTACTTAGACAGTTTCCTACCAAGAGAGTTGTTGATTAGTCACTGAAAAATTTACAATAACTAAGAGAATGATTGGTATAATTGCCTGAAAGAGGATGGCTATTCTTAAATGATCAGAGTGTTACAAACTTTCAAGGTACAACATTTCTGTACCTGTATCTTTGTGTGTAGAGCTTTGAAAATGCTTGTTTCAACATTTCCACAGTCATCATCTACCACCTGCCAGCCCTCTAGAGCATTCCCAAAGGGCCAGGAGGCATTAGTGTACACAGGAAGGATTCCCTGCTTCTGCATCATTCTGTAGGAACAGGAACATGAATACAAGAAGTTCTACACAGTTAGAAAGGATATTTTGTTTTTCAGAAATCTCTCCATTTGAAAAATCTTTCTGTACTTAGAGCTAATCCACCTGGGATTGTTCCAGGTCTCTTAGACACCTCTGTCTGTCTCACGTCTCAGAAAATTACCATTTTCTGCTTTGGTAGGCCCACTGCTTATTATTTGTGTTATTACAGGAAATGGACCAGGCCTCATTAAGCACTGGGGACAGACAACATCAGCTAATGGCTCCCTGGCAAAAGAGCTGGCAAGCCAAGCCAGCCATGCAGAAGACATGCAAAGGAATCTAGGTTTCATCTCTTACTTCTTTTCAGTTTTGGGATGGTGATTTTTGGCACTTATTATGTTCTCAGCATGTTGGCCTATGCACCCGACTTAGATGCTGACTTCAGGTAGTACAAATTTTCCTGATTAATCATTGAAGGAAGACAGACGTTTCTCCAGTGACAATGCAAAGCAGGATCCTAACGTGTTTGTTTTGCCCTGTGGAAGAAAGGCTGTCTCTGTGCTGAGTATTCAGGAAGACCAAGTAAAGCAAACTACATCATACAAACACCTTTCTGTCTCCTCTGGATCTTGGATCCCTGACTGTGAAGTAGGAATAATACTAATTTTCCTCATAGAGTGATTGTGAGGATAGACTGGGAGATGCTGATATACAGTCATGGTAGAACCCCTGAAATACACCTAATAAACTCTCTTTCTCTCACTGTATGCATATTTGCTTTTCAGCATCTGAAATGAATTCTTTGTTATTGGACATAAAAGGTATTAAGACATTAGAAACTCTTCTGCTAAATTCAGACTTTTAGCCCTCTACAGAAAAAGATATTGAAGGATGAAATATTTTTTTCTTGCAGATAGTTGGAGGTTTCAGAAGCAAAAAGAAAATGTAGAAAAAATAACATAACTGATTCGTTTCAGGTTCCGGAATTATCTTTTTTCTCTGTGCAAAGCAGACAAGAGCTACAAGAATGGATAAAGGAGTTCATCCATATAAGCCAGAAAGTGGAACTGACAATGAATGTGAAAGGAAGAGTTTATGCTCACCAGACTGTTGAAGACAAGAAAGTACAGACAGGGGCGTTGCTGAACAAGTACATCCAAAGTCAGGTAAGTGTATGGCTTTAACTACAAAGTCAGGCAAAGGATAGCTCTTTAGAGGTTAATCATGTGCCTCTCAATTTTCTCTCTTCAAAATACTTAACTAGTAAAGAGCATGGATCTCGTTACCTCTTTTCTAGTCTTGAAATTTACTTTACCCTTGTGCATTCTTATGATTGTGTATAGCTGCAATATTTATAGTAAGTGGAGTCCCACATGGTATGGGATTTTCGCAAGAAGGCTTCCTCTGCCTAGAGAATATCCTTCTCCTGTGGGTGGTGGCACATCAATATGAGGCTGGCTAAATCTACTCTCCATAATTCAGTGATTTGCTATTGGCTTGAAAGGGATGGTGCAAGGCTGCAGTTTGGAAATCCGTAAACAGTAGAGATTTAATGAAGGTGCTCATGGTGTTTGCAGATTGAGAACAGACATTATGATGTTAAGAACAGTAAAGAAAATAATCAAATATATAGCAATAGACATTTAATACATCTGAATATGCACAATCACTGATTTTGTAAAGGATCTGAGGCAGCTTTGGAGGAACAGTGAAAATGTCTTTAAAGATATGCTGGAAGACTGCATTTAAAAGAGATCTCACAGATACTGTAGATATTACTTACTTATGGGTGTTCTTCCTAAGATCTTAGGTTAGATCTTTTTCCAAAGATAGCTGGTGTTCAATAATTTTGTTGCCCTTACCCTGCTGAATATCTGGATACTTGTGTGGAAAAACAAACAACAGTCTGAAATGACTTGGTGTTGGTACTTTACAATTTTTGGAGATAAGTGTTCAAGTTTCGTATGTTATAGACAGGCAGCAAGTTCAGTTCTGCTTAGCGCTTTGAATACAGTGGATGAACCCAGCAAAGGGCACAATCTGTTCCTGAGCTGTTTGCAATGTACACCTTTAAATTTTCTGTGTGAATAAAATTGTATTGTAAAATGCCAGTAAAAAGAACCCCAAAACCAAACTTCTACCAATGCCATGATGCACAAAAGAATGAATATGTTGTTTTCAGTTTTAAGTCACAGCGCATCTGTGAAATTCTTACAAGTTCTTTAGAATATATGATGCATATTCTGTATGAAAGGTGCAGCTGAACTTTATAAAAAAAACTTTCTCATGCCTCTAAAAATGTGTAGTATTTTCAGGAAATCAGCATTTCAGTTTGGTGTGAAGTGACTAAAAATTATTAACTCATTTAAAAGATGAGGTCTATGCTAAAATAGAGGGGTAGTGATGATACAAACAATATCTTGACGTTTGGTCACATAGTTCCTATTCAGTCCACATCTTTCTCGAATGTACCTGAATTCTCTTCTCTACCTGTCATCAAAAAGAAGAGCATTCAAGCATTCCCCATTTAAATGGCCAATAGAAATATCTTATCTGCACAATGAATTGCTTAGTTTGAGTGACAAGTTTTAAAGGTTGGGCACAACACCTTTCCATTCATTTGTCTAGCACAATCCTTTTTATCAGCACCCTCCAGGCTCCCTCCACTCTCTGTGCGAGGGAGATAACGAATAGAGCAAATTTTTATAAAGAATATTTTCTATTTAACGAACCATGGTATCTATCTGTTGTTAACCTACTGAGCAGTGAGCTAGACAGGATTACCCTATAGGTGGTGAAATAGCCATTAAGCTGATAAACCAAACTTCACTAGGGTGTTTCAAATTTTCTTTTGTCAGCTGCCCAGGTCAGAGGAGATGGAGGTTATTTTGAACTTGGAGGTGGATTCTCTTATCTGCTGCCCACCACTCCCTGTTCCAGGCATGGGTAATATGAGATGTATGAGGTAGACTTGGGTGTTTCATAAAGTTGACTTATAAAGACATTCTTTCTTAATGTTTGGGTGTGCTGAGAAAACTTTGGAGTTCAATGTGTTAATCTCTAATAATGATCTTCAACATCTCAAGGAAAAGCTAAGAAGTCCTGTGACTGGGAACCAAACTCACAGAACACAGCTTGTTTGTGGAAAGATTCTGTGAAAGATAAACTAAATATGTTGCAGAGGGATCTGACTACTGTTTTAATTTCCCTATGCATATGCATTTATTTATATGCATACAAAAAATAAATAGCCTACTTAGTCTATTTATGCACAGTACTTTCCAGTTGATCTGTTTTTTTCTCTACTGTTTTGAATGCCTGCAGGTCTTGTTACTTGAACTCTGACAACTGTCTTCCTAGAGAAGACAGCTTTGCTCCTCATCCCCTCTGGGACAGAGTTCTTAATTCAAATCAGATTTCGAAAAATAGTAGCAACGTGCGGGAAAGAATAGAAGCAGCTATTAATCACTGGCAGGAAGAAAAGAGACTATCCTTTGAAACCAACTTATCTTTCAAGTTACCGAGTAATGCACTTTTTATTTAACTATAATGTGTTTGGGATCTTGAGTTTCTATCAGCATGTCATAGCTGTATCACCTCCAGGCATCAGGGACTGTGAATGGGAATTCGACTCAATTTATAGTTCAGGCAACTGCTGGTGTGAAACTGTCATGAATCACAGCAAATGGTATAGGATGTCTGAAGCCAGTCAGTCTACAAAGTGCAATTTCTTCTTCCTTTCACACATAAACATCAATTGATGTTAGATTAGCAAGTGTAGAGCTGAGTGAATAATTTATAATCAACAATTAGTCTAATTGTGTCTGCTTCCATTTTGAGCTGATTATGAAGTGCTGAGATTGGATGTCTGAAATGATTTGTGTATTTCTTCAAAACAAGTTTTCCGTGTGAATGTCATGTGAGTAATGCATTGTGAATAGCTGAACTTCAGGAGTGATGATGGTTGCTAAGTTATATGTCACTGAGATTGTTTGTGTTTTCCTAATTAGATTATTTGCAAGTCCAGACAAAACACAGTGAATTTCAATTATTAGAACTGAAGATATCATGGCAGCGGAATAAATGCTGGAAAATATCTGAACATTTGAACTTAATATGGTTGAAGTTAAAGCAAAACCAAGGAAATAACTGGAAAATTAATACAAAAGAGCAATAGACATCATTATTTTTACCTTTATTTTCAAATGAGGAGGTTACTTAATGAAAATCTTTCTGTTCTTCCAGGTATAATAGAACTTCCTTTTACCATCTGCATTTAATTTCTGTGTTGTTCAGGGAGAGGTCTTCCATTAATTATCTGTTCATGTGTGGAGTTTGCCAAGGCCAGCCCCAGACAGTGACATAAAATCCTGGCTGAAATGAAATTTAAATATTTCCACTGACTTCATCAGCACTGTGATTTCATTCTCTCTTCTGAATACCTTCATATTATAGGAACCTCGTATCTGGATCTAGGGTTGAAGTTGCTATGAGAAATATTAAGATTTCTGAAAATGGAAAAAAAAAAAAAAGTAAAGGAGGGCATGACTAAAGGCCAATGGAAATGTTATTAGAGGTCCCTGTGGATCCTGGTGTCCTGCGGTGCCAGTGCTCAGGTGGGAGTCACTGAGTCATGCCTGGATGATCGCACAAGTCTCTTTGTGACAGGCACCTTTTATCCCACTGAATACATCAGAATTTTACATCTAAGCCTGCGTGCTGCTGCTTTATTGCCTTTAACTTTAACTTGCTTGTTTTTTCTGCGTGGCTTTTTAAAAAGACCCGTCTTTCCTCACCTTGTTATTTCAGCACTGGTCAGTGGATCGCACCACGTCAAATGTGCATTCAGATTATTTGTGAGGGACGTTTTACAAGAATGCTTCTTTCTGAACAGTCCTAATCATGATAAAGGCTCGTTGTCAGCATTTGGGAATCCTCCTCCTGTGTAATGTGTCAAATCCCTGACAGTGAGACATTTATTCAAAGTGTTTTGATGCACCCAGAAACCATCCCAATCAGCTATTTTCTTGTGCCACTGAGAGTAGATCACAATAAGAGAATTTTTCAGCTCACAGGTGTGCTCTGGGCACCCAAGATGCATGGGCTTTTTTACCTTAATTATCTATGCTATTTTTTTCTTCATCCAGAAATCAAACCAAGTCATTATTTCTCATGTCACAGGTGTTTTGTAAACATCAATGAATGTTTGTGAATCCCAGCATACCAGTGATAAAGGGCATCGATATGCTCAAGACGAAATGAATAGTTCTGTCTTCAGAAAAAAGTTCAAATTCCCTTTCAGTGAAAAAGGCTTGCACCAAAAGTTGTGTGGTGAAAATAAAATTAAAAATGGAACAGCTGCTCCTTGAGTACTGCTCACTGTTGTACCAAATAAATAAAACACATTCTTTAAAACATATTATCCGGTCATGGGATTAAAAGCAGTGTTGTTGTGCATGAACACCAAAGAAATAAATAGTTTTCCAATTTGAATCACGTTCCTTTGGTATATCCAAGGTGTGTGTAAAGGGTGTTGCCCTGTCTCTCAAAAAGACAGTATCAGTATAACGAAGGGAAGAAGGAAGGTCAAGCAAAAGCAATGTTTTTATTTGGTAAATATTTTATGGGGCTAAAATGAGGCATGTGAGCAAGGGATGCCGACACTCGGTATTTCATCTGGGAAAGAACATAGCATTTAGCACTTTCTGACATGCCCTTCTTTACTTTGGTCCCAGCACTGTAGCAGCAGCATTTCTAGAAAGCTGTAAAATGCTCTGATGGAAAGGAATGATAATTCACAGCTCCTCACACATGGGGAATATGGAAAGAAACATAAAATTTCACTGCATCAGCAATTCCATCTAGCCTACACCTGACTGATATAACTTAGGTTTCCTTCCTCTATATATACTTGCCTTTTAGGTGTGTTCTGAAACAGTTAATCGAGGGTTATTAGTAGTCAGGTATTTTTCCAATAGATTACTGCTCAGGTCACTTCTGTCTCCCCAGCTGGTGTTTAGAACTTTAAAGCAGAAATTTAGAAGAGGGAATACTGTACTAGACAGAGCTAAAAGTCACTAACTCTCCATGTGGCATCCAGAAGGTCTCTGAAATGAACCCTGTTGTGTGATTCATATTCTACATTTTAGGTTTTTTCCTTTTTATGCAGAGTTTCCAAGTCCACTATTGCTGCCAGAGAGCTAATATTTCAGGTTCATGTTTATTGATATGTCTTCCCAGTGTTGCCAGATTCCAACTGGATTAAACACTTGGAATTGAAGGAATTTACAGATAATTTGTGTTTAACACACACAAACATTTATTTTTTCCTTAGAGAAGAAAAATGAAAAATCTAATTTATTTATTATTATTGCTGAAGTTAGTCATAGACTGACTGTCAGATAGTCATAGGGGCATCCAAATGCACTGTGGTAAAAGAGATTTGCAGATCAGGAGTCCCAAGTAGTTTCTTCAAGATCTACAGGAGTGCGGAATAATGGATTATGCTCTAAATGAATCTACCAGTATCTAGATCAGTGGACAAAGGAAGGGCAATGGATGTTGTCTATCTGGAGTTCTGTAGAGCCTTTGACACAGTCCCCAACAACATCCTTCTCTTTAAATTGGAGAGGTGTGGATTTGGTGAGCGGACTGTTTGGTGGATGGCTCAGTGTCTGGATGGACACCGTTAACAAGTGGTGTCCCTCAAGGGTCCATACTGGGACCAATATTGTTTAATATCTTCCTTAATGGCATAGACATTGGGATTGAGTGAACCCTCAGCAAGTCTGCAGATCACATCAAGCTGTGTGGTGTAGTTGACATGCCTGAGGAATGGGATGCCATGCAGAGGCACCTGGATAAGCTCGAGAAGTGGGCCCATGTGAACCTCATGAGGTTCAACAAGGCCAGGTGCAAGGTCCTGCACCTATGTTGAGGCAACCCCCAGTATCAATACAGGCTGGGGGACAAAGGGATTGAAAGCAGCCTTGTGGAGAAGATTTGGTAGATGAGAGATTGGACGTGAACAGGCAATGTGCACTTGAGGCCCAGAAGGCAAATTGCACCTTGAGCTGCACCAAAAGCAGCATGGCCAGCAGGTCGAGGGAGGTGATTCTGCTCCTCTGATCCACTCTGGTGAGACCACACCTGGAGTTCTGTGTCCAGCTCTGAAGCCCTCAGCACAAGGAAGACATGGACCTGTTGGAGAGGGGCCAGAGGAGGCCACCAAGATGATCAGAGGGCTGGAACAGCTCTGCTGTGAGGACAGGCTGAGAGAGTTGGGGTTGCTCAGCCTGGAGAAGAGAAGGCTCCAGGGAGATCTTATTGTGACCTTTCAGTACCTGATCTAGTTGAAGATGCTCCTGCTCATGGCAGAGGGGTTAGGACTAGATGACCCTTCAAGGTCTCTTCCAACCCAAACTACTTTATGATTCTATGAAGTTCATATATCTGAATCCAGAGAGGCAAGTATTTTCTACCTTTTAACTCCCTGGACAAGGGCCACAGTGTGTCTCCACATTTGCCATAGGCATCTCAGTTAAATGCCTCATGCTTGTGAATATTTAATACATTTGTGCTAGGAAAAAAGATTAATGAACTCTAATAAATGCATTAAAACTCCTTTATATGTACAATTGTAAACACTTTTTCCTTCTTAAATATATATGAGTGAAACATCAGTCCACAACATTTTGTCATTCTACGCTGCAAACTTCTCTGTTGTCATGGTGTAGAACTGATGAAAAAGATGTTGTTTACTAGATTGAACATTTCCACACGTTCACACCCAACTGAAATGTTGGCCTTTACAATGAGAAATTGTGCATTTTGCTTGCAAGCTTTTCTGTTTCAATATTGAAAGTTAAGAAAGGCACAAACATAAACACAGAGCTACATCTCTTGTCTGTTTATGAAGTAGTGTCACCCAGTCGAGGCACCAACGTGTATGAGCCAAGTGGCTGACTTTGGGAGGATCTTGGCTTCATTAAACTGCCTTTTCTTTAATTTTCTGCACTCATTTCTGATACATCTTTGTCATTTTAGCATGTAAGCTAGGGTGAGGCTAGTTTCTGCAATCAGAGGGTTGTCCACCTCTGTGTCTTGTATAACATTTGTAAGTGGAAAATAATTTTCAAAGTTATTCAAGTTGGCAGGCAGTGCTTTCTGCTAATCAAAATTGCATTAAAGTTTATTCCTTTGCACCTTTGGTGCTGGTGGCATTTCACATTGATAGGAGCTTTGCATATAAACAGGCTTCAAATTTTAGACATGAGGTGTAAAGGCAGCGGTGCTAGATTCTTCCAGGCAACAACTGGATTTTAGTGGCTTTTGGATACATCCTTGCCATGTTTGCTTGAGTTGGTTTTTTTTTTTTCTTAGAAACCTTTATTCAATTAGAAACCTTGAATCCACAGTGCTGATCTGTCTGATCTCTGCATGTAGCTTTATCCCTAAGCCTCCTTTCTGGAGCAGTTAATTTTTAACAGTGTCCTGCATGTGCATGACATTTCTTTGGTAGGTGTCTGAAGGTGTGGTAAGCAAACTGTAAGCAGAGGCTTATTCATATATGCTGATTCCTGTACAGCATTAATGAAAAGGCAGTGTAAGGGATTATTGCTGAGCCTCCTTTTCCTATCCTCTTCCTACCTAGCCCCTCTTGGAAGGAATTATTCTGCACTGAATGAATATTATTTTAATAGTATGTCATCCTTGAGAAAGCTCTTGGGTCTTCCCGAATGCTCATTTACATTGCTTTAATCAATAGTACCTTAAAGACAAGGGCTTCTGCCAGTGGAAGGATGACATGAGAGAAGATTCATGAGATCACTCAAGAGCTGTGCTGGAGCAATGTCCAGGGAGCAAGTGGGACAAGACTCATGGCATTTTCAAATCTCATTCTCCTCTGAGATACGTGAAGATGTCAGCTTTGAATTTTTTCCTTGACAGTGATATTTTGAAGCTAATAGAGGTCATCTGACAGGAAACAAAGTGCAGGATGTGTAGCTTAAACTTATTAATTAGGGCTACTTCCTTTTGCTAAGCAAATTTTTCTGGACAATAATTCTCTTGAGTTCTTACTTCTACCACTTTGATGGGACATTGTTTCTTCAGTAATGGAAGGTCTTTTCAGGATTTTTAGTTCATTACTGAGGAGCTGAAATCTAATGTAGGCGAACACAAAGTCTTGAATAACATCAACAATCAGCAGAAATTGGAGAGTTCGAGTTTTTCTCACTGCGAATAGGTACATCTACCTATGCCCAATGTATAGATATGAAGTAGTTTTAAATTAGTCCCTTTATTCGTCTTTCAAGGCCCTGAATGAGGATCTGTGTTCAGGTCCCATGCCAGGTGGAGGTGCACGTTCAGTTCCCAGAGCAGCACATCTGAATTAACATGGTACTTGACTTAGACTAATTAGCCTGGCCTCAAAGAGCTGCACATGTTGTAGGTAGTGCAAAAATCCCTCAGCTAGCAATGACCACCATAGTTCCCCAGGTGGAGGCAACCAGATCTTACCTTTCTTCAGGACTTCTTCACTGAGACATGGCACAGCCTAAATATAGCCAGATTGCCTTTGTGGCACATCACACAATGGAATGACAGAATCACAGAATGGTTGGGGCTGGAAGGGACCTCAGGAGATCATCTAGTCCAACCCACCTGCTAAAGCAAGTTCACTCAGAGTGATTGCACAGGAATGTGTCCAGGTGGGATTTGAATGTCTCCAGAGAAGGAGACTCCACAACCTCTCCGGGCAGCCTGTTCCAGTGCTCTGGCACCCTCAAAACAAAGAGATTTCTCCTCATGTTTAGATGGATCCTCCTATGCTTCAGTTTGTGCTCATTGCCTCTTACTTGATCATTGGGCACCACATCATGATACTTCATCATACAGACGCGTGGCACTGCACTATGCCATGTGGAAGTGTGAACACAGTATGGGTGCGTCCCTCTGCCTTACTTGGGCCGCATAGCTGTGCCTTAAGCAGGGCTTGTTAGGACCAGGGCAGCACCATGCTACCACATCCTACACAAAAGAGTGGAGGGGGTAGAGTTAGCTCAGCTCCTGTGTATTCAGGAATTTCTCCCCTGGGGGATGTCTGTAAGGTGTCTCTGGATGAGGTGATCTGCAACAGAGAGGTTATCCTTGAGATACCAAAGACCAGTTCCTCGGATGCTGCTGGTTTATGTCAGGGTAGCCAACACACACCATTAGCGTGGATCTTGGCCTACGCCTTGCAGGTTTATTTTCTGGCTTTGGGCATTAATTTCTCATTTTTGGGTCAGCTCTGCGTGGTAGCCATGAGATCGGATTCCAAATCTGCATGCAGTCATTAGTTCATCACACAAGGCATCACCCAAGATGTTTGAATTTCATAAGAATTAAGCTCTGGTTTAACTCCATTGTCGATTAGACCTACCAAGCCAAATCCCATATTAAACATAACCTTTAGATGCATATCCAAGAACTTTCTGTAGCACTTGTTACCTGCTCAAGCTTATGATTTTACAAACCCAGCAGGTAATTCAAGCTGTCAGGAGCTCTCATGTTTCAGGAGTCCACTGTAACAATAGCTGTGAGAGAGAAGGTCAGAAAGTGAACGTTGCTTTTGGGAGATAATCAAAACTTTTCATAAAATATTCAGGGGAGCCTCACAGAGACTTAAATTAAAATCTATTTTCAAACATTTTAATGGTGACCACCTAGGACCTGGCTGACTGCATCACTGATGTAATGGTGTGCCAGGGGACATTGTCCCCTGGGGCAGTTCTGACAATTTCCTTCTGCGCCTTGTTCTGAATGTGTTTCCATTGTGGTATGGGTGGACGCAGACTCCCTTATTCAAGCCTCACGCTGGTAATATTGATAAGAAATAATGTCTTGTGAAGCGGAGAAAACAGGTCAGCATTGCTGCCCATTCCTCACTGTTGCCAGTGCAGCTGTTGCACTGCCCGGGTTCCCTGTGCTTTGGTGATGTCCTTGTCCTCACGAGTGCAAGCTGAGAGGTGAGCGAATACAGGCAAGTGGCACCCAATACTGTGCAATGGTTGGCACCCCCATGAATTCCTAAAGCCTGTTGTACAAACTCATACAAGTTTTAGAGAAATTCATGCTTAAGATATTAATCTTTGGTAAATTTTTCAGAGAAATGGGCAGAACAAGCATACTTTTTCTGCACAGCAAGAATCTGAAGTGTAACAAATGCAGCCTGTTTTGGAATTTATGTGGATCTTCTTGTAAGAATACTTGGGTACTTCCCAGTCCCTCCAGAACTAAATCTTAACAAAACATAGAGGAATTACGAAAAAAGTAATTCCTGTTCTACAGCTGGGAAACATGATAGGTTAACCATAAATTCCCTACAGCAAGTGACCTCAAAATCATGCAGTAATAGGTATTTTCTCACTAAGACCTTTATTACAGCTTGTTTTCGTGCCCAGTGTACAAGAGGTACCAGGAAAACAAGAGAATGCATGTGCAGACACTTCACACATTTCTGCAGGTAACTTTGCTGTGTGCTTCAGGAGATCCAGGAGAAGAGACCGTTCCTGCTGAGGTTGCCACCAAAAATCCCAGGGGGGCATCTGCTGGCATTTTCTCATGTCAGTGCAAGTTCAGTGCAGTCAACTGACATAACTTCATACTTCCAGACAGTTTTGTTCGTGTGTGTTTCATGCTGAAGTTGCAGAGTCAGAAATGAAGTGTCTGTTCCCATTTGACTGTAGTTTATTTTTTGGATAAAGTACATTTCTTTCACTTATTTTCTAGAAAGATAAAACAACCAAGGACCATTTGGGATTTTTTTTTTCAAGCTGCTTTTATAACTATCAGGGGCTTTCTTCATGGTGAGATATTGATTTGTATGACATGAAGTGATAGCCTGCCGCAAAGAAACAGCACCATTCTTTCAATGCGAAAGCTAATTTAATATTGATCTTTCACTTATAAAATGCAAGGATAATTCTTTCAGTAAAAACACCTTGCATCAGAGCTCCTGTGGCTCTCCCAATTCAATCTGAATTTCTAAGCACTAAAGAAATCTCATTATTGAGAAATGAAATAGCAGCTCCCTTGGCAAAAAGGTCACGGAAGTGTGAAATAGCCTTTGTACTGTATTCAGCAGCAGTTCTTGAATATACACATTACTCATCCATGAGGCTCATGATGTTCAAATGCCATCTACAACAGTGCTACTTCTCTGACAGTCATTTTACTTTTTCCCCTTTTTGCCTTTAATAAAGCAAAGATTAAATGGTTTACAAGAGCTATTACTTTGAAAGTCACGTTTTCTCCACATCTCACTTGCAATTGCACAGGCAATATGTTTTCTATTAGAATACTTTACTCAGTGGGTTTGGATGTTTAGGTTTCAGCAAGCAAGTCTCTGAATGTTGAGGTTTTCTGCCTGGTACCAGTCGTCTTAGTTTTCCATCCATCCCTATTTCCCTTTCAGCCCAACCTATTTATTGTTATTTTCTTTGGTTCTGTCAATTCTTTCCCTCAATTTCCCCTGATTTGCCTTTTGACTTGTCTCCCTCACCTCATGCTGCAATTAGATCTTTCTTTTTCCTGCATTCCTGCAAAATCCCACAGTTAGTTTGATCATTAAAATCAGAGGAGTTTAAAGATGCTTCTTTGATTTTTTTTTTCTCAGTCTAATTTGGGTTGGACTTGTTTTTAAATAAGGATTTATATAAGGTGTATAAATAGTATTAAATAAACATTTTTTCCTAAGGTTTTAGTATGTTTTTTTTTTCTTCTAGAAGAAAAAAAAAAAAAAAAAAGAAGTGTTACATAAGCGGTCTAGCATAAGGAAAATTGGATAGTTAATGGATGGGGAATTCCTGAAAACTGTAGAACAAAGGTATTTAATGGGAGGTTACTTCAAAGGTAATCTGTGAAAAAGAGAAAAACTGTGGGGATCTGTATACCTGAGAAGGCACAGATCGTACATTTTATTCTTACATACTTGCAGTTATATACAAAAAGGATTTTGCAACTGAAGCACACACATGGGGAGACACACTAGCTGGAGTTTATTCAGAGGCTCCTGACAGGGAAGAGGAAGGAGCATTTTGCTGAAATATCTCGATATTTGTGGACAAATAAAGTATCTGTTTAAAACATTAGAGAATATCTGCTGCATTGGAGGTAGGGCTCAGTAGCGGAGATGGCATGAGGAAAACAGAAATAAATGATGGAAGTAATGATATGGGGTTCACTGACAAAAATGTGATGAATGGAGGTCAGAAATTTTGATTAAAAAGTTAAATACTTTAGACATGAAGAAGCTGTGTGAAAATATTTGACTTTCAGAACTTGGCAGCCATGTGTTCCTATTCACACTGCCTAAGTGTGAGGGGGAAAAAAGCACTGAGAAATAGCATGTAATCAATATGAAAGGTCTGTACTGAAGCTGTAACAACATCCACAGTGCAGAATATGACTGCACCATCGTGCAGAGCTACATTGTAGGCTGAAGCTCTGTAACCAGATAGGTTGCATTTATTATAGGAAGAGTGCCCAAGGGTGTTTTCTTTGGTTTCTGGCTCCCAGAAGAAGTTTGCTCTTATTTTCTGTGTTGGTCTTACCTGCCTTTTAAGCCATAGATCCTTCAGCTGGTGTAACCTGCCCCTTACAGACGTGTCCACAGCAGTTGCTGATGCCTGTGCCAACCCAGCCATTGAACAGGCTGGAGCAGCAGCTGCCTCTGATTGGTACACACGGATCATCCTTCTGTTGTGTGTGTCTTGCTCTTTGATGCTATGGAAATACATTAATTTATGCTTTGCAGCTACATCCCAGATGATCACAGTTGTATTTTTAGACAAACAAAATAAAGGGGGGAGGGTGTGTGCTCTTGGAGGATGATGTAGTTCGGCAGTTGATGAGAGGAATTAGAGACTGCTTTTTGCTCTGAGCAGTTACAAATGTAATAGCTATGGTGATATACGTATAACAGGAGCTGTATTCAGATCCTGCATGTCAAATTCAGCTTCTCTTTCTGCCAGAGACATCTGAGTGTTCTTTGCTACTCTCTGTCCACTCCTCTGCCATGCGAACACACATACACATGTGCACATGCACATACACATAAACACACACGCACATACACATACACGTACTCTCTTTGTCTCTTCCAGGCTCCCACAGACCTTTGGAGGCCTGTGCTTATCTGTGGTGGACAGAGCCATCATACAGACCTGTGGGTAAAACAATTCTGCCACCTGCAAACATGTTGATTGTGTTGCCTTGCAGTTTTTACCTTCTGCTGCTCACTGATGTTCACTGAAATGCACACAAGTGCTTATACTTTAAAAGGTGTATTTCTGTTCAGGATACAGACATATTCAAAGAAAAACATTGAGATATTAGTGTTTTATTGTAGCTTTTCCCCTCCATGAAGGTATTTTTCCAGCAGGAGATGACACAGTGACACCTCTACCTGCATACTCCTTTCTAAAAACTCTGTGCAGACTGTGTCTTTGTGTTTGGGAAAAGTGCTGACATGCTTCAAAATCATGAATGAGGTCACAGCAACTTTCCCTGTGGGTCAGTGAGGTTGAACTGAGAAACAACATGCAGATGCCTTCTAGGAAGAGAAGAAAAAAGTGCCTTGAGGATGACATTTGAGTACAGTGTCTCCCAACAGGGTCAAGGAAACAGTTTGTTCTCTGGCACGATATGGGGGGGGGAAATGCCAAAAGGCTTTTCAGCTCTGGGTAAAATCTGTCTTTTGTGCTTTACTATGCTTTTCTGCTTTATAGTCCCAGGCAAGGCCTTATGTGATCTTCCATTAGTGGAGAGATTAACTAGATGATCTTGTAAAATTATTTTTTTAGCTCTACATGGTTTCTGTTGTGAATACAGTATTAAGAATTTTACAGCAAAAGTACTTATCTACAGTTAGAAAAAAGCTTTGCCTGAGTTCAATTTTCTTATTTTTACACGGTATTTAAATCACAGCTTTGGTCTTATTGTGAAAAGAGGTGATTTACTAAGTAGCGAGAGTAAAGTTTCTTGATGATACTAGTCCTTTTTTCTAAAAAAGGTATAAACATCTTTTGCCTTTTATAGGAGCTAATGGGGAATATACATGTCAAAAGCAATGCAAAACCTGAGTTGCACAGTTGTTGACATGTTGTTCAAATCCCAGCTGACAAACTGCATTTTCATTCAGCAACAATCTCTGATGGTTTCACAAGCTGGACAGTGACAAAGAGGGGAAAAAAAGCCCGACAATTTCTTCTATAATTGCCACCTGCAATCCCAGAGAGCAGAGGAGGAATGAAGCCATAAATAGCAAGGAAAATTTGTCAGGCTGTGCAAGATCAGAGCATTGATTCAGCCTTGATTGGACTCCCCACCGCTGTCCTTTCGTTATTTATGTCAGGTTAACCTCTCTCTTTCAGCAATGACATCTGTTCCCCATCTACTCATTTCAAGGAACATACTGCGGTTTCCATTTTGTCAGCTGGTTTTCCTTCTTCTGATTACTTTGGAGGAAAGCTCCTGGGGTGGTTTTTATTTAAATAGTGCCTAATTCAAAATGAATGTGCTTACTTCGAGATAGGACATGTGATAAGACATGGTACATTCCATAAAACCTGCCAACAACGTTCAAGATGAAATGAAAACTATGTGGACCTAACGGAGAGCTTTACAGAAGGCAAAGGCTGAGGGAAGAACAGTCCAGGCACAAGGGGTGGAAGCTCCCAGACCTGTGGGCAGCTCTGTTTTGTACAAGGAAAATGTAACCATCAAATACCCTGGAGTTGTGCACGATACGCAGGTGAGGTGTTACCCCAGGTGTGTGAACAGATGAGTACGTCCACTTGCCGCTAGAAATCTGCTTCTATTCATCAGTTAGCCCAATAAAGTCTGACAGCTTTATTTCTGAATTTAGATTGGTTATTTTCAGTTTGCATGGGGTCTGTTTTCAGAGGGAATCTTTGTAAGACAGTTTGGTGATTTTTCTTCTCTCCCATGCATGTTGGTTGTACAATGCTTGACTTTTGCTGGTACACAGCAAATCCCGCACAAAGTTCCCTTCATTTCTTGAGCAATACTGACAGGGAAGGAACCTTACAGTGCTGCAAACTCTGCTCACAGACAAGCATTATGTATCTTCCACTAGAGATGTTTCTTATCTTACCTCTACGCTTATTTACTAAACAAACTGTTCTGCTGGGATAGCACAGAGGCATACTGTTGACTCACATGCCTTCTTTTGCCTCTTTCGTCTCCATTCCTTTCTGTGTTCTTAAATTGTAATGACAGACTAGAGCTTCATGCAGAAGTTATAAGCTTGATAGAAGAGTCATTTTGTGAGAATCAGTGATTATTAATTATGCAGGAGTCTTGCTGATGTTGAGTACTACATTTTTGAAAAAATGCTTGAATCTCCAGTTTTAATCTTGTAATTTTTTACACAGGGTTACTGGTTTCAAGGCAAAAAGAAAAAAATGTAGTATTTTAAATATTTTTTGACATACAGTGCTTGCAGTGCTATAAATTTAATTCTAGTGTTGATTCTGGCTAAGGTCACTTTACCTCTTCATTCTGGCATCCCCCAGGGCAAGTATTTCATTGCAGTTTATACATGATTTATGTAGTCTACCTATTCAAATTTCTAGCTGCATAGGACAGTGTGTCTCATCTCATGCCAAATATATTGTTAGTACTTAAAGAACAATAATAATTATTCTACCTTGAAGGAGAAAAGAGCCATATGGGCAAGGTAAGAGACTTAATAATCAGGAAAATCTTATCTTTGAAAAAATATGAAGCTGCTTCCTTGCCCATAGAGATCCATAAAAAAGCAAGAAAATACAAAGTAGGTTATTGTATGATCTCCACATAGACTGTTTTAGCAATCTGTCCCTCCTCCCCCCTCTCCTAGTTTGTTCCCTGGTTGTGTTTGACTTTTATTTTATTCTAGGTTTTCTACTATTAGAAAGCATTTCCACTTAGGGAGATTAACATTACAAAAGCAAAGACTAAGAAACTTCATGGAATTTCTCCAACTCTTATCTCGAGACAGGAAGATACTAAAACCAATTACTGCTATTCTGTTACATATGTTGATAAATCATCCAGGCCTCATGACTGACTTCCAGACTGAAGGCTTTTAAAATAATCCTTACCATTTCATATGGAAGCTTGTCTTCATAGTATTCAATCTTTTACTAATCCTCACAACTTCCTTCATAGCAGAGTTTTATCTCTTTTTCAAAAATAGGGGGACTATGGTCTGGAGAAGCAATTTACTGAAAGTCAAAGAGAACAACTGGTGTCAAAGCTGTGCCCATGACCCGGGGTGCTGCTTTCTGTGGTTGGTCATTGGAGCACCTTTGCTAGCAGTTGATCTCAACATGAACAAGGGATTTAGGAATGCCCCACTATCCCCGCTTCTGGGATGCTGTATTATCCCGAATGTCTTGGATATTCATGCTTGGTCATAGGTGACCCCTGATTTCAATATTGGTTTTGTAGTGTTTTTTTAAAATTAGAGAAAGCAAGACACACAGGTCTTGCAGAGTTTTGATTCTCCTCAAAATTAAAAAAACAATAATAATTATTAATATGTACAATACCTACAAAGGGATCCTTGTCCTTGGATATATTCCCAGTTGAGGGATATTCTGAGTTGAATGACTGTGTTTAATGGCTGCCACTGGATCTACATGAGTCATTTTATTGTCTTTTTGTCTACTGCATTACATAAGGCAGTAAACATCATTGAATACATGTTAAGAAAAACATGTTCAGACATAATAACACAAAAATATTTCTGTGGAGGCTTCACATGGATAAGTGTGTGTGTGTGTGCATACACATGGGTGCACGTACTTCTATTTTAAAATAAGATAGTGAGAAGGTATTCTCATGGAAAATGTTGAAGAACAGGTTTTAGAACACACTTTTCCCCCTGGTTTCTTCAATTTCTAGTACTCTGAGCTGCTTCTAATGATTTTCCCAACAAAACAGCTGTGTTTATAGGAGTCTCTAATACCATAATATCTGGATTGCAAATTATTCAGCACGTTCACAAGCAGACAGTTTTCCCTGTGACAAAGTCCAAAAGAATATACAGGATTTTTGTCCCATTTAGAACTTGAGTTGCTTATTAAATTAATGGATGATTAAGTATCAACATAGAAAACTGAAACTGTTTTACTTACATACAACTGAAAGAAGCACAGATAAGCTTCAATCAAGAATGAAAGTGCTTTCTGTTTTCATGACATTCATATGTTTTGATTGCAGGTCTTCAGACTTACAGTGTAAGAAAAATCTTAACTATTTTGGCACAAATCATGGATAAATTAATCTCAAAACTATGGCACCAAATTATTGGCTGTGTTTAGGAATACCACACAGCCCCCATTTCTGGAATGCTATATTATCCTGAATGTCTTGATTCTTCAGCTGCGTTCCAGGTGTCCCCTGGTTTCACTATTGGTTTTGCACTGTTTTACAAAATTAGAGAAAGCAAGACACACAGGTCTTGAAGAACATTTATTTCCCCCCACAAAATTGTTAAAAAAATTAATAACTAATGCTATTATTAATAGATCAATGCTAATACTACTGTAACCCAAATTAGCTTCAGCCCTGTACAGTACCCCAATTAGCAAAGACAAAAAGGGAAGCAATAATTAGGTATGCCATTATTCTGCCAATCTTCACAATCTCTTTAATGTGGAATTCTACTTCAAAGTGCCTTTCTTGTTTGCTACAAGATCACTTACATAAGCAACTAGCAGATGAGACTAAAAATAAGTGTTTTGTTATTCCTTCATGTCTGTGTCCTTAGCTACTGAGAATCTCTTCTTCCTATTGTCCCTGACAGTTCTTCAAACTGATGCAATACATCTGTCTTCTCTATGTATGCTTTTAGCTTTTTATTTTTAGCAATTTATTGCTTGATTTTAATTTTCTTCTCATGTTCTGCACCTCATTTTTTCAGTCACCTCCATTGCCATTTTTAAGGGGTGAATGAGGATGTTGAAATTAGGACTGGATAGGTAGGGGGACCAAAAAGTTGGATTTAAACCACTTTTAGTCCTGGTGGTTCTGGTTTTAAATGCAAATTAGGATTACCTTAGGGTAACTTAAACCTAGCTGCTCAATCTACAGAGTTTGTTCTCACAGTCTGAGAACTTCATACTGTAAAAACTATCACTCTGGCTGAGCTGCCTGCCACATTAGCAAGCAACTGGAATTCTAGCTTCCTACTCCTACAGAGGGAACTTGATTTTTCTTCCATTTGCAAAGCTGTATATAAGGATTAACTTCCCTAAAGTGAACAGTGTTTTGCTCCTGTATGTCATACCACCTTGTTTTGCCGAAGTGTCAGCTGAAACTGGTATGAAGCATAGGACTAAAATAAAGGCTAAACATGTATTCTTCTCAAACAGATGTTTAGACTGCTACCAAGAGAGGACCTGAGAAAAATCAAACTTTACAAATGTAGGTATGCCTATGAAGTATACACACATATTCAAGTGTCATCTTGTCTTTAAGTGTATTACCTCAGTGTATTTGTTTGTCCTCGAATCCTGACACTGAGATAAAAACCTAACAGAAAAAGCAATTGCTAACTGAATGAACTACTGCAAGTACTTCCTGCCCTTGTTTTTGATACTCAGCCTTAAACTGGAACCTTTTAAAGCAGTTGAGTTATCTGGAAATACTGCACAGCTTAAGTTAATTGTCTATGAGTACCTCCTCTATAAATATGTGTCAGGCATCATAAAGCACTCCCAAGGATTAGTCATGTCAGAGGTGTGAAATTCAATAATCATTGGTATACTTGCAGGCAGCCTCCACAAGTGCAGTTGTATTTACTTAAAGCAACCTGTCATTTATCAGCACTGGCAACATTTTGCAAGAATAAGCAAGCTAGAGAAAAGGCAGCACTTTGTAAAAAGAAATTACAATGGAATTGATGTTGTGAATAGCATTGCAGGACTCTGACACAATAAATCATTCAACTTCTATGGAGGAAAAAAAAAAGAAACATGAAAGTCTTTCTGTTGGGAATTAGCACTGGTTGCAATCTCCAACTAAAGGGCCAGCCTCCACCTGTCAGTTGCAGTATAGTATCTTTGCCTAGTGCTGCATTTAAAAGCTCTTAGCAGAATGCTAATGACCACGACTTGAATTAACAGGCAGCAATGTTAACTTTGATAGCTCTCCCTAATGCATTTTTAAAGCTGGATTCAGTAAGAGTGTCTGCATGAGGCCATGTTGTCAAAATACACATGACCCAACTCATAATTTTCTTTTGTGAAGCCCAGTATACCAAATATAGTCCAAGGTCCTGTAGGTAAGGTGCTCTACAGGAAAGAAGAGACTGTCTCTGCCCTGAGTAATGGTCAAGATGAAAAGAAAAGAAACAGAGGAGATAGAGAAAGGAAAAAGATTAGGTGATTAATCCAGTGGAGTCAGTAACAGAGCATAATTTCAGTCTTTATTTCCAGAACAGGCTTGCAAATTACTGAAAAGCCTACCTTTAATATACTACTTGTATCCTAAACTATATTAGACACTTTTTTTTTGGAGTTGAGTCTCTCATTTACTTGGAATACATCCCCAAATGGTTCCAGACAAAACCTTTTAAGTAAGTCTGAAACATGTGAGAAAATTTCCTAAGGAAACAGCAGAAAGGTTGAGGTGTTAATCCAAGTAATGTCTGAAAGCATCATCTAAAAGGAATTCTGATTGCTTTGTTTGCAAAATATTACTTTAGCACTGTACTATGCCCAAGAACTCTGAAAAATTTGTTGACTCTCTATGAACTTCCCAGACATACAGTTTTCACTGTCACTATTGTCTTTGAGATGAATATATATTAATAGAATGGACAAAATTGAAAATTAATGCAAACGTCTAGTGTTGCAAAGGCTAGGAGATTTAACAGATCTACATGAGAAAGAGGTGGGAGTTCTTTAAGTTAATTCAGCGCTGACTGATTTTAAACTGATGATTTCCATCTCTGCTCCAAAGTGCATGATGCTCTGGGACACAAAAGTCCTTTCTTTTCCTTAGCCTGCCAGTGATATGCACTGTGACCTTGGTCAAATAGTTTCATTTTGCTTTATATATGTATTTGTAGTGCTTTGACTTTGAAGGACAAAGGTACTGTATGAAAGCAAGGTATTACTACTGCTAACTCGTTCCACTCCACAAGATCAGATAGAAATAAGAGGAAAGTTAGAAAGAAATTCTGTGGTTTTATCTTTCTCTATATCTGCTAAAAATAATTGATCAAAATTCCTTCTGCAATGCCTGGTGTAACTCAGTAACAAATGTAGGATGCACTTAAGTATGGGTAGCAGCCAAACCACTGATTTGTAGTTGTTTATTGTGGGGTAATGTACTTCCTAACAAAGGAGAAAAATGGCCAGTGTAAACTTTGGAAGTATATTAGGAGAAAACTAGGAAAATTATATCCCCTCCCCATCAAGAGGCATGACAATTTAATTAGTATTTCTCAAAAACTGGCTTCAAATGTTGATGCAATTTCCAAGGAACACCAGATTTCACATTTCAGATCGTTTCCATCTACTCTGATTCCATCAATTCTATAAGGCTGTAAAAATATAAATATTGGATTTTAGCCCAATGTTAGAGAAACATATGGGTCATTAACTGTAATTCAGGCCTTGCAGGCTATTGACTCTCCTGAATAAAAGCAAAAGTGTTTTTCGCTCTAAAAGAGAACTGCTCTGTTTTGTTTTGCAACTTTGGGAGGTCAGGGGCTCGGAGACTTTTTTTAATGCTAATATACGTACAGAAGGTAGAAACCAAAGAAATTCAGCCATAGAGATCTGGCCTTTGCTTGCTCAGTACACTTTTCAAAACAGAAATTGGCAATGGAGATCAGAAACAGTAAAGTCTTAATTTATTACTTGTTGTGCAGTAAACCTCAGGACCCTGAATCAGGACCAGGTACACAGCTGGGATTTGCCATGTACCCCCCTAACTCTGCTGGAATTAATACGTGTCGGGCTGTTTTTTTTTCCCTCATGTGACTTTCGTAAGGTTCTGTCAGTCAGGTTCCCCAGGACTCTAGAAAATTTGGTAGGCCTTTCTAAAATCTCTTCTGATAATAGATAATTCCAGAGATGCCTTTTAAGGAGGAATGGCTGCATATTTTATGATATGATGTTGGTTTGTTGTGGATTTGTTTTGTTTTGTTTTGGCTTTATTTTTTTTTTTTTTTCAGGGAACATTAGGAAATAAGAGCTGTGCTGTAGCTCAGGAAGATGTGTTTGTCATTTTTATTTCCTGAGCAATCTCAGTCCTTCAGCTGCCTTTTAAAATATTGGCAGCCCATGAGCCTGAGCCACCCTTCTGTTTTCAACAGGATTAGTCTCCCAAGGCATGAATAACTTACAAAAATGACAAAAGTATTTCAAAATTATGTAAGAGAAGGGCGTAATAAAACTGTCTCACACTCTGAAAATATCTTCCCCCTGCCTCTAGGAAGGAAGCTGTCAACAGCATTTAATGCAGCCGCAGTGTCCGTGCAGAGAGAGAACCTTGAGGTGCTTTGCTGTTGATGGTTTAGCACAGCACCCGATTTATTGCAACAGATTTTCTGATGGTCAGCAGTCAGTCAGTGGACACCCTGCCAACTGGGCTGGGGTCTGAGCCACAGAGGCTGCCATGAAACCATTAGTCCGTGGCAGAAGCTTTGATGGTATTTTTACACTTTGTGATATAAAAAATTAATACCATACTCCAAACGATGACTGTGCACCACACACTGAGAGAATGAAGTGATCAGTAGAATGACAGACATGAAGTAACTATTTCCTGATTATTTTTAATAATGCTTAAGAGAAAACAAAGCCAATGTAGGTGTAATCTGTTTTATCTTTTTTAGTGACTAATTGTATATAGAATCATAGAATCATAGTATGTCCTGAGCTGGAAGGGACCCATAAGGATCATTGAGTCCAACTCCTGTCCCTGCACAGGACAACCCCACAGTTCACACCACGTGCCTGAGGGTGTTGTCCAGTCTTTTCTTGAACACTGTCAGGCTTGGGGCCGTGACACCTCCCTGGGGAGCCTGTTCCAGTGCTCCACCACCCTCTGGGGGAAGAACCTTTTCCTAATGTCCAACCTAAACTTCCCCTGGCACGTCTTCCTGACATTACCTCAGTTCTGTCACTGGTCACCAGACAGAAGAGATCAGCCAGGTAGGCCTGTACTTCAGTAATGTTGTCTTTCCAGTGTAATTTCTTTATTGATATTAATATTATTTATAAGGGCACTGACACATCTTTGAAAAATTAGTTGGGTCAGCTGAAAAATTAATCTGGATCAAACTGCCTTCCAAATTACAAATGTCGTAATAGAAGCAATCTAAAGCAGAGGCTTTGCTCACAGTTTTGTTTTAAGTGATGGGGTGCCATAAATACTGTTTTTCGCTTCATTAGTAAGCAGTTAATAGCGCATGGTAGATATGGTCTCTTCAGCGGTGAAATGAAGTGTTTTGTTTCATTTAGTTTGTTAGCTTCTGTCAAAACGTGAAGAATTAGGACCCTTCCAAATTCTGGTGCTGACACCTTTAAAAAAACTAGATTGCCCGTGTCATGGTGCATGGAAACATCATCCTCTGCAGATGTATCTTTCAATACTTCTCTCTGCTCTTTTCAAGAACAAAACCAGGTTTTTCATCTCTTGACTGAATGCCTTGACTCAGTCTTTTAAAATCACAGGGCAGAACTACCTGCCAGTGTGTGTCCCAGGCAACAGTATTAATTTCAGAGATTCTAAACCCTGTAAAGAATAGCCTTACAGCTGAACAGGAAGTAAAAAAACATGCCAGAAAAAATTAAGAAGAATGTAGCTATTCATGCAACAGGAGACAACAGGAGAGGAGACAAGTAGCTCTTCTTGACTTTATGCACCAGCACGAGGTAGAGATTAAAGAAGATAAACATTTTTGCTTACGTTTAAAATGCCTAATGTTTTCAGACATTGTGGTCATAAGTGTGCTGTTAGTGTCAAGAGAGACAATTACACAGTGATTGATAGATAGTAACCAGGTTATATACATAAAAACATGGGATTCTAGTGAAACGAATGATTAGGTGCCTGTTTATTAGAGGTATAAAAAAACCCACAAGGTCCCACAACTATTTCATTCTTTCATGTCAGAGTGTGGGAATTAAGAATCAGAGAGTGCTCTTTTCATTAACTCAGTGCACATCTAATTTCAGGGAGAATAAAGCTGTCCATGTTACCAGAAGGGTACAAATGAGAAGTCAAGAGAAAATTATATAGTAGCTCACTCAGTCTCTCTTCTTCTTCTTTAAATTCTGAAATTGCATATCCTTGGTGTGCTTAAAGAGAATATAGATAGGTGCACATTTTGTATATTTATAAAAAAAGCTAAAATAGAAGAAACTATCATGTATGAAAACTCATTCTGATATCAGAGTACACGTAAAATGTGTTTTATACAGGTTGGGCTAACAGTCTAGTATTAATGTGACTCTTCCCATTAACATATTGTTTCTGGTTGCTTAAAATCTCCAAACATTTTGACTATTTGTGCGAAAATTGTCCACCTGGACTAAATTTATGTGCGGGTGAAAGAAAGAACGAGGACACAGAACATTCCAACCTAAACTATTGATCTCTTTCTGAGGAAAATGGTGTTTCAGTCAAGGAATTGAGAGACAAAACTGGTAGGAGCGGCTGAGAGGCCAGAAGGCTGTGCTGCCATCCAGCGAGACCTGGACAGGCTGGAGAGCTGGGCAGGGAAAAATTTAATGAAATATAACAAGGGCAAGTGTAGAGTCTTACATCTGGGTAGGAACAAGCCCAGCTTCCAGTATAGTCCAAACCAAGGAGAAGCCAAACACAAAAGCAGGAACTCCGTCACCTGCTGAGCATCTCTGAGTTATGGTCACTGTGCATGAAAATCCGCATTAAACTCATGCAAAGCTGCCTTGCTAGCATCCATTGTTTGTGTGATCACAGTTACTGAGCAGTATCACTTGGGAAAGTGCTAATTGTTTGTAAGTACAAGGGCAGTATCTGCACTTATCTGTCTGTTAGCAGACAGCTGACTGAGCAGATACAGTGTCTGATCATCCAGCTGACAGAGGTGAGGGAGGGAGAGGATGCTCCTGGACACAGAGCTAGTTTTTTTTCTTTAAATAAAGCAACAAACTACCTGGAACTTTTTGAGTAGAGCAGTGCTCACGTGGGGAATCAAACCTCTTGAGCAGGATGGTGGGTCACTGTCCAGGCAGTGGCAGGGGTTTTGGGTGCAGGAGTCCACCCAGCAGATCTTCAGCCTTACAGAGGCTTTGTGGTTTTAGTGCTTCAGTAGCTGTTTGATGACTTAAACCTGTTAATAAGTGTTTTTGAGGCTTTGTACAGTACAAAGACAGATATGTGTCATGGCATTTGTTGTCAATTCTCAGTGCCTCTATCAGTGCAACTGTGTTTATGACTGTAATATGAAAGTGAGGATGTGTGGAGTAGGCTACCTTTAGACAAACATTTTAATTAGAAAGGGACAAATTTCTCCTGCCATATTCTCATGCTGTTAACTCCAGGAAGCAGCACAAGTTGCACTTCTAGGTGAGGGCTTGGATCTGGGCTAGTACGTGATATCTTGATGTCTCTGAGTGACTTTCTTCACCCTGAACCATGGATGTCAGAGCAGGGGATAAAGCCATGAGCTGGGTGCTGAGGAGCACATCTGGAACCTATGGCAGAAGCTGTAGTTTGGGGCAGTAAATACCCTGGAGATCCAGCAAGAACTCAGATTGCGATGGGAAGAGGCAGGCACAAAATAAAAGTGAGGGAGCAGGCTGCTGAGACTTGCTGAATTTGGATCCTGTAATGAGGAACTCCTGTGCAGGGAGGAAGGAGTCCTTAGCAGTCTGAGAAAGGTAATGGGGAAGATAAGGGGTTGCTCAATAAAAGCATGGAAGGTTAAAACTAGGACTAAGCAAGAAAGAAACCTCAGGAAGAGATAGGAGCAGAAGAGCAAGTGTGTTTATAGGAGAAGGGAAAAGAGGTGCAGGGGGTTAACTGGCAAGATGGATGGGATGTGAAGTCAGATAGGACTAAGTTTTTATTTCTGGTTGTAGGGGTTCATGCAAGCTCTATTTTTTTTTTTTTTTTCTGAAGTGACTGATACTGAAAAAAATAGTGTCTGTCTTAGGCTGGACTTCTAAATTTATCTGTTCCTCAGTGCTCTATATGAAGCCTGTGGTTAAAATTGCTTTTGCAGGGTTTTTGTGAAGACAAATTAATATCTGCCAAGTCCTTGGAAGAGCTCATCAGGAAATCATTGAGCTATCCAAAGCCTGTGCAATAAATAAGTCCTGGCCTGTTAGTTCAATGAGGGGAAAATTACTTTGGAGGGATGCTCACCTGTTAAGCATAGAGCATCCACTATGCTCAGAGTCTTGGGGATCCCTTGGAACAAACAGTACCTTCTCTGTCACAGATAACTGGGCACAAAGGAGCCACATTAAACTTATGTATGTAACTCATGTTCTGGAGCCTTCCTTAACCTAAGTGCTTCTTCAAAGTGTCCACTTCAAAAGGATATGAGTCTGACCGAAGCTCCTAGATTCTGAATGGACTGAAATTATGACCAAGTATAAATCCACCTTTGGCTGCTCCTTTAGATATGCATTCCCCTAGCTGCTGTTCCCTGAAAAATCTAAGCCAGGAGTATTCAGGTGGCACACTAACCCAATCAGTATGTGACCCAATCTTCTGGTTCACTGAACCTGCTGTGGGTTAGTGGGAAATGAGCTGAACATTTAGCTGTTCAGAGTACCCACATGTTGCAGCACCCAGCTCTTCTATGCTGCTTCCTCATAGAAGTACCTGCACCAGGGAGGTGCTCAGGCTTCTCCATGGCATCCTTGTCCTGTAGCAAAGGAGCAAGCTGCTTAACCTAACTGGGTTGTCTCCTAAGGGAGACAACTTCTTCAGTGATATGCAATAGGCCTTTGCATCTTCTTTTAGTCCTGTGATTATCTTCTGGAGCGATTCCTTGGCTGATGATCAACCGTGTATTGCCAACCTGCTGCTAACATGTCACCTGTATGGAGAGATGGAGCCTTATGGCATGAAACAGCTGTGGCTGAGATCTGGGGTAGATGTCAAGGGCTGTTTCTGGGATGCCCTCCATCTTCAGCCTGTAATCATTACCAGAATTAGAATCTGTCCCTTTGAGAATTATAGGAAGTAGGTTGGGAGAAACATCAAAGTCTGTCCCCTTGCTTTTCCTATTTGAACTACCAAGGACATCTGAGATGGGTTATTTTTGTTATTGGGCAAGCCAGAAGGACAAGTGACTTCTTAATACCACCTCCAGTTGATACAGTTGGTAAACCTACTATATCCTTAGACACTGTAAGCAGCCTGGTAAGATGTTTTTCATCTGGGAAAGTACTCAGGGTTGTTGAGTGTATTTCACAGCTGAAACAATACACACTGCTCTTGCACAAGCAGAGCACTTATGGGCAACAAAATGTCAGTTGCAGGAGTCTGGTCACTGTCTAACATAATGTAAATAAACATTTAGCTGGAAATCTTAAGAACAGTGTTGGCTTTTCTGGCTCCCATTCATTTCTCCTCCCTCTGTTATATTTAGTGTCCTTTATTTGCAACAGCTGTGTACATGTGAATGGTGGATCAAGCATCTCAGTTATTTTCAACTCCATGCAGTTCAGCTTCCATAAAAGCAAACATAGTGGGAATGCCTGGCAAACTGCCATTTGGCTCAATTGCCTTTAAATTTCAGTTCTTTACTGTCCACATAGTAATTTATCATTATGTTAGGATATGCAATTTAGCTTCAGTTTTACTAAGCATCTAACTTATGTGTGGTAGTCCAGAGAACTTTTTCAAAACAATGAGTTGCAAGTTACCTTTATGGTATCTTCTTAGCTTTACCTGCTATGTAGCTTTGGGTTTTTGAGAGTTCCTTATAACAGGCTTGTTCATGGGGAATAAAGAGACCCACAGCACCAAAGTCTTCAAAAATTAAGGGCAGTAAGAAGCAGCGGGTGTTGATTTTAACTAGCATAGTAAGCAAAAAAAAAAAAAAAAAAATTTGAAAACTGATTATCTTCTGATGACAAGCATTTGGTTGCTTTAGGGAAATAAAAGGGCACCATGTGGTATTTGCATTTACATTTGTAGGCCTTTTTGACACTGAGCAGATGTCAGTCCTTTCTAAAACTCAAGGTGGGAAGGGGAGAGATGCACTTTTAAAACAGTAGTGAGGTGAATACAGTGCTCAGTAAGTACATGGAAGATGTCAACTTGATTGCAGTTGTAACCTCTGCCTGAATGAAGTTACACCTGCATCTCTGAGGAGGAGACCTCACCAAGACATTTGCTGGGTAAGACTGTCTTGGGACAGCTGTTCTCATTTAAGTGGCTCTGCAGTGTCATACGTGCTGTGTTGTTGGGGTGGAAGCAATAAAATATGTGAACATGTTTTCTATGAGAAAGGAGGACAATGAGAGGCTGATAAGTTGAGGTTTTCAGGGTGAGAAGAGCCTCAAACCTGTACAACTACTTCCTGGCAGTGGTGTCATTATGCAGGTGGTTGCTGCTGTGTCTTGGGGGACAAACGATCATTTGATCACTGAGGCGTTTTAGAAATCTCTGCTCTAAATCTTGAGTAGGGGAGCCTATTGTGTCTCTTGTTAACATACAATGTAGTGGATGGCTCAGGGTGCACAGGAGGGATCTTTGGGTCTAATCTGGGTGCTCTCAAGCACCTCTCTGGAGCCAGGGGCAGAGCTATGGGCACCCTGGTAGCTTAGCTAGAAGTGATGAACAAATTCCTTTGGTGTTTGTGTTTGTTTCTGTTTTTTTCTTCAAGTTTTCTGTTTGACGGATTTCTTTGACTACTTCTAGTTTTTGTAAACCTACATTTCAGTGGCAGAAATTTCAGTGAAGTCAACTTTTGTTGACTTCATATTCAGGCACCTGCTGCTGAGGAGTATGAATTAAGCCAAAAGATAAAAAGCAGGAAGGTTAATTCGACTCTTGGCTGGATAGAATGTGATCCTAATATCTAAGTGTTTGTTCCAGCTGGTGGTATGCAGCATGTCACAACCTTTCAAAATACTGTTTAACCAGCAGCTTTACAATGCATATTCAAACTGGAGAAACCCCAGAAACTCAATATTACATATTTTTCTATGAAAAACTAATTTAAATATTAGTTAAGGTTCCTTAAAATATGCTGTCCAGGGAAGCTTTATGATGGGAAGTGACTAAGATGTTTTTAGTAAGTTATCTGCTGTGGTAATCTGAATATTTTTCTGAAGTTACTATTTTCTGATTAGAGTTTCAGGAATTTTCATGCAAACTTTTCCTGTTCTCTCTAAATTGAAACTTTTCAATTGTGACAGATGGGTCCAAATATCCCACTGGGAAAGCAAGAACCTAAACAAAACTACATCAAGGTACTTAAGAAATTTCTATGATTCATTCACTGAATGATTTCAAAATGTTGAAATAAAAACTTTTGGAACTTCCTGTTTTGTTTTATTCCCCTCTGGGATTCTGGATGCTTTTGAGTTTCCCCTAAAGCTGAAGAAGGAATCCATGTGGATCTCCTAATGTAGCATAAATAGTTCCTGTAAATGTGAGGGTGAACTCTTGGCTCTGAAGTTGGAAGTTATTCTCCACTGGTCTGGATCAGGCAAGAATTTACCCTCTTTCACTTGAAGGTTAGAAGTTATTTGAGGACTATCCTCTTGTCAAAATATTGGGATTTTGAGTTGTCTGGTTGTGTTGATAAGCTTGACTATCACAGTTAACAGCCTGATTTCTCCAAAACGGAAGGGTGTTCAGTGATTGCACTTGACAAAGTTGGTATCAACAATAATGTTTTGACATTTGTCTGTTTGTTTTCCTTGATCAGTTCCTTGACCCTGTTCACAATGTGGCTGCTCAAGCTAAGGCGGGTGCTGTGTTGTGCCAAGGGGTACAAGTAAGATGCATGGAGTGGGAATAACTTCAGTAAGCATTGCCACCGAGAGCTCTTTCTTGAATTAAAAACAGCCTTCAGTTTCACATGAGTCTAGAGAACCATCTGGGGCTTGGATCACCATCTCATGTGGAATAATTACCATCTCTCACCAACAATTGGATTATCTCCATTTTGTCAATTTTAAGACATAAGACTGAAAGTGGCTTACCATTACAATTTTCAGGATGTCTGCAGTATGTAATTTATTATGGATCTCATGTATTTGAATAATAATGCTTCATAATTGCTTCATCATATTAACAGAATTTACTTTAAGGGGACAAAAGGGAATTTCTGACTAATCCTGTTTCTCCTGACTCTGGGCCTACTAATAATAGTAGCAGGTGTACCGTTTTAAGATTAATTGCTCTTCTCCCACCCTTTAAAAAAAACTTCCTGCCCCCTCTGCAGGCACAGCTGCTTAGCTGCTGTAGTTTACAGCTGGTATGCAGGTAAATTTGCCATGACTTAATTTTCCCCATAGCATGGTAACTTCTGACACTACAGAAGCTATTTCATGAGAAGATGAGGTCTCTCTGAAGCAGCAAGAGCAAACTACTGAGCGATAAATGAGAAGGACAGTGGTGAAGTAATCCCTATCTGAGAGACCTCTGATGCAAAGATCACAGCTACTCCATTCTCTAAACCGAATCCCATCTTCTTAGAAGATATAGGTTGTCATTTTTGTGTTCCTTGATGGATTATAATGAGGTGCTTAATCTGTGTATGCAGCTACAGTCTGATTAACATGCTCTGAGGGGAACAGGGATGGATGTTCATGATCAGTAAGGGAAAGCTTTGCAGGGAGGAGACATCTGTATCTGTCACAGTCACACTGCTAACATGAAGGACATGACAGGCAGGCTTGAGTGATATGAGGAGCAGTGGTTGCGGGTTTTACTGTCAGTAGTTGTCTGTCGAAAGGTAACTGTCCCAGAGTAGGAATAAAAGCAGATAGTGCTACATTACATCCACCTCATTCATAGCATGGTTCAGAACATATAAACAAAACTGCAATTATGCCTAGGCCAAAACTGAGGCATAGGTGCAACTCCCTCTTTGGCTACCTGTTATCTGGGTAGAAGATGGCCTTGTCTTCTCAGACAGCCATTGTGTGCAATAATGTTCCTGCAAGTGCTATCTTACTATCTGCACCTCTGAAAACACCTCTCACCCTGATAACATGGTCATCTGTACTTTGGTGTTTAATCATCATTGGAACTTTTTGCTTATGTTTACCTAGCTAGCAGAAATAGTCATTCTCTGCCCAGTTTAATATGCAGTAATGGGCTCTTTGTCTCAAGTTCTGGGATATCCTTTTTCATTGCAGTGAAGAAATGGGTAGCTAGCTATTCTCTGGATTCCTTTTCTGAGCAGAGCACCACACTCTCGCTATTGATCACTATTTCTTTTGGACTGTTCTTACTGGACTATTTTAGTGTATATTTTAATTTTAATACTACTGGTCTGTTTCTTCTTCTCCTTATCTTGTGTGTCCTGATAAGCTGTTTAGTTTCCTGCCACTTCTGTACATTTTAGGGGTCTTACAGTAGCACACATCAAATGAATAGTTTTGTTTACTGTGGGGGACTACGGTGGGTCCGTGGATTCCCTGACGGAGGGCATGGGAACAGAAATTAGCCTTGAAGATATGAAGGCCTACCCATGAGAAAGATGGGAGTAAAGGAGTATCCGGAGATATTAAGGATGTACCCGTGAGAGAGAAGGAAGTAGAAGAGTAACACTGATGATAGCAAAATTAGCCAATGAGATGTTACTGCTGTAACTTGTAACCAATAGTGAAGAGACACATGAATTGGTAAAACTGTATAAAAATGCACTTGTGGCAATAAATGGCATCTACTACTTTCATCCTGGAAGAACTTGGTCCATGTTGTTTGTCCGTCTCAACCACGACAGTTTACTGCAATGACAACATGAAGCTTTCATCCCCACTCACCAGGACATGCAGAAACTGCATGTATCTAGTGTTACTAAATCCTCGGGCATTTTGTGCCCAAAATGCAGTGTCCATGGCCTTAATTTGTTTGTACTAGCAGGTTTTGTATCTACTTACGCTTAGCCCCCATTTTATTTACATCTCTGCCATGCTCAGCAAAGTGCCTCACAGAAGCACATTAGGTGATAAGGGCTGCCATCTGTCACGTAGAGATTTTTCTCTCTGCAGAGCTCTGTTCTGTTTCTAAAAACTGTCTGTGTCAGTAGACTTGTTAATTGCATAAATAGTTAATTTTTTTTTTCCTTTTGACTAATTCAAACCTAGTTCTGGGAGCTCTGACTCTAGATACAAAAGAACTTTCAATTATTTTAAATACTTTATGTGTTTTAGTATTCATATCCATGGAGATAAGCAGGTGATATATATGCTGCGGGATCAAACGCAGTTTTCCCTGAACCTTGACCATCTGTTTACACTCCCTCTAAAAGTTACATCTCAAGACTATTCGCAGCACTTAAAACCTGTGAACTGTTTTAAAGCAGCTGCCATATTTGTCTGGTTAAAAAAGCAGCTTCCAAAGTAACACTCCTCCTCTTCATATGTCTCTCTGCTATGATGTGCTCAGTTTTCATGTATTTCCTGGGAATCCTCTAAGGCAAAAATGGAAAACAGCATATTGAGAAGGAATAGTATCCTTGGCTGTATTAAGATGGGGAAATAAATACAGACTATGTGCACATACTTGTGCACTCATCCCACATAACCTTAGGTATGTGTCTGTCCTGCCTTCAGAAGTAGCCCTGAAATCAAGGAAGATTACCTCCTTGCAGATGTGCAGGCAAAACTGCAGCTACAGGCAAGAGGCGCTTCTTACTGCGTTGGGTATTTCTATATATAAAGGTTTGTTGGCTGTTTTCAATAGAGTGATACAGGTCTGAACTGTCATGGATGGAAGGTTCTTTTTCACCTTTATATGTAAGTATATATATGCTATGGTAAGATCAGAAGGGATAGATATCACACACACACTACTCGCTTCTCTTTTCTGCTTCTGTCATGCAGAAACTATCCGACAAACACTGATTATTTTTGTGTCATGCATGCTTCAACACAAGCTACATGGCACCTTAACACTTGTTATCTTGTTATATCATGCCAGAGGCTTATTAAGAAGTGCCTGCCTGCCCTTTGGGTCAGAAGTAAAAACACACAAATCCTTCAGGCTTTACCTTGCCCTTTCCCCTTGTACAGAAAAAGTATAACTCTATCTAGTGGTTCGCTCTGACTCTGAATTGGCTATAAGCAATTCCCTTGCATGTGTAGCCTTTTTTACTAAAAAGAACTGAAGCACCTTGCACTCAAGTAGTTTCCAGATGTGGCAGCAACTGTGGGCATTTGCATTTCACTTCCTATCAATGCTGTGCTTTAGGCCAGCTTGTTTAATTTCTTTCTCTAGGATTACAGAAGGAGGGTTTGTAGACAGGTTTTGAAATATTAAGGTTTTAGGTTAATGGATCTTGTGATACAACCATTCTGGTATCTATTGATTGTCTGTCTGTATTCTTTTTATTAGCCTGTATTTGGTTTTACCTCTGGTCTTATTGAGGAGCTGCTTTTTTTGCTGTTGCATGCTCTGAATTACCCTGAAAGGAATGCAGTTCTTACTCCTACCTCAGACAAAAGAGAAACCTGAAAAATCAGAACCTTTTTTCCTCTGAAACTTGCCTAACAGGGTAAAACTGGGAAAGAGGATGGGTGAGTCTTTATCTTTGAAAGCAGCAGCTGAAAGCCTCAACACTCAGCAACCCTAGGAGAAATAATAATTTTGTTTGGCTTGTGTTGTTCTCACCTGCTTACCTTCCTCTCCCTGTGCTCCAAGGAAATGCTCAGAAGAATGGCACAACTAGCAAAGTGCCCGGCAGGGAGGGGAGAGCTGTAAGTCTCTTACTTCTCTGGTTTTGGCAGCCCTAATCCAAAGAATCCCTGCTGTGAATGAATACTGTACCATCATACTGCAATTATCTCCTGATTGCCACCTTTCTCCCCACAAGAAAACCTGTGAGAACAAAGAATACCTGCCCTGCCACAGCACTAAATGTTCCAGCTCGAGGTCTACTTTATGCTTATTTCACCAATTAGTTCCTGGAGATAGTGAAGAACCTTGAAAGCTGGGAAGACCCCATTACTTCACTGTCCTGCAGGGAAAAAGAATCCCTTGAAATCTTTACAATTCAAGGCCCTTTACAGACAAATACTCAGTCTCTGAACATTAAGTGAAAGTAAGATTGACTAACTAATTATTGTCAGCAGTGGAAAGCAGAGGATGTCTATACTGCTCTATGCACTGCGGATATTGGTATTGGCAAAAACCAAAACAACCCCAAACCAATACCTTTTCTCACTGATCCCTTAAATGAAAGGAAGCAGAAAATACATCTAACTCAACTAAATCTTTAATAAGACATTAATATTTTATACCTGATTTGATAGTAAATGCATAAGATGTATTGCAACAGAAGTCTAATAGTAAGAAAATTGTGGCTAAATATGCTATTTATAAGACAAGCTGAAGACTGTTTCTGAGGCAGAAAAGTAGGGGGACTGGCAAGATGGCACAAGAGATTGTTGCTGTGTGTAGGCTCCTACAGTTTTACAGATCAGTGGTGAAGAACTGCTGTTGGAAGTTTGATCTTTGATGTATTATGTGAGCTTGAATCTGTAAGTAAATATCTTCCCCATCAAGGTACCTTCAGGCCAGAAACTTTGACATGCAGCAGTAAAAGTACAAATTAAATGTAAGGTTAAGCTTTTGGCATTAATGCCCTGCTGAAAGTTAGGTGGAGATTTCATGTTGGTGTTTTTGTGTATCAGGCAAGGCATTCTGAAGCTAATGGCCTACACTGCTATGAAACTGTGGCTTGGAGAGATTTCAGCTCTGTTAGAGAGTGAACAAAACTTGTCTTGACATATCAAGAGAAGAATAACTTGTGTACCTTGGGTAAGGAACTTTGTTCTGTGAGCCTTGAAACCTGCTAGGTGAGTAGTGTCCACCATGGATGCTGTCATCCTGATAGATCATTACCTGAAAGAGTACATAAAGCTCTTCTCCTTTTAGATGGTGAGTGATGTATTTTCTAAGAGAAAAAATAGTCATGACCAGAGCTATGTCTGGGTATGTAATTGTAGCTTTGGTATTACATTATTCTGAGACCTTTATTGGCTTCTTTACAGCCTCTTTTGATCTGGAGAGATATAAGTTAAATTTCAAGCCTAAATACTTTCATTTGTGACAAGTTATCTTTATACTGATTAAATAATGTTCTAAGGTATCTATGCCATCTACTGTACAACAAGTGAAGCTTGTAAAAGTTCAGTAAGCCTGAAGAGTTTCCTTTCTGAAGGAGGATATAGGACTTAATTTATCTAGAATGATCCACAGCTTTTTAGACCAGGATAGTTGACAGGTTTGGCAGGTAACAATGGCAAGGTCTTGGCTCTGTTTAAATCAGGAGAAATAATGAATTTAGTGATGTAAAGGGAAGAGTGTGATGTAGGTATTCCAGTGACTTGCATAGAGATTTTGTGGAAATTATGTGAGAATGTGTAAGAATTGCTGTTACGATTTTGAAAACTGAAAACTCATTCTTCCAAACTTCTGCTTAGTTTTAAAAATTATCTCCCACTGAAGGCAAAATTGCCCTGTACCCTGAGAATTGGTGGATTCCAGTTCTGATAGAGTGAGCAAGTGACAATGCAAATTTGAAACAGCTTCCACAATAGGTATAATTGTTCAAGGAAATGTCTGATCTGCATCAAGGTGGAGTTTGCACAGCTGCTGCCATCCTTATCCCCTTGAGATGTTGGCAACTCAATTATTCTGGCATAAAATGTGAAAGAAGAGGGTGTCTGAGGTGGAAAAGAAGGATCCAATGATTTTCCCCTCTAACTCCTAAGGAATGAATGAGAAAGCTTCGATCTTTAGAGCACCCAAGAAAAGCTGCTATGTGATCCCAAAATAACTAAAGAACAAACCTGGGGAAAAAAAACACGTATCAGTGATGGGAAAAAGAAGTAATAGATTCCTGTTCAAAATACTGTGGCAAAGTAAGTTTTTGTTGAAAAAACATCTAGAAGGGAGAAAAGTCAGGGAAGAAAAAAAGATTATATATTTGCTGAGTGTTTATCCCAAGATTAGATAGTTACTAAAAAAAGAATGGTGTACAGAGGCAAGGCAAATCATGGATAAGAGTGAACACAGAACCTTTGTATTTGATGCAGTTCTCCACCTCTGGAGTAGGCATAACCCTGTATTTAGGAAACAGCTGCTCACTCCTCAGTAGAGCTGGCTAAGTCACACTTTCTCCCTTCCTTGTCAGTTTTGATTTTTTACTACACTTGGACAGATATATATATATATATTTTTTTTTCTTTTGGGAAAAAAGTTTCATAAGACCTTTGCCAGCTCTGCTGTTCAGGCAATTTGTTTGAGGGTTAGTGTGCACTATGTTCTGAGCTCTTGAAAAAGGTGTCATCAGTGTCATCTTGCTATTTAAAATATCAAAAAGCCCAACAGTGCTTCAGCTGTCCCATGAGTTACCTCAAACCGCAGATTGAATATTAACTTCAGGCAGTTCGTCCCTAAAGCCTGCCATCACCTCTAAATACTGGCAGCATTGCCACATTTTAAGCATTGCTTAATCTCTGTAACTCCCTCCATAAACTAGGAAATACAGGCACAGCACCACAGCGCAGGACTAGTAAAACATTTTTCAGCCTGTCTTAACAGATAACGTGTGCCAACCAGTTAAATCTGTCTTGCTAACAAATCATGAACCAACCTTTATAAATAAAATAGTGTATTTTAGGTGGATAGGTACCATTAGTAGGAATACAGTAAATATAGATAACACACTGTATTGTGGACACAGCAACAGAAATAACATCTTCACTGATCCTGAGCATTGACAGGAGCTAGTGACAACTGCAGTGTATACCACTTGCTTAATCTGAATTTTCTGAAATTCTTGAATAAATTTCTGCCTTATCTTGAGCCTGGTTATTTAAGCTGCCATCAGTCTTGATACTGGCAAGAATACTGTGAGAATATAACCATAGTGCAGGCAAGAATACTGTGAGAATCTAACCATAGGGGACTGATGCTAGCTTAAAAAACAAAAAAATACACACACAAAAAAAAACAGGCTAGCAAAACTCTCTTTTGGTGGATAGAGGTGTAGAATATAACCCAGTGAGAGAAATCATACTGGGATTTCACTGCTTATGTATAAATGTTAGTACTATAAAGATAACACAGTTAACACAGGGGGGAAATAAACTCTTTACATGTGTATATATTAGGAACTTCTTAGGACCATATTAGAAATGGTAATTGGGAACAAATTTCACATATGTTTCTGCCACACTGAGGTTAATTTTGTTTCTCCACACACTTATGCCTGAAACTTGTACAAATGCCAATCAAAGAGCTATAAAATGTAAAACACTTGGAGGCAGTCAGTTCAAGAAAATGTGTTTGCTTCTGTCTCTCATTTGGACACCTTGTCCCGATGTCTAAGGATATTTGATATGTGTCCTGGGTGAGACTAACTCATCATACCTGGAGAAACAATACTATAGCTCAATCTGATGTTTTGTTTCGTTTTGTTTGTTTTGTTTTTTTTTCTGAGCTTGTTTGTATGTATACTTGTTTCCTTATAGAAGTGAAAAGCTGAAAAATACCTTTTGGTTTGAACTTGATGTTTAGCCTTTCGTGCTTGGACATAAAAGAAGTTTTGTTCACATTTGAGTGTCTTTAGCAAAGGAAAGTAAAACAGTGCTGCTATAGTCAGAAGGATGTCCCAGATTGTGTGAGGGTTAAATTCAGCTCTGGACTTTGTCTGACTGGGAGCAGTGGATTGAACAGTGGCATCCACTGGGCTGTAATGCAGGTCATGGTAGATCATACCCTTGGTCTCCACTGAGGGAGTAGTCTTGACATGTAAAAAAATTGTCTGAATGCTTATTAAGCAAAGAATGTACCTAGTGTTTCTTCCCAGCCCATGGGGTTTGTGGGCTTATCTGTAAGGGCTTCCATCCCATTGCCATATCGAACAGAACTGGCCCTTGAATTGAGGCCTGCGGAACGTGGCTAGTGACCAGGAACCAGCCAGATGTAACCCCATTTGCTACAACCCTTTGAGCCCTGCCCTTCGACCAGTTGTTCACCAAGTACACCCTGTATCTGCTCATCTCACAGCTGGACATCTTGTCCAGAAGGATACTGGGAGAGACAGTTATCAAAAAAGTTACTAAAATCCAGAAAACTACATCCATGGCCTTACCTTCATCCAGTAGGCAAGTAGCCTTATCGTAGAAGGATATCAAGTTAGGACTTTCCCTTTGTGAGCCTGTGTTAGCTGTGCCTGATGATTGTATTTTCCTTTAAATGCCTTTCGGCAGCATCCACTATGAACTTTGCCATAACTTTTTCAGGAACTGAAGTTAGACTAACATGTTTGTATATTCCTGGGTCTTCTCTCACACCCTTCTTGTAAGTTGGAATAACATTGGCTCACTTCTAGTTAGTGCGGACCTCCCCACATTCCCAAGACCTTTGGTAGATGATTGAGAGGGGTCCTGCTGTAACATCTGCTATCTCCTCAGTACACTGGGGTGGATCCCATCAGCCCTTGTGGAGCATTCAATTGATAGAATATAGGAGCATGCAAGAGTCTTGTGGTGTTGTAACCCAGAAGGTAAGGAATACAAGGCTGCGGACTGTACTTTGGATGTATGACTTCATGGATGTTTTAACAGGGCAGCTGGTGAACATAAGAAGAGGTTATATTAAAGGGTTTGTATTATGAGAACGGTGCAACCACTGAGCTCTTAATTTCCATGTTTGCTACAAAGCGTGTCTTGGTTTAGTCAAATGTGATGTGTTTCTTATGGCCCTGACAGCAGGGTAGCTCCTCCTCAGCAGAGCTGACATCTTCATGCCGCTTTGCTGCCAGCAGAGGTCTTACCTGTAGCAATGCACAGTCCCATAGGAGTGAGGAGTCTTGGGGCTGTCAGATGCAGGTGCTAATTGGCCATCTTCCCTCACATCTGTCCTCCAGCTATTGGACACAACAGGCAAACTGGGGATTCAGGCTTTCCGAAATCATTCCTAGGCTGTGTTTTACAAAAATGATCATAAATACTGTATAACTGTCCCTGAATTTGGGGAACTCAATATCTGTCTACCAGTTTGACAACAGACCCTGTCCTGTGAAAAGTTATTCTCCTGACAGCATGTTTGAGGGACTCAACACCATATGCCATTTAATGTAATGAAAATGAATGTTTTGAACATTTTGACTTATGTTATACCCTAGAGCAACAAGAGGAAAGAGGAGTCTGTAAGCCTCTGGAGGAACAATGTCTGGCATGGGGTCAGCTGGCGTGTTGGGGAGGAAGAGGAATGGGTTGGCAGGAAAAGCATCTCAGCACCCACTTTTCCTCCGTTCACCATCAACAGCTGTTGTGATACACACAGTAGGTTTCTCTTCACTCCTTCTCTAAAATGGGAACTAGATCTGTGCAGAGAATCTTCTTGCTTTACTTTCTTCTACATATCAATGTGTCTTCAGATGATGTAATGTGGATGGGCTACCTTAGCAGGCAGATCATTAATGATTTTTTCTCTTACCTGGGCTCAATAGTTAAGGATTTAATACCATCCAGTTTAGCATATTGGTTGTCTATATGTTGAGATTTTCATGTTTATTTAGGAGAATTTTAATATGCTAGGTTTTTTTTCTTAAAACTGATATTTCTAGTTATAATTTCTGCTTACATATTTAATAATGTATTAGAATATAATAGAATCTTGAAAAGGATTTACTGCAAGTATCTAGTTTTAAACCAAACATCTTCCTCAATTGTTTTATCCAATATAACCAGAATACTGTGAGGATGATTCGTGGATGATAATTTTGATGGTAAGGAGCAGAACTGAAATCAAGACAACTTGGAGTTTTGTTCTCCTTTTTGGTAAGAATGTTATGAAAAATTAGGAATAAAATTTCAATATCTGATTTAAATCCAAGATTTTCTTTTGCTGCAACTAACTGCTTTGAAGTCTTCAAGTTGTCTTTAAATCTTTTCAGTGTCATGGATTAGTTCAATCTGGAAAGCAAGTGCATTTTAAAACCAGATTTGTTGAGAGGTGGCAAATGAACAATGATGGGGCTCAGTAGCTGGATCTGTGTGTCCTGGGTCCTGCTCCTGCTAATCCTCCTGCAGTTTCTGTGGTGGAACTTGGACAAGAGAAACTTTCCTCTTTTCTTCCAGAGGCAACAGGCTTTGCTTACCCTTCCTTCCCACGAGAAGGCAGCGAGGTTGTCTGGAGCAAGTGTCCAAACCCCAAAGCTGACGGATGCAGCAAGGAGCTGTCACCTCCAGTGCCTCAAGCTGTGTTTAAAAATGTGTGTGTTTTGTAGCTAGAACTGGCTAGGAAGGGGTAAGGGGAAAGAAAACGGAAAGCAGGAGCTCAGCTGCCCCTGGGCACTTCATACTGCTGATCAACCTATAACACTTGTGTGGCTGAAGAGGGAGAGGAGTGTCTTGGAGTGGGATTAATGCTGTGTACTTCATCCATTAGCAATCTCATTTATTCAGATACCATGATTGAACAGCCCTTAGGAATACAATATATGCTGCAGAAAATCTGCTTGCTTAAGGAGATGCTTGTAAATATAGGCTCTAATTTAACTAAATCACCTCCTGCTTTATGTTCCTAGGAAACCTTTTTTGTGATTAAATAGCTAGAAATGACATCTGGGACAGTATATTTAATTTGAAAGTAACTCTTAGATGAAATGCAGGTAGTTTACTTACAAGAAGTGAGACTTTGGGTTTTATAGTTTTAATTTCTAATGAAAACATCACAAAGACCCTGCATGGAGAAAAACTGATATTGTTTTTTCCCTTCCTATTGTATGGCATAAAAGAAAACTCTGGAGTTATATTTGAAAGATTGTTCCCCATCTTACTCAGTGCAAAAATGTTTCCAAGGGAATGAGAGTATTCATCTGAAGTCTGCATGTAGAATCTACCATCCTTCTGAGCATACAAAGCCAAAAACAAACTTGGAAGTATCCCCTTTAAATGAATGGAAAGTTCATCTCCTATTGCTACATTTGCTTTAGACCCGAAAGGCCAGGTCTCCCACACTTTGCTATTTGCTTTTATCATGATAGCACCACTAAACTTTAAATGGAGTCCTGGAAGGTCTCATGGCCAAGTCAAGAGGGCAGGTAAGGGTGGATTTAAATGTCTTCCTATAAAAGAACTGGCACAAAGAAAACAGTCTGCTTGAAATCTAGCTAGGATCCTGTAAAGAGTTAGAAAATAAACCTAGATTGCCCAAATCCCAGTACAGTATCTTTGTCAGACCACTATTATCAGCTATCTTTTAAGGCATATTTTCTGCAGCTTCATACAGTTTGTTTCTAGAGGAGATAAAGCCCTACGTTATTCTTGACAGATATTTTCAAGTCTGTGTAAAATTCCTGGACCCTTTGGATATGAAAGGGTGGATTTAATGGTCCCTCAGGGATTCAAACTGAGTATTGTTTTGAAACTTGGTTTGAGTGGGAAGGGAAGTGATTTCCTTGCTGGTTCACTCATTTCTGGACATGAATGGAAGTTAATTCCTTGGAAGACAAAATAAAAGAGACAACCTTAAAGCAGTAGGCTTTTTCTTCTTTTCCACTGAAGAGAAATAGTATACAACTGCATTTCAAGTAAGAGCAGTTGTTTCTTATTAAAAACTGAAGATACTTCATTTGGAAATGGATTTTTTGTTTAATAAAAATGTTATAAAGAAGATGGCTGTCTCCAAATGTCCTCCATAAAAATTAGATTTACACTTTTTTTTTTTTTGTCTTCCATGACCATCTTGAATGATGTGGTCTAAAATGGGAAAAATATAGAGCATCTAACTTATCTGTATATTCTCAATGAAAACTATCTAAAGCAGGTCGCATATTTTTCCAGAAAGTATTAAAATTCTTGCTTATTGGTAAAGGAACTACCACTCCTGTAGTTAAAAGATAAGCTGTATTTAACAAGTGTAACAGAACAGGTCCCTTTCTACTAGCTGTTTCAACATTGTTATCAAGCAAAGTCTTCGACATCTTAGTTCCTTTTAGATGTTGTCACCAACAGTTGAAGAGTTGATAGGCTTATTGAAAGAAAAAGGGGGAATAATGACAGTCTTGTGTTGTGCTAGACCAAGACAAAGGCAAACAATGGCATTTGAGACTTGTTCTACCTAGAACTGAAGAACTTCAGAGTACAAATTTTGCTATTTGATATGAGCAAAATGACCAAAACTAGCTTCTTGATGGCAATGTTAAGAATTCATTCATCTGGATTTTTATTTGGAGGACCCATTTCTAGTCTGAATTTCTATGTAGCACAGGAGACAGAACTTTTTCTAAGGATCCCTGACTCTACGAAGTCTAGTAAAATTGTGCCCGTACTAGAGAATATTGCTTATAAAACCAGACCCAGGTTTAAAAGTTTTGAGTGAAAGAGTAAGTTTCCTGGTTTAGCTGTTCCCCTGTCTGGTTAGTGGCTAAATCTAGCCAGGTTCTTCTCATTAGAACAAAGGAGGCTTGTTCTGAAGTATGCAAGCACAGTTCATGTATGCAAATGCACATATAGCAGAGAAGCTGGGATGAGACTGATACAGTCTTGTTGCTGTGTTAGGAGGGGTGGAAATGTAACTCATGGTGATAAGCAGAAAGAACAAAATGATTCCCTAAGGATTAAGGAAAAAATACTAAGGGCCATATGCTGTCACAGTCTGCCACCTGGCTTGCTTTCATTGTAAGTTGTGGGTTTGCAGGTGACAATGCAAAGGTGAGCTGTGAACGTACTTGTGTTAGCTCAGAGTTCAAGTCTAAAACCACAAAGAAGGAAAGTAAACTGCTAACTAAAAAGACTACTTATAAATGTAAATGATGTGACATGACTGTTTCTATGAGAACACCTTTTAGTGGCTTCTGTCTACAGCTGATATAGTCAGAAGTTGTAGCTATTGTAAATATTTGCAAGTAGAAGCAATACTTTCAGGAAAAGTACCTCTTATGAACTAAGATGGGTTTGCACTTTACTTGAAAGTAGTCTGGGATACAAATACACTGATACCAAATCTGGGTTCTCTACATAGGGTGGAAGTATGCATTTGATCTACATCAGGGGTGTTACAGTAAACTGAATATTAACTGAATCCACATTTCTTGCAACACTTATGCCAGTCATGTGCTGGCTACAAATGAGCCGGCAACACTGGATACCTCAAAAGGTTGGGGGGGACAGAGATACAGCCATTTAAAAATTTATGATCAGATTGGCCTTGGCAAACTGAGTTACTGTTAATTTGCTGATTCTGGCACTTCAGATACAGGAATAGGTACTGAAAATGGATTCCTTGTCCTATCGGCTGGGAGTCTGAATGCCTAATGTAGAGCAACTTGGATAAGAGGAATAGTTTGCTCATAAACCTTTTATAGCAAGGGAAAAGACCTTCCATGTCATATGCAGGTTACATAAAGCTATATACATGGAGGAAGATGTCTATAGATCTAGTATGTTTTTTCCTTGTATAGGGAAAAACTTGGCTTGGAGGTATAATTCACCACTATATTCCTTCAGTATTGCTCTTACTTAATTCCTCACAGTTACAACTGTTAGAGGAATAGCTCAGTGATGAGGCAGACCCTTGCAATCAATCCCAAAAGTGCAACTTCCACTAACCTAAACATAAAAATGTACTCCTTATGAGGAAAGCAATGATAGTGTTTTATGACATAAATGTTCACTTGCCAAGCAAAGTTTCATTCACTAGATTTGAGCTATTTAGAAACTTCTTGGAGATACACACTTAGATGTGGTCTTGTTTTGGTTTTTTGTTTTGTTTTGTTTTGTTTTTGTTTGATTTTTTAACTCTATTCCCAATATAAGTATTTCTCAACAGCCTTTTCTTTCCTCCTTTTGTTCATGTCATTTACTTCAAATGCCTTGGGCACATGTAAGTTGCAGAGTGCTTAGGCTGAACATAGACTGCACATTTTTTCGTCAGCTTTAGCATAATTTTCAGTCTTGGTCTTTCACAGTTCTAGCAGTACTGGGATAAAATGAGGCTGCCAGTTCTGTGATGCAATTTGCAGGTGGGAGGAACCACTGAAACTAATGGAACCACTGACTGAAAAATAAAATGATTGCCCTCTACTTGCAGTCGGGAGCAGTTTCATTCACGTGTGTGTTCACTTGTGTTAACCCTCTGTTTAGGCTTTGAGAAGACAGCATTTCCTCTTTCATGTTTATCGTTGGGCAATTTCATAAAATCTTTTCTACCCTTTTCCCCTGCACATATATACACATTCATATCATAGCCTAATGTATTGTTCTTACAGCATTGCCAAAAGGCTTTTGCATAATCCTTTAACAGGATTTTGAAGCAATATTTTGAATCACTGTAGTGGCAGTTTAATGGCTTTAAAATGACAGGGGGGAGGATTTCTATGCATGGTAGCATGTAGAAAATAAGACTATACAAAAGCGACATGACAACAGGAATTCCTGCCTGGGCTTTAAAGTTACAAGGAAAAAAAATTAAGTAAGAGTTGGAAGAATGGAGTACTTGCCATAGGTAGGGCTGTGACCTTAAACTTAAGGAATCCACAATTAGGTGACTTCAAGCTTGGAAAAACTGAAACAGTATTTGCATTGAGCAGGTATTGACAAAAATATTTCTTTATGCGAAGGAAGCAATTTTGTGAGATGCATTCCTCATTGCATCGGCAGCCTTCTGACTGGGAAACCAGAGCAAGTCCCCTGCAGCAGGAGGTGTCATTTGTACTGAAAAGGGCTCCAAGGTAAACAGCAATGCAAAATGTGACTTTTGGTCTAGATTTATCTTAATTTGATATCTGGGATCAGGTATTATACTTTCCCAAGGACTGCAGTGCAGAGCAGCAGAAATCTGTAGGATCTATTGCAATGCAATTATCATAAGCATACACTGCAGTGGCGTTTTCCATAATGTAGCCTCTCCCACAAAAAAACTCTTGAATCAGCCAACCAGAAAGCTACCCTCCTTTTGCAGATCTGTAGAACAAAAGTGGTATTGAATTCCTGTACTTCCATTTATTTCTTACAGCAAGGTACATCTTGTTATTGAGTCCTCCCTTTTTTTAATTGGCTTTTGTTTTGAATTTTATTTTTAACTGGGGTTAGTCTGTCTCATATGAAAGACTCTGTATATGCCTTTGAACTTCCAGGTTTGAATGGCAGCCTATCTCCCACTGCATCAATCATGCACTCAGTTACATTTAATCTCTGAACTTGCCGAGGGTTCTTTCCGTCCCGTTGTTCAGAGCATCAATGAAAATGTTGAACTGTGTCAACCTGAGCGTTGACCCCTGGGAACACCAATGGTAACGAACGGGCAACTTTGAACTGTTGATCATTATCCTTTGAATGTGTCAGTCCAGACAGAGCTTATGCATCTTGTAGTCCGTTCATCCCATCTAGTTTGGCTAAAACTTATGGGAGACAACATTGGAGCTTTGCTGAAATCAAGACCACTTATATCTTACTCCTCTTTCCCGGTTCAGAGTTAGCCATCTCATCACAGGTTTGTCAGGTATTATTTCCTCTTACTAAATCCATGTTTGCAGTTCTAAATTATTGGCTTATTCTTTAGAGTTCCTGAAAATGGCTTCCAGGAGGATTTGTTCCAAAATCTTCCCAGGGAGTGAACTGAGACTGACTGGCCTTGTAGCATCTTGGAGTGTTCTTCTTGCCCTATTTAAAGAAAGACATGGTATTTTTCTTTCTTCAGTCACTGGGAACATCCCTCAAATGTCATGGCTTTTCAAAGATGATAGAGTGGTCTGACAATGATGTTAGCCAGTAATAGATGCATCACTTCTGGTCTCATTGATCTGGGTACATCCAGTTGATTAAGTGGTCCCTAATTTGGCCTTTCTCTATTTTGGGTAGCACTTTTCTCTATGAAATTCTGCCATTAGCCTTTGTCCTTTGCATTCCTCACTGCTTTCAGCTTCAGTTCAGCTTTGTCTTCTCTAGTCTATTTTTGGCTGCCCAGGCAATGCTTTTCTATGCCTCTCAGGTAGCCAGCCTCAGCTTCCAGCTTACATGTATTTTTTTGTATTTGAGTTGCTCAGGAGTTTCCTGTTAAGTCAAGCTGGCCTCCTGGCTTGTTTATTCACTCTTTAGCACACTGGAATAGACTGCCCCTGTGATTTGATGAGGTTGTCCTTGAAATCAGCCAGCGCTCCTGGGCCGTTTTGCCTTCCAAGGCAATGCTTCATGGGGTCTCATCCACCTGTATAAACAAAAATCCATTTTCCTGAAAGCCAAGGTTTTTGCACTTTGTCTGCCTCAGTTTCTTAGGGTCTTAAACTGCAAGCCATGATCGCTGTAGTAAAGGCTACCACTGCCTGAACATTCTACCGGGTCTTGGGGGAAACTCTATCTGCTAAATTAAAGACAGACAGGAGAGATTCTGTAGTTAAAAGCTTGGATCACACCTTTTGATGCAATGAAACATTTGGTCTAGTCATCCTGAAAATACCAGAGCAAGCTAGGAGTTAGAGAGTGAAGGTAGGATATAACTCTGTCATGCTCCAGAACCACCTGTTTAGGCTTTTAAAAGTAGGCATCTCTTTAACTGCCTCTTACATGTTGGTGTTCATTATGTGCAGCCTTTCATGAAGCATACTTGGAGTGTATGTTTAAAATGTTCTTGTTTTATATGCTCAGAAGCTCATCTGCTTTCAGAATTCCTGACTGGATGGAACATAAACATCCATGAGCTGATGGGCTCTGATCCATTTCTTTTTTTAAAAAAAAACCAAACACATCTCATAGTCATCAACACTGGTGTTTAAACTTGCATGTAGTTTTAGACAATCCTCGGTTTGTTGCGCCATGTCATTGTGAAGTCCGAGCTCTCCCCTAGAGACATCACATTCTGCTTTCTGTGGTCCATGATGATATGCACGTTAGAGCTGCCTTTTCTATCTGTCTTAATGTTGTAATTCTGATATCCTTTTATGCTGCCTGTCTTTTCCCATCAGTAAGAAGGAGAAAGAAGCCTGCAACTCCCTCGTACACCCACCTCCACCTCCACAAAATCACAACTGGGCTCAAAGCTGTTTGAAGAAAAACTGACAGACTGCAATTCTGAATCTAAAAATCTTCATAAACCTCTCCTGTTATTCTAGTGTCGAAAGGGGTTGTGTGTGCTAAATATAAACCTTTTCAAATAACGTAAGAGAAACAGTCAGGGAGCTCATGATTAGGAAAAGAAAAGCCTTATGAACTGATATTGTGATGGCAGAATACCAAATGCTTTCTATCAGTTCAACCTGCATTTCAGACTCCATCTGGTTTTGAGTTGGAGTGATGCTTTGGGTGACTTGGGGACAGGTGGCTTCAGAGAACATCTGACACTTCACTTTTGGCAGGGTGAAGACAGAGAAAGGCTTTATTTTGGACTGTATTACAGAACTGGTGTTCAGGGGAATCTGCTTTTGGATGAAGTGATGCTCATACAGATCTGCAGTTCATCTGAATGTACCTGGAGCTTGGAGTAAGTTGATCAGTAGGCAGCCACTCTGAAACACATTATTATTTGTTCCTCAGACACATCAGTGGTGACAACTGACTTGCTAACAGGTAATGTTATTTATAGTCCTTGTTGTAGCTATCAGAAATTGTTTATCGTTCATTTTGGTCTTGGAGTACTAATATTGTTCATTCTTAAATACTTGGCAAGGCATTTTTCCTTTCAATTCATCAGCAATTCTTTAATGTATAACACTCTAGCTAATGCTTGTTGCCAAAGAGAAGCTTTTTGACAGAATTTTGGAATTTTCATTAAAACAAAATAGGTTTTGAGTTGTTATTCTAGTGGCTTTTCTTGAAAGCTTTCATACATGTAAAAAAGTCAATCTTGTAAGAGGTGTAATGAAAAGTTGATGTTGCTAAGTTAAAGATTTAACTTCTTTAATCTTACTAGGAAATTAATCTAGATTTCTCTGTCAGGAAGCCATATGCGTGGTCTCAGATGACAAAGATTTTTATTTTTTTCTGAAAAGAGAGCAAGTGCCATTTCCCTAGGATTTCTACTGTAATGTGTTTCTACTCCACATGATAATGTTACTATGTATATTTGAGGAACTACTGCTAGTTTGTTTAAGACATCATCTTCAGAAAGCAACTGAATTTATGATACAGGAGGTGAGAAATTTGAAAGATGAAAAAAAATAAGCTGCTGGAAGGTTACGGTTTAGAAGAGAATAGTATTCAGCATACCAAATGTGAGGTCCTAAAGAGCTTTAACTCCTAGAAGTCTAGTATCATTTAGGTTGATGACAAAATGAGTGTATAGACAAATGCAATTTACACTTCCAGTCTCCACAGACCTGTACCATGATGTCAGCCAGGTAGGTGATGTTCTGCTCTTCCTTAGCGTGCAGAAAAGGAGAATGGGCAGCTGTGTGCAAGGGGAAATGGGTACCTCTACCATAATACCATGTACTGTTTCACTGAATCAGATCAGATCAATGCTTTTCCAGTTTTTTAAAGGAGTTGTCTTTGCAGATGCCAATCATATTCTGTATGAACTGTATAAAATGATACAATTATTCTAACTTTTTTTTTTTTCCTCTTGTTTGATGGATAAGATTTACTTAATGCTTTGGGATCGTACTCATTCTATGGTATATAAACATATGAAAGAATTAATTACTGTCTAAGTGGGTTCTTTGCCTAATCTGCATAAAGGGTATTTAAAGCAAAAGCATTATTTTTGATCCAAATTTCCTTGTAAAAGAGCAGATAACTTTATTAAAGTACCTAAGGTATCCAGGATTATTTCCGTGCCTAAGGTGCAAATGTTATATGCTTTTTCTCTGCCGAACTTCTCTTTAAATTGATGATGGCCAGAATCAATTGCAGATCAGTTCCTTTAACTCAGGTTTGAACTACTTGGCTCTGAAGATGAATAAGTGAAAAATAGTTATTCTGACAGCTCACAGTATGGATTCATTAGGCTTTCTGTATTTTACAGAGTATAAAGTTAAGGCATGGCCACTGTCAGAGTGTCTTTAGGCTCCAGCTGATTCAAAATGTGGGGTGTATTAATCATGTGACACTTGTGAGTCTGTAAAGGATCAGTTAAATATGAAATCCACATACCATATTGCCTCCTGTGAACCTGTGTGCTCTTCCTGTTAGTAGATATATTATGGTGGAGCATTAGCCAAGGTTGAAGTATGTTAGTAGTAGGAGGTAGTATTCTCAGAAGGTGGAAAAGAGGGGAGTTTGGTAGGGGAGCTGAGGAACTGAAAAATTTGAGCCTTGTACTAAACATCTCTGAGTTCCACAAGAAGAATGACATAGAACCCAGTCAGTAAAGTAAAATTCAACAACTTCTGAGTTGCAGTCCCAGGTCAACATCTTGAGTGTGGGGCTCTCCTTCTTAGACAGGCTTTACTTTCCACGTTTGTATATCTAGTACTTGCCCTCAGTACGTAACATGCTTAAACAATTTAAAGCGTGTTGAAATATTGCAGTAACACCAGCAAAAACAAACTCCCTTCTCCGTGGCTTTTTGCCACATCAGCTGAGCAGATTGAGTCGTGCCAGCTTCGAGGGTGGTGTTTCCTCCTGCTCGTCCTCTGAGTCAGCGGCAGACAGGTCTTGCCAGGGCTGGCGGCTGCAGCAGGGAGGGACGAGCTCCCCCAGGTCTTGCTGGGGAGTCCAAGAAAGCAGGTTAGTAAGTCATCTGTTTAATGCTGCATTAAGTGTTTAGTCATGACGTGTAACTTGGCTCCATATGAAAAATTACTTATGATGATTTAGAAGATACTGTCCCTTTCTGTGTGGGAGTTAGCCTTTTTTTTTTTTTTTTTTTTTTTTGCATGTGGATGGAATAATCTGGTAATTTATCCTAAAAGAAAATTTTGTCTCGCACAACTCTAGCCATGTAAAGAATATTCTTGAATCAGCATGCTATTGGGATTGGGTCCTTTCATGTGCTTAACGATGGTCTGTTTTCTTGTCAATGAGTGATAATCCCATACTCCCCTTCTGCCAGTTGTGTGATCAAAACACTCAAGCATTGAAGCCACAGCTGACCAAAAATAGTGCAATGTGCAGGAAAATGGGTTTAAAAGTATTGATCAAAGAATGCATGTGCAAAGTGGAGGTGAGAACAGAAGAGCATCCAATGTTTTCCAGTTACCTCTAGGACTGGAAGCTGGACGTACCATAGAATGTCCTGAGTTGAAACCATAGAATGTCCTGAGTTGAAAGGGACCCACGAGGACCATTGAGTCCAACCCCTGTCCCTGCACAGGACAACCCCACAGTTCACACCATGTGTCTGAGGGTGTTGCCCAGTCTCTTCTTGAACACTGTCAGGCTTGGGGCCGTGACACCTCCCTGGGGAGCCTGTTCCAGTGCTCCACCACCCTCTGGAGGAAGAACCTTTTCCTAATGTCCAACCTAAACCTCACTGGCGCATGTTTCTGACATTCCCTCGGGTTCTGTGTTGGTCCCCAGGGAAAAGAGGTCACTGAAGGTCTTGCAAATGAGCAGTTCCTCAGACAATTTTATAAATGCTTCTCTTATCCAGGGGTCAGATGCTTCAGGGTGAGAGGAGCAATCTCCTTACCACAGGAAAAAGACTGGAGCATTCACATGGTTTTAGTGAAATCCACTTGATGGCCACTGGTTGTAAGATTTTCTGAGGCAAACATTGTCCGTGTTCTCTATAACAATTCACTCGTGGTTACACAAACCTTTTAAAAACACTATTGTTTATGTGACTGTAGTATATATAAATGATTGCACTGCCACATGTCTCCATGATTTTTTCTTTACCTAATATTGTGCTGAGAGAGGATGTAAGTTACTGCCATGCATTGTTCATAGTTTCAGAAGCCTGATTTAAGAACCATGACACCATTATATAAGTAGCTGCCAAAGTAACATACCAATAACCATTACAGTTCCTGTGGGAGGGGATTTCTTCACTGCAATGTAATGAAATGTAAAGCTGCAGGGAAGTGTTTTAAAATTAGAGGAGATATGATATTTTCATGGCGATACAATAGATGGTTTTGGAATTAGTTTAAAGTTGTGCCATGTGTAGGGCTGTTTTGTTTTTTTTTTTTTTTCTGCTATCATGGCAGATGTTGCTACCATTTTAAGTTTAAATAAAAGGTTAACAGCAAGTTAATAGTGCTGCTGCTATATTTCTGGTTGTGTGGGTCTTCCTCAGTGGTTGCCTAGATCATGTGCTGTTGTGAATTTCTGTTGCTTTGATAACTTTCACTGAAATATCCAGACAGCACAGGGGACTAGTCTTTTCAATCTAGTGTTCGGTCTGGATTATCTGACTAAGATCCTAAGAGCAGTTCTATGAGCAAGGACATAGCAAAGATCTGCATAGGCTTGTTCCAAACAGTGTTGGACTAGATGCTTAGGAAAAACTGAACAAAACCACCACTGGTAGAACGTTAATAAATATTTTGTACACCTACCATTTTTCTGAAGTCAAACAGGACTTAAAATATATGCTCAAATAGTTGCTGATGTCTACCAAAGGAAAACAATTTGGTCTAGATAATATTTTTTTAGATCAAACCAAGTGTTACGTAACAGCTTGGCTAGTTAAACCTTAGAGTCACCTTATTCTCAAAGAAAAAAGGTGTCTTGCAGAGTTTTAAAGAGCTTAATATCCAGAAGGAAAAGCCCTCCAAAAAGATACAAGTAGCCAGTAAGTCTAAAAAACAGGTTTATGTGATTTTACTGATACCATAGTACTTTGCAGACAAGGACCTAAGGCATCTGAAGAGAAAGAACTAACATATTTTGACTGCCCCCACATTCTTCTCTGTGAGCCAGGGTGCTTTTATAGAATTTAAGTAGATAGAGAACTGCCTGAGTCTCTTCCAAACTGTCCTTAATCTCAACATAACAGCCTCAACTAGATTTAAGTAAAATGGGTGGCAACTGGAGTTGCTCAAAAAGATTGGTCTTCTTAAGGTGCTGTGAAGCACAGAGTATTTGACACACATTCTACAAGCTGACTTCTGTCTTCATCCCATCTCCCTGTGTGTCCAGATTTAGACTCTGAAATACATACTTGGAAGGAGAAATAAATATTAATAGTTGTTTTTCACAATATTAGCATAGGAAGTTCTCATTGATTTTTGGTATTTGTTATCACTCTGTACTGTTAAACAGAGTTTATTTTTTAGGTATTTGAGTACAGAATTTGAGCTATGGATAAAACTGGTCTAAATTTTTAGTGGCTAGAGAAAAATATTATGTGAAATGAACAGTAGGGTTAGCAGGAATACTCACAAAATGTTGAGTTGTTGACTACAAAAAATAAAGTATTTTGAATATTGCTAATATAAGCGAAAGCTTTAAGAAATCAAAGCAAGCTGATGAATGGAGCTCTGCCTCAGATCTGTGCCCTTGTAGGCTTAGTGGAAAGAAGAAATCCTCCATGAGCAAACAAACAGCAGAGCTCATTTTCAGTGTTCAGCCCTGTGACTTCTTAAAAGCTACTGGAAATAAATAGGAGCTAAACTGCCTGGATCCAGTAAGAAAGGAAGCTCTAAGGGATATGGAGAGCTGAAAAAGTTTGCGACTTTCAGGTACCACCAGTATAAGAGAAATAATGGGTAAGAGGGGAACTGTCATGTATAAGGGTGAGAACCAGATGGAAAATGCACATTTATGGGAAGTGACTGAATAGCAGTGTAGCATAGGCATGGAAAATGGTGAACAGAACAAATATACGAAAGATTAAATATAGAAAAGAGATGAGATTAATGTACTGGAAACTAGCTGCAGATGATGTGATCTGCTCTGGACACTCTGTTCTCTCTGCTCTTGTATCATCCCCATGGTATCTAGGCACTTAACTGGCAGATGAGTCACTGTGTCTTTGTGCCGCAGCTTGTTTCTCCATTAAACAAAGGTAATTCTTTCTGCTCTTGCAGTGATGCTGAAAAGTATTGATCTGTAAAGTGCTATGAAGCTATACTAAAATTTGCAGATCCTCTAGAGCCTTGCTTTTAATTGTAGGGTTGCAGATAAATTTAATACATTTTTACAGCAACTAAATTGTCTAAGTGCAGTAATTCTAGTTTATGTTTGGTTGTTTTTTTGTTTTGTTTTGTTTTTTTTTTTTTTTTAATGTTCCTGATACGTAAGATGACAAAGTCTGGTTAAATTGGTTAGGACGTCATAATACCATTGACTTGACTTACACTTCCTCCACAGTGGAGCTGCAAATCATTGCTGATTGGGAATCGGCTTGCTTTGTTTCCAGGGTAGCTTTCTGTAAGTTTCAAGGCTAACCTATTGCTTTAACTGATATGGGATGTTGTACTTCAACTTCAACTTTGCTGTGAGCTGCAAAGAGTGAAGTAAAATGATTAAAAGTGAAATAAAAATTCATGACATGAAGCCACAATACAGCTCCTCTCAACATGCCATATGATAGAGTAATGGGAATAAACTTTCTGATTTTATCCAGTATGTTATTGCAGACACCACACCAACCTTCAGATGTTACGTACATATGACTTTATGGTCAGTAGCTTTGTGACTGAGTGATCATTACAATCCGATCAAACCTGTTCTTCCATGTCAGTCTACAAGTCGTGCATTGTTGTCTTAAGCTCTACTTGCCTTGGAAGTGACCATCAAAACCATTTTGGTTAGCTCTAAGCAAGACAGCAGCTGTTCTCCTAATTATTCCATGACTATTATAACAAATTGCTTTCTAGATGTTTTGAGTAAGGAAGAGAACCCGCTAGCTGTAGTTAACTAAGGACTTTCTGACAACTGGAGTTCATTTAAATTTGAAATTACAAAGTAATCTGAAAGTACATACTGTCTGGGCGCTTGCAAATGTAGTCATCCGGCATAAAATCAAAGACTCAGAGTTTGATTAGAGTTAATTGAAGATATGCCATAAGAACTATTATAATACATGTAAAGTACTTTGCTCTTTGCAGCACAACGAGTGAAATGGTGGCTATACCTCTTAAGAGGTGCACTAATTAATAAACTTTAAAGTTGGTATTAGTTAATGATATTAATGATTAAGAGTGTCCAATTGAAAAGTTATAATGGAATAGTTATGCCACCATTTAAAAGGAGATAAGCAGTCTTTGCTGTACTTGACATTTAATAGACCTCATTCCTATATACTGGGCCTGATTTATACTGGCAAAGCACTGAAGAATTACTTGAAAGTTGGTTTACAACACATTTTAGATCCTTTCTATTATGTTATAACACTGTAAATGGACTTTCTGAAAAATTACTTGCCTGGACTACGTTTTATGAAGTCCAAATGATATTACCTCTTACTGGAAGGAAAGTAGCACAGCTGGAGTTTTTTGGAAAAGATTCCTCCACATAACTTGGCACTTGGTATCAGACCTCTTGGTGACAAATCTCAGTTTTATTTGCATTTTGATGACTTCATTGGGCTGGAAGATGTAGGGTGCTAGTGGTACATCACTAAATCCAGGGCAATTCTGATAATTATGGTTTTTATTAACCTCAGCTGTGCTTGTTTTTAAGCTGTACAAGGTGATTTATACAGTAAGTTTCTTCTGATAAAGGAAACTGGTTTTGTAACAAAGTTGGAGACAAGATCAAAAAATGAAGTCAATCACTAAAATTTTCTTAAGTTATTTTTAACAGAGATCTGTAGCTGGCCTTGTATACTTGGTTTCCATTCAAAACAAATGCAACATCAAAGTAACTGAATGAGACTGCATGGAGAAAGTCTTCCCTCTTAAATATAAGAAAACTATTGTGTTGTGTTTTCTCTTTAGCTTTTAGAGACTGTGGAAAGCACAATGACTTCAAATGAAGCTGTCTAAAGCTTATGAACTTTATAACGCAAAAGACACTCTTAGTCTTGCTTCCCTTTCTGCTTGGAAGTCTCCCAAGTTCTGTGTTTACCAGTTGCTCCTTTCCCAGATAGCATGACATAAAATTCTTAATTTTTTAGATTGAAATTAAAACTCTAACATTCTTTCTTGATATTGTCCCATATTGCAGTCAGTTATAAGAAAAATAACAGTAATATGACAGTTCTGATAATGTAATTTCTAATATATTGCTGCTTTTTATCAAAGACAGTAATAAAAACAAATGTCAGATTTAGGCATAGAGCACTTAATTCAAATTGCTTTCTACTGTCATCCTTCTTGCTGCTTGCATAAGGAATTTCCTGGGTTGCCAGCACTGTTGGTTTCTGCTCCTGATTATTCCTCCTTTGTGGAGGTGAAGGAACCAGCCCAGGGGGGATGGTCTGCACAGGTTCCACAGGCTCCCAGATGGGGTTGAAGTCTATGCACCAAGCTTGTGACTATCAACACTGAGTTGGAAATGAGGTGGGGTACAAGGGTGGGGTGGGTAGTGCATGGTAGAATTTTTTCCTTCCCATTGCTTGAAAAGTGTCCTAAATTAGAAAAATGCCCTTAATTAAGCTGGAATAGCAGCCTCAGCTGTAATACGTGAAGTTCTAGAGTACCTCAAAGAGAAGATTGGTTTCTTCCAACTCCCCGGACCTCCCTTGTGCTTTTGTTTAGTTACTAGACTTAAAAGTCTGGAGTATCCTTAAATCTCCCCACTTGTGAGAGGAAGGTATTACTTTATAACAATATTTATTTTTGCTGTCCCCCGTCTGAAGTGAGAGGGGGATAAGGAATTTATTTTCTGATGTCTACGAAGAAGCTGCAAATAATTTTAAAAGATCCACCCCCAAGAAAACCCAAATCCTCAAAACCCCCAAAACAAACACGCAGAACAAAAAACATAGACACAGCTTAGCTCTTAGGATGCGACACTCCTAAAATACTTAAAGCAAGTTCAGATATCCAAGCACTAAAGTGCTATTAGTCAGCTGCTGCTAGAATCTTTTTATTTTAACGTTAATGTAAAAATGCCTTATTGTTGAAAGAAGAACTATTTCTCTTTCTACACTTACTGTTAATTCATCTTAGATTTCTTTAAAGTCCTACTAGGTACTTAGTTTTCCAGTTTCTTGTAATTTTTTTTTTTTTAAAGTTGTTCTGAGCAATAAAAAATTCAAAGTGGTTTGTATTGCAAATTGGTACTTCTCATTTTAATATAGTGCTGCTAGTTTAGAGCCTTTCTAATATTGCTTTTCTTTTAAGATTTCTTGTTAATTAGACTAAATCATAAACCTACCATAATTCCAGCCTGCAAATTCATTTTAAAGCAAAAGGACTTGTCTACCTGAGTGTTCAGGATTTGAGGTAGAGAAAACTGCTTCCACTAATTTCAACTGACATTAGATCAGACCTGGCCTGCGGAAGTATCATCAGGTACCAAAAGCTTCTGATATCTCATAACAGTATGAGAATAGAGGTGATACAGACAGTGCTATCTCTGAGAATAATTCAGTTAGTTCTGCTGCTGTTGTAATTGTTTTTCCTGTTGTTGAGCTGACTTGTTTGCATTTATCCTGTGTAATGTTCCACAAACCCATTGCTACGGGAAATGGTACTATAGCCCAGGTGTCCTTAAAAATGCTATTCCTTTTAACCTCGCAATTTCTGGTATGCTTACTTTCTACAGAAAATTTATGGTTTGGGGAATTTTGCAAGTCATGAGAATCTAATCTTCTGTGATTGAGCCACTGGAGCCAATTTTGTTTATAACAAGTTAACAAGCTCAGCTCTGAGACGACATTCATCATTCTATTCTCTCTGCTCTAAATAGGACATTTCTAAAGCAAAATCTCATCTGCTTTCATGGGAAACCCTTTGTGAAGCTCAGACTTTCCTTCTATGTCATCTCTTCTATGGAGATGTCTTCATGTCTTCCAAAAGAATATAATCTTTGGATCACTGCATTCATTTAGCTCTGAAACTTGGTCTTGGCGCTGCGTTATTTTGCTCTACTGTTTATTATGTTTATTCAAGATAAATGGAACTCGCGCTTTCACTCTAATTCCACCTAGGGTGGAGACAGAAAAACCACGAAGAGCCTTGAAATGGTCTTTAGTGTACGTTGCTCTCATCTGTGACCTTTTTCATATGCTCATATTTTTTTTTTCCTTTTACTTCTTCTGTGTATGCGCTCTAGAATATTAAATCAGTTCTCAAATGTCATGTTACCAATTTAGGGAAGAAAGAATCTTAGCCATTAATATAGAAAATGAATGCTTTTATGTTACATAACAGGTAAGTTACAATAGGCAGGCTGTATCTGAAGATGTGATACGAACATGGCACTCGGCTTTTCGTTATTTATCTTTTAGCTGTGTCTGTTAGAATTACTCTTTCATCAAACAAATGAGGCTTTTATGAGCAGAAGATGTACATCTGTTATAAGACACATACAGTCCCTTGATCTGTGTGTTGAATAAGATACTTATATGGTTTTATTAACTAAATATATTGTGTCTTCTTTTATGTACACATATGGTAATAGATCTTTTTGGTTCTGGTGTTGCGTGCCACATACAAATTACCTCCATAGTACAGACTGGCCTACTTAGGCAGGACCATTCTTCAGAAACTAAATAACTGCTAAGTATAGTGACACTGGATGTTTCTCTGAATTACATTTTCTCATATTGCAGAATATAGATCAAAGCTGTTCTAATACTGATAGTCTAGAACAATGGCCTTAGTTTGCTGAAAGGTAACTTTTTCAATATAATTTTGTTCAAATGAATCATCTTTCATCTTTTCTCCATTGCTACTTGACTATTATACAGTAATCAACTTCATAATGAAAGACATTTTAGTCCACATGTTAAAAATCAAAGCAGTTGCTCTATTTCATTTCAAAGTAATTTAATTCCAGAGTTCAAGAAAGTGAACCAATATCATTAAAAAAATCGCTTCTCCCTGCCCACTCATGCAAAGTTTTTTACTAGTTTATTAAATACTGTATAGCACCCTATCTAATATTTTACAAACTCTTAGTGTTTATAGCTTCACTGAAACTTAGCAAACTCAGTTTTTAATTAAATACATATTTTTTTCAAAAAGTTATACCATAAGCAGTTAAAAAATACCTTTTGAAATATGGCCTAAGCCTGTATTGCACTGTCAGTGGCACAGTGCCCCTGCTCCTATGAAGCTGTTCCTTTTTGTACTATGATGTTGGACACACAAGGATAACAAGAAAAGAAGTGTTTCTTAATGCTGAATACAGAATTCATCTTACATCATCTGGTTGCAGGAACTATCTTCTTTCCCATATGAAATATCTGGCTGTAAACATTTTTGGACACAATACTTGGTATATTTGTCTCTACCTGAAACATCCATCCCTTCCTTTCTATGGTTTACTAACTTCTGATAAAGTGATTGAATTACTTCCCTTGCTAGTAACAGAGGCTCAAGGAATGGAGTGTGCTGCATTTAATGAAGGGAGGAGTTAGGATTGTAAATCACTGCTAATAAAATGCTTTGGAGTTGAATATATTTCTACACAGTTTGTTCAAACAGTTGTGTTGTATGAGAGACAATACACTGCAAACAGCAGCATGTATCCGCACGAATTCTGTATCATCAATAGCTTGCCTGAAAAGTGATTCAAAGGATTCATAGCCTACAAATTTGCCAGGAGTTTGCTGTACTTGAGGAAATCTCTAATTTTCTATTATCAGGTCATCACTTCAGTGTGTAATTGCTGCATGTTAGTATTCTAAATCCCTTACCTATTAACTTGGAGAAGAAAAACTTTGAATGAAAGCATGTAAATGATGGCCAGAATGTTGATAAGAGATGTGAAACCCTGCTACATCAGTAAATAGAGCAGGTAGGTTATTTTGGCTTTTCCTTTTGCTCTTTAATTACATTGTGGCATCTCTTTGAGAATATACATAAAGAAAAAAAGTACTACACGAAAGGAAGGAACCTACTGGCCTTGCATTAATAATGGCCTGTGGCACAGGAGATTTAGGAACAATCTGTGTAATTTTTCCTTAAAGAAAGAACTTACTTACTGAAATAAATACTTTCCAACCTCAGACCAAACACTGAATCGGCCAAGAAGAATGAAAAACAACTTGTTTTCCCTCAAGGTAGTGGCCAGGCATTACACAGGGAAGCCTGCCACAAGGTGATACAGGCAACCTTCAAACTGCTGCTTTCTCTGGCTGGCAGCATGCTAGAAATGCCCATCACCAAGTGAAATACAGCGTGTAAAAATTACTCAGAAAGTTTTTCTTCTTTTCTTTTCTTTTCTTTTCTTTTCTTTTCTTTTCTTTTCTTTTCTTTTCTTTTCTTTTCTTTTCTTTTCTTTTCTTTTCTTTTCTTTTCTTTTCTTTTCTTTTCTTTTCTTTTCTTTTCTTTTCTTTTCTTTTCTTTTCTTTTCTTTTCCTCTTCTCTTCTCTTCTCTTCTCTTCTCTTTTCTCTTCTCTTCTCTTCTTTTCTTCTCTTCTTTTCTTTTCTTCTCTTTTCTTTTCTTCTCTTTTCTTTTCTTCTCTTTTCTTTTCTTTTCTTTTCTTTTCTTTTCTTTTCTTTTCTTTTCTTTTCTTTTCTTTTCTTTTCTTTTCTTTTCTTTTCTTTTCTTTTCTTTTCTTTTCTTTTCTTTTCTTTTCCTCTTCTCTTCTCTTCTCTTCTCTTCTCTTCTCTTCTCTTCTCTTCTCTTCTCTTCTCTTCTCTTCTCTTCTCTTCTCTTCTCTTCTCTTCTCTTCTCTTCTTTTCTCTTCTTCTCTTCTTTTCTTTTCTCTTCTTTCCTCTTCTTTCCTCTTCTTTCCTCTTCTTTCCTCTTCTTTCCTTTCCTTTTCCTTTCCTTTTCCTTTCCTTTTCCTTTCCTTTTCCTTTCCTTTTCCTTTCCTTTTCCTTTCCTTTTCCTTTCCTTTTCCTTTCCTTTTCCTTTCCTTTTCCTTTCCTTTTCCTTTCCTTTTCCTTTCCTTTTCCTTTCCTTTTCCTTTCCTTTTCCTTTCCTTTTCCTTTCCTTTTCCTTTCCTTTTCCTTTCCTTTTCCTTTCCTTTTCCTTTCCTTTTCCTTTCCTTTTCCTTTCCTTTTCCTTTCCTTTTCCTTTCCTTTTCCTTTCCTTTTCCTTTCCTTTTCCTTTCCTTTCCTTTCCTTTCCTTTCCTTTCCTTTCCTTTCCTTTCCTTTCCTTTCCTTTCCTTTCCTTTCCTTTCCTTTCCTTTCCTTTCCTTTCCTTTCCTTTCCTTTCCTTTCCTTTCCTTTCCTTTCCTTTCCTTTCCTTTCCTTTCCTTCCCCCTCCCCTCCCCTCCCCTCCCCTCCCCTCCCCTCCCCTCCCCTCCCCTCCCCTCCCCTCCCCTCCCCTCCCCTCCCCTCCCCTCCCCTCCCCTCCCCTCTCCTCTCCTCTCCTCTCCTCTCCTCTCCTCTCCTCTCCTCTCCTCTCCTCTCCTCTCCTCTCCTCTCCTCTCCTCTCCTCTCCCCTCCTCTCCTCTCCCCTCCCCTCCCCTCCCCTCCCCTCCCCTCTCCTCTCCTCTCCTCTCCTCTCCTCTCCTCTCCTCTCCCCTCCTCTCCCCTCCTCTCCCCTCCTCTCCCCTCCCCTCCCCCTCCCCTCCTCTCCCCTCCCCTCCCCTCCCCTCCCCTCCCCTCCCCTCCCCTCCCCTCCCCTCCCCTCCCCTCCCCTCCCCTCCCCTCCCCTCCCCTCTCCTCTCCTCTCCTCTCCTCTCCTCTCCTCTCCTCTCCTCTCCTTCCTTCTCCTTCTCCTTCTCCTTCTCCTTCTCCTTCTCCTTCTCCTTCTCCTTCTCCTTCTCCTTCTCCTTCCCCTTCCCCTTCCCCTTCCCCTTCCCCTTCCCCTTCCCCTTCCCCTTCCCCTTCCCCTTCCCCTTCTCCTTCTCCTTCTCCTTCTCCTTCTCTTTTTCTCTCTTCTCTCTTTTCCCCCCCCCCTCTGTATCCCATAGAACAACAGGGAATATGCACTGGTACATGCATTATGGTGGTACTAACTCCTGAGAAAAAAATCTTTCATGCTTTAAAATCATATCAGATAAACTGGGAGAAGGCAGTGGTGGCTGCCAGCTGTGTAGTCTTGCTCATCCTATGAACTGATGATCTTAAAGGTCTTTTCCAACCTAAATGATTCTATGAATTACAGAGTGTTTCTTGTGCATGGTGTGCTTCAATAGAACTGCAAATTCTGCAAGCTGGGGCTCTTAAAATAATTTGTTAAAAACCTTCATTTTCTGTTCCTTTGTGGGTTTTATCACATTGGAAAATATTTAGGGTCTCTCTTCAGTGTCTTGAAGAACAAATGCTAACTATGAAACCAAAGAAGTATGATTTTGTTTTGAACTTAAATACTGTAATTTCTTACATAGGTGATCTTGTTATCCTTTATTAAGCTGCCTACTGGGACAGAATAACCTAAAGCAGAAGAAACTTAAACTATAGAAAAAATCAGATATAAATGTCCTTAGATTTCTGAGTGAAAGAAAGCTGTTATCTAACTGCTATTTGCCAGTAATGAACTTTGACAGAAAAAATAAGTAGGAAAACACCAGTGAATATCCAGGTATAATATTGCCTGCACTCAGGTGAATTGTTGCTTCATTTTAATTTTATGACCCATTAAAGTTGATAATCATAGAAGTATTGGAACATCTTTGTTTACATTTTAATTATTTCCTGAAAAAAAAATAAAGTTTCTTTGCATTTGGCTGTGTCTGATAGCTGCTTCATACATGTCTAAGAGCAAGCTGAAAGGGGTTTCTTAGCTGGAAAGAAGCCTCTCAGCATAATGCATTAAAGATTTTTCTCTCACTTTCAGTGCCACAGCAGCTCCTTTTCCCCATTGCTTTAGTGCATCTGTGTAGAGTAACACTATCCACATTTCAGTTCTTAGGAACCTTATTTAGCTGTCCTAACACCATGCTTCTAGAAAGCTGGTTCATCATATTCTCATCAAAACCAATTTTGCAATAATAGCTGAGTCTTTTTTGAGTTTCACTTGTTTTACTTGACTGGGAGGTCCAGTGTGGAGCAACGTGGTAAAAACGCATTAAAATTTCAGTAGTTAATTCATCCTTGAATAATTCATTGCAGATAAGCCCTTTAAAATCCCATTTAAGTTGTTAATAATAATAACAAGTAGTTCATTCCCAAGACCTCTGTTACTTGTGTCCAATATAAAGTACAAGTAGGAGAAACTCAGTAAGGAGTCATGTTTTATCTGTAAAATAATTTCACCTATTGCAAAATGATTTTGTTTCTTATCTTTTAGTCTCTATTCACACATTTAGAGAGTACTAGCTCTTTAAGAATTGCTACTCTGAGTAGTGAAAAAATGGAGAACGATATCTGTACTGCTCAGGAGTTTCTGATGGAAGGAAGTGGTCCTTCAACATCCTCAGAGGTGGTGGGATGGATGAAGCTTCTGTAAGATAAAGCTGGGCAGGGGGCTTTGGCAAATAATAAAATTGTTGAAAATTGTGATTTTTTTGTTTCTTTGGTTGGTTCGTTTTTGTTTGTTTGTGGGGTTTTTTGTTTCTTTTTGTTGTTTGGTTTTAGTTTTGGTTGTGGGTTTTCTTTGTTGTTTGGTTTTTGTTTGTTTTTGTTTGTTTGTTTGTTTTGTGGTTTGTTTGGTTGGTTGGTTGGTTGATTGGTTTTTGTTTGGTTTTTTGTTTGTTTGGTTTTAATTCGTCCTGAAATGTTTTACAAGCTTTTAACTGAACTTGCCAAAATATTGGATGATACGTCCAGGGTGATAGTCACAGAAATGCTGGACAAAGAAAGGTGTTCATCCATATCTCTGCCTCTTTGCCTAGAGCTTATGTATTTTGCGAAGATGTATTAGACTCCTTCTGCTTAAAGAACTTGCATTATTGACTACCCAGTGTGGAGTCGCTAATAATCAAAAAATCTTATCTTTCAACTTAAATATATTGCCCAACTTGTAACTTGATAGTCACAGATTAACAGAGCGTGAAAGGGACCTCTGGAGGCCTCTTGAGCAAACTCCTGCTCAAAATAAGTCCAGCTCTGAGGTCAGAACTATTTGGGGCTTTGCCTAGTCAGATCTTCAAAGTCTCTGAGAACAGAGACTACACAATCAAAATTTTGCATGAATAATTACATGCACTTGGGCAAGGACTGAAACTTGGGTCAATCACCCATAGGTATGTGCCTTAATTAAGTGCTTTTATTGTCTGGTTAGAAACTTATCCTAATCCTGTCTGGATAACAGTTACAGGTATTTACCATATAAAGTGAAGTAGTTCTGAAAAGAGGGCCTAAGTTAGACCACTGGTCTGCAGAAGAGCTGTAAACACAGATCCTGGTATGAGTAGGTGGTCATAAACAGTAAGGGAGTGCCGGGTGGAAAAGTGCATTCTTCAGCATTTTTAAGGGTGTTTTTTAACAACTGCTACCATATTCTCTGCTCTTATAAGAAAAATACTCACAGGTATCAGTCTAAATGGGGCCTTGTGCTTGAGTCAAAACAACCCCAGGCAGTGCTCCAGGCTCAGGGAAGAGTGGCTGGAAAGCTGCCTGGTAGAAAGGGATCTGGGGGTGCTGATTGACAGCTGGCTGAACAGGAGCCAGCAGTGTGCCCAGGTGGCCAAAAACACCAACAGCATGCTGGCTTGCATCAGGAAGAGCGTGGCCAGCAGGACTAGGGAAGCGATTGCCCCCCCGTACTCAGTGCTGGTGAGGCCCCACCTTGAATCCTGTGCTCAGTTTTGGACCCCTCACTACAGTAAAGACATCAAGGTGCTGAAACGTGTAACTTTCCATGCTCAATATGAGCACGTGTAAAAATTATTTCCTTGCACAATCGCGAGTCTATTTTCCTCCCATGCTTCCACATAAGCACGTGTAATATTCTGTGCACATTTGCACGTGTAAGTAAATTAACCCTCGAAGGATTGCGAGTGTATTACAAATTTACCCTCACAGAATCGCGAGTGTACTAACTTTCCGTACTCACTATGAGTACGTGTATCTCTTTAAAAATAATCCCGCATCGTGTTCAGGCAAGTGTGTACTCCTCCCGGACTCAGAAACAGTTCCAGCATTGTTTTGGTGAAGTCTTGTGCATGCATACTGTGGACCACCTGTTATATTAGTTGTTGCCCCTTAATAATTTTCCTCAACTGATATCTGAACCTGTATTTAAGTCACTTTTGGAGTGCTAAAACCCTGTTTCTCACCAGTTTAATAACCTCAGGGTGCCTCCGTGACAAAAAGGCTGCCCGGGGAGGTGGTGGACTCACCATCCCTGGAGATATTTCAAAGGCATTTAGATGAGGTTCTTAGGGACACGGTTTAGCGCCAAAGTTAGGTTACAGTAGCACTCAATGACCCTGAGGTTCTATACCAACCAAAACAATACTATGATTCTATGATTCCATGACCTCTCTCGGTGGCTTCCCACAGGCTCCTCGTGTCAGGTTGGCGCAACAGCCCAAAGGACACTAGGCTCTCTGTTCCCCTATCCCCTGGGGCTCGGAGCACAAGAGGTGGCACGTCGCCACGCTCTGGGGACAAGGCCAAGGGATCCTCGGGGAAGAAGAGTCCACACAACACTTGGTAATCAGCAATTCCTTTATGGAGCACTGGGAGACGGTGTGCAGGTGGCTGGGCCTCCCTTTCCCTCTGTCGGGATCTCTGGGTGTTTTGCTCCCTCTCAGCCACTGTCGAGCGCAGGGGGCTGTCTCTTGCAGGGTGTAAGATCAAAGAGGGGTCCCTGAGGAACCCCAGCCCTTCTGGAACGTTCTTGCCACCGTCTCACCAAGACGATCCCAGGCACGGGATGAGAAGGGGCTGGAGCCCAGGGCTCATGAGGCGAGGTGGAGGGCAGTCCCTGTGCCCAAGAGGCAGCCTTTCTCTTGGGCAAGAACCATGATGGGAGCAGGAGCGAGCCCCAGGAAAGGGGCCCTCAGACCCCACCATCCTCCTCCTTCTCCCACATTCAGGCGTCTTTCAGGACACAAGCCCCCATGCCCACACCTGCCACCTCTGACCACACCTATTGACCACAGTCACAATCGCCATCATGGTGACCTCCTGCCTGTCACCAGACACCTCACTGCCCTTTGTTCCAGCCCTATAAAAGCGGGGGCCCCTGCAGCTGGCCCACAGTGCGAGGCCCTCGGACGCCAAGCATGCTTGGAAGGAAGAGGACGCTGAGCAACCAGGCGGGTGGCTGCCCACCTCAGGGTGGGACGCCACAGAGCCACATCCAGACACCACAGGGGAGCATGGCACCTCCCACCGGGAGCAATGTCAGCTCGTGTGCCACGACTGCCATCGATCTCACTTCTCTGATCGATGGCATGCAGCGCTTGACTGTGGCCCCACCAGGGAACGGTGTGGAGCCCAAACGTGTCTGCCTGCCGGGCAGCAGCGGGAGCAGCCAGGCGGGTGGCTGCCCAGCATGGCGTGGGAAGCCACAGAGCCGCTCCCCACTCCCCTGGAAGACCAAGACACGTCCCCGGAGGAGGAAGCCGAGGCAGCAGAGGAGGAGGAGGGGGAGGAAGAGGAACATCAACCCTCATGTCACCACCACGGCTGACATCAGTTCTTTGATGTCGGGCATGCAGCAAATGGCCGTGGGACCACCAGCGAACAGCACGGAGGCCAAGCGCGTCTGCCTGCCAGGCAGCAGCTCAAGCAGCAGGGTGAATGGCTGCCCACCCTGGCATAGGAGGACACCCGAGAGACGGATCGTGCGCCTGGGACCTCCGGGGAGCCTGAAGAATGCAAAGGAGCAGAGGAGGAAGAGGAACATTCCCCCTCGTGCCATGACAGCCATTGCCCACACTCATATCAACAACGTTGTCCAGCAGGCAGCTGTGGGCAGGCAGGGGAACAACATGGGGCCGCGGCGTGTCTACCTGCTGAGGCCCAGGTGTGACATCCCACCAAAGGACGATGTGGAGCCCATGGAGGTGGATCCGCCAGACTATGGCATGGGGCCACTGGCTGTTCAGCCAGCACAGGACAGCGAGGAGCCCATGGAGATCGATTGACCAGACTACGGCATGGGGCCACTGACTGTTCAGCCAGCAGAAGACAGTGAGGAGCCCATGGAGGTGGATCCATCTCAAAGACCATCATCCATGGCGCTGGCTCCACCTGCCACAGGCATCGTCTGGCAGCTCCCCAGCCATCCACGCTCCCGTGCGTGACACGGCGGCAAACAGCGTCGCAGGTGCGCCCAGCTGTGTCCCTGCTGGCGGCCCAGCCACCACACCTTCAGCACGAGGCAATAAACAAAAAGAAAAGAATAAAATGCCTTTCTTCTCTCTTCTTTGGCCCCTTGGCAACTGTGTCTGCACTCCTGTGACACCTCCTGGTCCCTGTCTTTGACTAGGAGCCCCGTTTTGGAAACCTTCCATTTCCACGCCCGTCTTCCTGCTTTGGTGCTGCCTTACATTCTGGGTGGCTTTTGAAGGCTGCAACATCAAGAATTGGATAATAGGTTTTCAAAGGGAGTAAAATTCTCCTAGAAATAGCATTGAACCTTCGGAATTTCTGAATTCCAAATTGTTGATCTTACCTCAATGCCAGTAGCTATCACTGTACTCTGGAGATCTAACTAGCTAGTGAGATGGCCCCACTTGTGCCTTTGCAGGGACACAGACTCATGTCGCTGAGACAGGTGATCATGCCCCCATGATCAGGGTGCTGGACGCCCATGGAATTTCAGGGCTCTCTGGTTCCTGACAGACGCCGGGGCACCATCCTGGAAGTTTCTCTGGTACCTCAAGTTTTCTTCACAAAGATTTTTGCTGCCTGACTGGATAGAGGCCAGTTGAAAAACAGCAATCCAAATCTACATTTTCCTAGTGCTGCAGTGGTTCATGCCACCTCTACTGGTCACGATTTTCTAGAAACACCATTTTGGTCAATGCCAGACTGAATACCGAGCCTCAGAGATTGACCACTGCATGAGGATCAAAAATATTGGAATGTGCACAGTTCATCAGTTTTAAGTACCTTCCAAAGCAAGTGTCCTCATAATGACTGTCCACCCACCTCTCCCCTACCCATACGCACACAGGTAGACACCCCTTCACTCTCCCATACTATGACTCGACTTTGCTAAAACTCAGACGCCAGTTCTAGCAGATACTTGTGGGTATGGCCAGCTAGAGAAGTCTGAGGAACTCTACCCACTTCAGCAGAAGTACCATGTACTCGGGTTGGACATGAGTATGACTTAGCTCCTCTGCTTGAGGACAAGCCATGAGAAGTTTTTGTCCTTCACCTTCATACTAGCCAACAGAGCAAGGGTGCACCTCCGACTGAACCCACTCCCACCTCCAGGCCCCAAGGACCTGGGAGCAACAAGGCAGACATCCTGGTGGGGATCTGTTACAGACCACCCAACCGTCATGAAAAGGCAGATGAAATATTTTGCGGGTAGCTAGGGGAAGTCTCCCGATCACTAGCCCTTGTTCTTATGGGGGATTTCTACTTAGCAGGTATCTGCTGGAGATCCAAGACAGCAAAAAGGAAGCAGTCTAGGAGGCTCCTGCAGTGCATGGAAGACAACTTCCTGACACAGCTGGTTAGTGAGCCTACCAGGGAAGGAACCCCGTTGGATCTGTTGTTTGTCGATAGAGAAGGACGCGTGGGCAGCATGTCAACTGGAAATGCCCTAGGGCATAGACAGCTGTGGCTGGAACACAGGAAGAAAAAGAGAATGTATAACCTTTGGAAGGAGGGGCAGGTTACTCAAGAGGAACACTCGAATTCTGTGAGGTTATTCATGGAGAAAATTAGGAGGGCCAAAGACCAAGTAGAGCTGCGTCTGGCAACAAGAAATGTTTCTAGAAATAGATTAGCAAGACAAGGAGGGCTAAGGAGAACCTGCATCCCCTGATGAATGTGGGGGGAAACATAGTGACAGAAGATGAGGAAAAGGCTGAGCTACTAAATGCCTTCTTTGCCTCCGTCTTTCGTAGGCAGAACAGTTGTGTTCCAGGTAGCCAGCCCCCTGAGCCAGAAGACAGATGTGGCGAGCAGAATGAAGCCCCAGTTGGACACCCACTAGACTATGGGACCAGATGGGATACATTCAAGAGTGTTGAGGGAGCTGTCGGAAGGGATCACTTAGCCACAATCCTGGCTAACTGGGGAGGTCCCACTTGACTGGAAGTTGGAAAGCTTCACATCCATCTCCAAGAAGGGCTGGAAGGAGGATTCAGGGAACTGCAGACCTGTCAGTCTAACCTCAGTGCTGGGGAGGGTCATGGAGCAGACCATCCTGAGTGACATCACACAACACATACAAGAAAACCGAGTGATCAGGCCCAGTCAACATGGGTTTATGAAAGGCAGGTCCTGTTCAACCCACCTGATCTCACTCTATGACAAGGTGACCCACCTAGTAGATGAGGGAAAAGCTGTGCATCTTGAGGACTTCAGTCTTCAGTAAGGCCTTTGATGCTGTATTCCCACAGCATTCTCCTGCAGAAGCTGGTAGCTCATGGCCTGATGTACTCTGCGTTGGATAAAGAACTGGATGGATGGCCGGGCCCAAAGAGTTGTGGTGAACGGAGCCAAATCCAGTTGGCGGCCGGTCACAGGTGGTGTTCCCCAGAGCTCACTACTGGGACCAGTCCTGTTTAATGTCTTTATCAACGATCTGGATGAGGGGATTGAGGTGCTGGAAAGAGTTTGGAAAAGGACAACAAAGCTGGTGAGGGGCCTCAGCACAAGTCTGATGAGGAGCAGCCGAGGGAACTGGGGCTGTTTAACCTGGAGAAAAGGAGGTTGAGGGGAGACCTCATTGCTGTCTACAACTCCCTGAAAGGAGGTTGGAACATGGAGGGTGTTGGTCTCTTCTCCAAAGTAGCAAGTGATAGGACAAGAGGAAATGGCCTCGAGTGGCACGAGGGGAAGTGTAGATTGGATATTAGGAAACATTTCTTCACAGAAAAGTTTGTCAGGCACTGGAACAGGCTGCCCAGGGAAGTGGCTGAGTCACCATCCCTGGAGGTGTGTAAAAGTTGGTTAGACAAGGTTCTTAGGGACATGGTTTAGAGGTAGACTAGGCAGTGTTAGGTTAACAGTTGGACTTTATGATCTTTAATGTCTTTTCCAGCCAAAATGATTGCATTAGAACACTTCACTGTTGTTCTCTAGGGAGAAATTTTAAAAAATTCAGCACTGCTTCAAAATGAATCTCAGACAAATGTCGGTTGTATTTGGCAGGCTGCAAATAGTTAATAGTGGGCAGGGGAAGTGCAACTAGGACTCTAGTATTTTGCAAAGGCAAGTTATCTTCAGGAGATCTCTGCTTGCTTGAGGACAGGAACAGCGGCAGAGACACACAGATGTAGCAGTAAATGGACTCATAATATAAAGTAATTCAGGATAATGCCTAAATAGTTGACTCACACTCTTCACAAAGCAGGTCATGCTGTTTGGTGAACAGTGACCTATAACCCTGAGTTCAGCTACAGGGCCCTGGTTTGCTGCTGCCACTTACCTGCTGCTTATATCTATGCTCTCAGGACTATCCAGTATTCGCATGCTTGCAGAGGACATTGGTTCTTGAAATGTGAAATATGGTTGAGTAACTAAGGGTTTACAGTGTAAATGCTGCACACATACTGAGGAAAATGAAAGGTATTATAAATTAACTTTGTCACACAGTCCTTCAGCTTTGCGTCATTGGAGGTGGTTTCTTTGATTTTTTTTTTTTTTTTTTAATTTCTCCTTTAAGTGGGTTTCCATGGGAAGCAAACATGGGAAGCCTCCTACATGGCTATATTTCAGTATCTCTTGCCACTTACACACCCCTATGACATTTAAAAGGCTGAAGATTTCCATTTAATAGTAAATGCCACTACAGTTTGAATTTTCTAGTGATAAAATTAAACTTCTTGCTGTCAAACACCCTTGTGACAAAGCATTTCTCGTAGTTCACAACTGAAGGCTGTTGTTATAATTTATGTTTGTATATGCCAGCCACCATTCTTCATGTTCTTAAACGTGTTTTTTCAAAGTAAGCAAAATACAAGAATGTTTGAACCTAAACAGATTCATTTCATGTAGCTTAATATTTCCCTTCTCTGCTGTTGGAGAGTAAGGATGAATTTAACTGTGTTTGCTAGTGGTTTACTGGTTTGATCTGGTACAGGTGATTACATTTCTCAAAGACTGTGAATTTAGAGTTCAAAACGGTGGTTTGTTTCTGACACAGACTAGCTCTAACGGGGTTTGTTGCTCTAGACAAACCAACAGATGCTTTTCTCCTACCTGCTGTAGGTCCCTATGCAATTTTGGAACATCTCTGTGTAGTGACCTATTTGGCCTGTACAGTCTTCATGCCTGAGACTGCATTGGGTTGAAATATTCCGCAGCCCTTGGATGCAGGTGTAGCTGGTTCTGTAGGAAAGCTGAGAGCCAGGTTAGCTGCGTGTGTGATGGTTCAGCCTGCTGTGAAATGACACCCATGGAATAGTTTTGAATCCTCTCATTGGTGGTGCTCTGCGCTGAGCTCCAGGAGGTAGTTCAGGGAGATGCTGTGCTTGGCTTGGGTGAGTGTCCTCTAGCAGCTGCCTTTCCCTGCCCAAGGGTGCATGCAGCTCTCATTTTTCAGCAGCCATGCAGGAGGTCCCCAAATGAGGAAGTGGCTCTGCTATGTTCTGCAAAGGTTATGTGATAAAGGCTGTATTGCCTACTCAGGACCATGTATGCATCATACATGGGCAGATGTTTTTCTGTATGTCTACACTGCAGAAGACAGAGACAGAGGGATGGGAAGTTATAAGGGAGTTGACTAGGTTCTACCAGACTACTTGACTTTATTAAATACTTGGCTAGTGTCATCAGTGCATTAGAGGTGACTTACTGCGTTGTCTTTGCTTCTGTGTTTTACTCTTCCATGATAGCCAGTGCAAATCATTGTAAGAGAATTTATGGCCACCTACCAGAAAACAAGTTTGACTGCAGTTTACCAAAAAATAGTATGGGTGATGGCAGATGAAGCAGAATGAATTATTTGCTTGTTCATAAGCTAAATGACCCCTGAAAGACAGCAGTAAAAACCAGTAGAAGATATTCTAAAATGATGTGAGGCTTCAGGCAATGTGACTTATCACTGGCAGTCAGAACATGCTGGTTTATGTGGTCCTCAGATGCATTTTGTCAGGGGGCTGGGAGGCTTCATCCTGCAGAGACATGTTCTCCACTGTTTGAGGACAGAGTATTTTGTGATCTCAGAGGAGAGGGTAAGTGAAAGCTTCTTCTCTCCGCTGTCCAGCAGCTCCCCTGTGTCACAAGTTCACCAGGAGGGAAGGAGGAACAAGCACCTCTCATACTTGGTTTGCACCCTGCCTGTTTTTCTTAGGTATCACTCCTTGGGTCTCCCTGACACACCACCTCCCTGTTATACTCCAAATAACTCTCAGGTGGATGAGCCATTTTTAGAGAGCTGTTTGAAAGAAGCAGCCTTGTGCAGCCAAGCGGGGACTAGTCCTTGACTACCTTTTAATCCCTGAGCTGGATGCTTCACTGTCTTCAGAGCAACAGAAAGTACAGAAAATAACACTCCTGGAACACTTCCTAAGAAATAATATGCTAATTATTGGAAAGAGCTTCACTTGCAACAATAGAAAACTGATATTTTAATGTAACTTGGATGAAATGAGTAATATGTGGCTGCTTCTTCAGGTGGCTTGTGTGTTTCCATCCTTATGTTCTGTCTTTAAGAGCGTTTAATTGTGCACTGTGCTGCTTTTATGTTTTTCTATGTTTGGAGGAGCCGTCTGCATTTCACTCGCTAGGTTTAAAGCAGTGCTATTTTTCTACAATGTTTTGTAAAGTGCCGTACAAATGCCATAGAGAAAGATGTCCCAGTTTTAAGGAACCTTTGTAACTTTAAAGAGAACTACCTAATAGTTTTTATGCCACATCATTGTTGTGACCTTCGTTTTTCAGCAAGTCTCAGAAATAGATGCTATGTGCTTATACAACAACTTGAGCTGCTTTGTTTCTCATCATCTTTGTCCTTACATTTTTGGTTTAGGTAGGTCTCTGGCTGTTAAGGTTTTACAGAAAGACTTAAAAATATGAATCAAATGTTACTAGTTCAGATAATTAATGGAGGACGCTGAGAGTGTATCTCCCAGGGAATGTGAACTTCTTATTCATCTATGAAAAGTGCAGCTAAAACTGACAAAACTACCAAAAATAAACATTAATTGTGATAGGATTCATCTACATGGGAAGTATTTTGTCTTTAAGGCTATGAGCCAGTTCTGAAATAAATAATTGTATTGCTATTATGTGAATGCACTCTTTCCGTTAAAAAACTGGTATGAAGCAGCGGATGGAGGTCAACAGGCTCACCGTATTTGTCATTTAAAGGTAATATAGGCATCTGTATCAGAATAGACAAATTCAAAATTTAATCTGCTGTTAAGGGAAAGTGGTCTGTAGGTCTCTAACTACTCCTGCAGCATTATTTAGAACTTTAGGCAAAGAACACAGGAAAGATGGCAATTTTGTATCCTGCCTTGCTAGTGTCTGTGAGTATTCTTTCTTTTTGCTCTTCAGCAAGAAAGAGGCAAGAAAAAGAGTTTACAGGTATATCCAGGTCTCCTCTAGGAGGACATCAAAGGACATATTTGAGCATGTTTGGAACACCTGTGTCCATACTTTCTAGCAGCATCTTACGCTCTCAAATGCCAGAGATGGGCCTGTTTTTGTAAGTAACGGTATCAAAGGAATCTTCCCCAAAACCCTCAGCCAAGTGGCTCTAGCTTGTAAATAATAAATAGTCATTTGTCCAACCTCCCTGAAAGCATTTTTTTTCCTGTGCTACTTTAGTAGTGTCTGCAAAATTGAGAAAATACAGCACAACTTGGGAATCAGCTTTTAATCTACACTTTCAAATGGAGAATGAGACTGTGGTCTCAGTTATGCTGGTGTAAGTCAAGTGTAAGTAATGAAGTTTGCGTTCCTATGTATTAGTGTGAAGCTTGGATTTTAACTCTTCTTCATCCATCACCACATATGTTTGTAGGGAGATTGATTCCCTTTCTTCAGAGAGAACTTGCATTAACATTAGGTTATGTTTTCATGTTCCTATTCTTTTTCTACCTTATGATGTATGTAAAGGCAGTGCATTTTTGTTTAAAGCAGTGGGGAAAAACGAGATAGTATAAAAAAAAAAAAGTACATAGCTGTTCATGAAACATCTCTGGGGTCTTGTAACTGAAAGAGGAAATCTTATCTTTCCAGTGAAATTACCTTTGCTGAAACTATGTTGATCATTTTTCTGTAAAATTACTTCAGTATTTATAAACAAGACCACTCAAGTAAAGAAGAAATACTTGGTCTTCACTATTTGTTTTTGTTCATAAACATTTTAACTGTGCTAACACATCCTATGAAATTCAATATTAATTTAGTTCAACACAGTTATGTATAGATAAATCTGTATATGGCTGTTGTCATTTTAATTTAAATTCATTGGTAGGAAACTGAGTTTAATGGTGGTTGAGTAAAAAAAGAAAATGTATTCTCTGTACTCATAAATCACCCCAACATTCAATTTATTCAAAACACTGAATGAGGCACTCAGCTAGGGCACTGGGAAAGAAGAAATTACATTGTTGTCATTAATAGCTTTTTTGAGTATGCAAATTAATAGTCAATTGTAAATGGCTTTGTAAAAAGCAGATTGGTTTAGAAATTAAAAAAATAAAACATAATGTAGGTAGTGAACAAGTCTGTCTGCACTCCTGCTTCTCAAGCTTTCATGCAAAACAAATTATTCTTACACCTAGTCAAGAAAATTTCCAATTGCTCAATCTAAAACTACAAGTGTAACTGTTGTTTGGTCGCAAATGATTACTTATTGAAATTAATGGGTGTTATTATTGTAATGCATATTAATGTGGGGAAGAATTCCTTAGCATTTGTTATTGATGTTTCAATGCCACCTATTAGTGAGCTTTTGCAGAATGAATTAACAGCCTTCAGCTTTAATTAAGTCATTAAACTATTTAATGCCTGGAGTTAATCCAACAGTACTAGTTAGTTTGCAAACTAGTGGAAAAGCTCTTACAAATTTCACTGAGCTCTGAATGTTAGCCTTATTGCCCAAGCATATACTTCTGTCCTCTTCATTGGGGTACCTTACTGTGTACTTGAATATGCATCTTGTAGAAAGTCTTGTTTCAGCAAAGCTGTTTCACTCATGCTTAAACTCCTCTATGCACTTTAGGACCTTTTGCTTTACACGTAAACATTTTTATCATCATTTGGTCATCTGTCTCAATGAATGACTGAGCCTGCAAAGAGGGAGAGGCTTCTTGGTTTGGCTGGGATCTGGGTCAGCATAGGTGGCAGAAGAAGGTGTTGGAGCAGGCTCACTCTGTTCAGGTTTTCTAGAGAGCTAAGAGATCATCTTTATGTTAAAAAATTACATTTAGGGGCACAAGAAGCCTTTGCCTGCTGTGGCCTGTTTCAGTCCCTCTGTGGGCTTCTGCATCTTAAGGCGGTAGAAATATCCAGAAACAAGCAAATAGTCACTAACTCAATAAAAAATAGGGATAATACCTGCAATACATATATAGTGTATAAAAAGCAGATAACCCTATTCCTTCTGAGCTGGTAAATCCCATATTGTGCCTGTTACTCCCTGTGTACCTGATGCAGTCCATGGAGACAGGAACCAGAGTTGTTCTTATTGACTGCAGGGACCTGTTTGTTTCTCAAGGGCCACAAAATATGTCTGAGGACAAGACTGTAGTTGAAGTGGCTTTTATAGAAGTGTATTCTGTAGTAGTAGAAGCTGCTTTGGTTTAACTGACATACACTTGCATTATATGAAGGCAGGGTTTGCAAAATAGTAAAGCTAATGAATTACCTGGATCCTATGGTTTAGTTGTGTGCTGTTCTGAGCCATATAAGGATCCAACACTTTCAGTATTTCTTCATTCCTGCCTGTATTTCATGTTTGCAGCATTTTAGCTTAAAAAGTGTGTGAAATTCCTAAAAATGCTTCTTATTACAGTCTTGGTCAGAATCTTCATCAATTTCAGAGCACTCCTTTCCAGAAATCAGTAAGAGATGATATGGCAGCCCATTTCAGGTGAACTCTCTTATTATTTGCAGCCCATGACTTTGTGGCTACAGTGTGCCAGTTGTTTACTGATAAATGGAGTAGATATCTACTGTATTAATTTCATATGTAAATCTACCTGAAGCTTGCACTAAGTTTCCAGAGCGATTGCCTCTCTTGCCTTTCTGATGTACAAGAGACCTAACAGCAGTGCATGTTTCCTCAGTGGTTCCATGCAAACCTTGCAAGGACAAGGCACCTGGTTTTGGAGCAGGTGTGGGTGCACCTGGAAACTGCATGACTTGAGTTTCCTGTAGCCTTGTCTGCCCTAACCTGTGCTATGAGGGGATGTGCAATTTGATGTGCAGTCCAGCTGTGTTTCACTCTGAAGAGCATGGGGGTGCTTGAGCTAAAAATGAAACTTCATCGTGAAGACTTGTGGTGAGCTTTTTTAGACTTTGTGCACAGATGCTGGGTGGAGAGTGAGGGTGTGAATGTTGTATTTGTCCCTGTGGAGGAACAGAGTGAAGCCCTTGCCTGTTGTGATCTCTTTACTCCCTTGCCTGAGGGAACAAACTTTTGGGGAAAGGTCAGAGGAATTTTGCTCATTTTCCCTCCCCACCAAGGGATATCTGGCAATAGGATCCATTGAGGCAAAGTCTCCTTGGCACATGTAGGTGTCTGCAGGTCCAGCCAAGGCCAGCACCCACTGGAGCATCTCACTTCTGCAGCCTGCAGAGAAGGGAAGTATTGTAAGAATGGAGCCAATCTGTCTTTTTTCAAACTGCATGTCTTGAGATACTTAGACTTTCTCAAGAAACTACTATCGACAGTGAATATCTGGATTCTCTCTAACTAAGCAATCCTTTATTCTTGTCTGCTGGGAAAAGTATAAGACCTCCACACCACAGTAGTTTTAGTTTGGTGGTTTTGTCCTAGCTGGAAAAACTTCCTTTAACAGACCAGGATGTGAGAACCAGATTGATTCTTTAGATCTCCTGAATATCTCTTTCAACCTATTAAAGTCTGCAGAAAGTTCTGTGTGTAAAACAAATGTCAAGTTGGGTCCTGTGCTATTCTGAACACCCCGTGACTAGATCGGTAAACCAGTATCTCCTGATGTTGAGTCAATGTAAGTTTTAATTCTGCAGCCCTTTCAAAAAATGCTGAAGAAAATGGCAAAATCAGTGCCATGTTTACTTGAGGGTCTCTGGTTTTGCAGCCCTGTGTATGTCCGAGTGCTCTTGGCTGTCCCTTGAAACAGAATCATAGAATAGTTTGGGTTGGAAGGGACCTTTAAGGATCATCTAGTCCACACTCCTGCAACAAGCAGGGACATCTTCAACTAGATCAGGTTGCTCAGAGCCCCATCCAGCCTGGCCTGGAATGTCTCCAGGGATGGGGCATCTACCACCTCTCTGGGCAACCTGGGACAGTGTTTCACCACCCTCATTGTAAAAAATTTATTCCTCATGTCTTGTCTGAATCTCCTCTCTTTTAGTTTAAAGCCATTACTGCCTGTCCCATTGCAACAGGTTCAATGCTGAAAAGTCTGTTCCCATCTTTCTTACAAGCTCCCTTTATGTACTGAAAGGCTGCAATAAGGTCTTCCTGGAGCCTTCTCCAGGCTGAACAACCCCAACTCTCCCAGCCTGTCCTCACAGCAGAGCTGTTTCAGCCCTCTGATCATCTTGGTGGCTCCTCTGGCCCTCTCCAACAGGTCCATGTCTTTCCTGTGCTGAGGGCTCCAGAGCTGGACACAGGACTCCAGGTGGGGTCTTACCAGAGCAGAGGAGAGGGGCAGAATCACCTCCCTTGACCTACTGGCCACGCTGTTTTTGATGCAGCCCAAGATATGATTGGCCTTCTGAGCTGCAAGTGCGCATTGCCAGCTCATGCACAATCCTTCATCCGTCAGTACCCCCAAGTCTTCCTCCACAGGGCTGCTCTGAAGCTCTGCTCTGTCCAGAGGGAAACCACGTTTTGTGTTTTTTTCCTCCACACGTAGACACCTAATGGGTATGTGAGATCCAGACAACAAAGAGGAACTTAAAGTCCGTGTGCACGAACATGCTCCCTTTCTCTCTCCCAAACAAGATCAAAGTGACCTCAAGTCAGGGTTTTGTGTCTCTCAGACAGTGAAGCCTGTGAAAGTAATAACAAGTCAGTACTTGGGTAAATATATTCTAGTCCTGTACTCATGCCAGGGAACTAGAGTAAGATAAATGTAAATCTTTTATATCAATTTGGTATTGTGTTGTGCTAAACAATAATGCTGAAAATGGTTTCTTTGTCATAGTTTGATTAATGTACCTGTTTCTTATACAGTAAATAAAGCAGGAGTTCATATTACTTTAAAGCAAGGTTATAGATCCAAAACAGCTTAGAGAAAATTCTCTGGATTGCTACTCAAACAAAATAATATATTTAATCAATATTATCATACAGTTGAGAAGAAGATCAATCCCTCGATTAAATATTTATCTTTTGAGACATGGTATTATCTCTATCGGAGATAGCATCCTGAAACAACATGTGATGAAAAGTCTCAAAGCACTCTCAAAACCTAGAAACTAGTAACAATCTTCTTGGATTAATCAGTAAATAAATAAAGAAAAGAGAGCTCATAAGCCTTTAATAATGGAGTGCATTTAAAAAATGTTTTTGTCCTAAGAAACAGGATTAATGCAAAAGGTGTACTATTGTTCACTTGTGTTTCTGAAACAAATGGTTAAACTGTTTTGCACTGCAGTGTTTTTAAGATTACACCTCATCTCAATTCTTCACTGCCATTTTTTTCAGATCTTAGCAATGTCTTTATGTGCTTTACTTAGAACCACTGGCCATGCTGAGTCCAAATGACAGTGCATGGACTTCAATGAGATTATAGTGCGACTAAATAGAATTTTCACACAGCATGGCTCTATAGCAAACAACCCTGCGATTTTAAAGCCTTGAACTTTAAGTCTTTCTACAAAGTGTCTGCCAACTTAATGCAAAATGCTTCTCCATATTTATTAGAACGCAAAATCATGTACATAATCAGCATTTTAGTAGTGCTGTTATTATACATGAATAAGCAAACAGGTTTCAGGACGTTACTTTGCACGGATTTTATAGGAGAACTATCCATACAGCACATACGTCTGAACTGACATATGTCCTTTACAGAGTTAGAACTCTGGATCTTGGCTTTACCAAGGGTAAGTCATGCTTGACCAAACTCATAGCCTTTTATGAGAATGTAACAAGGTGGATGGATGATGGCAGAGCAGTGGATGTGGTCTACCTTGACTTCAGTAAAGCCTTTGGCACAGTCTCCCACAGCATCCTTACAGCTAAATTGAGGAGGTGTGGTCTAGACAATGGAGTAGTGAGGTGGGTTGCAAACTGGCTTAAAGAGAGAAGCCAGAGAGTGGTGGTCAACGGTGTGGAGTCTAGTTGGAGGCCAGTATCTAGCGGAGTGCCTCAGGGGTCAGTACTGGGGCCAATATTATTCAATATATTCATTAACGATTTGGACAAGGGAATTGAGTGTACTATCAGCAAGTTTGCTGATGACACTAAGCTGGGAGGAGTGGCAGACACGCCAGAAGGCTGTGCTGCCATCCAGTGCATCCTGGACAGGCTGGAGAGTCAGGTGGGGAATAACTTGATGAAATTTAACAAGGGAAAGTGTAGAGTCCTGCATCTGGGCAGGAACAACCCCAGGTTCCAGTATAGGTTGGGGAATGACCTATTAGAGAGCAGTGTAGGGGAAAGGGACCTGGGGGTCCTGGTGGACAACACGATGACCATGAGCCAGCACTGTGCCCTTGTGGCCAGGAAGGCCAATGGCATCCTGGGGTGTATTACAAGGGGGGTGGTCAGTAGATCAAGAGAGGTCCTCCTTCCCCTCTACTCCGCCCGGCTGAGACCCCATCTGGAATATTGTGTCCAGTTCTGGGCCCCTCAGTTCAAGAAGGACAGGGAACTGCTGGAGAGAGTCCAGCGTAGGGCAACAAAGATGATGAAGGGAGTGGAGCACCTCCCTTATGAAGAAAGGCTGAGGGAGCTGGGTCTCTTTAGCTTGGAGAAGAGGAGACTGAGGGGTGACCTTATTAATATTTATAAATATATAAAGGGTGAGTGCCACGAGGATGGAGCCAGGCTCTCCTCAGTGGCAACCAATGGTAGGACAAGGAGTAATGGGATCAAGCTGGAACACAAGAGGTTCCACTTAAATTTGAGAAAAAACTTCTTCTCAGTGAGAGTGACAGAGCACTGGAACAGGCTGCCCAGGGAGGTTGTGGAGTCTCCTTCCCTGGAGACATTCAAAACCCACCTGGACATGTTCCTGTGTGACCTCACCTAGGCGTTCCTGCTCCAGCAGGGGGATTGGACTAGATGATCTTTTGAGGTCCCTTCCAATCCCAAACATACTGTGATACTGTGATCTATAGAAAAAGCTTGAAGTGGCTTTAAATGGGGACCAGTTAAAACAGATGAGCTTCCTGTCAAAATCCGTGTATGTGCTTAATGCCACTTGAAACTTGTCTTGAATTTGAGAAGTTTGTGAAACTGGTAGTTAGGCATTTCTGTTGAAAACTCAAAGTACTGCGGTTTCTTCATGGGTGCTGCACCTATATGTAGACAAATTACTGTCTTCCAACTAACTCAAATCATCCTAGAAGAAGAGTTAATTTTCTTCCATGTGTGGGGAAAACAAAACATTTAAAAACAATAGATGCTGTGCTCCTGTTAACATATTTCCCAAATCAAAAGGATGTTAACTACCACTTCAGTGAAAACAGGATAGGTTAATATAAACCAAATGTGTAAAATCCAAATTCAACTTCTTAAATGCTGAAGAGTCTATTAAAAGCAACTTACACAAACATAAATGCATATTAGTTGCCTTACCTTCTTTTAAAATTTGTTTGTGGTCCAAATTCTGTAGGTAAAAGCCTGCTGAGACTAGTTTAAAATGCATGAGCCTACACCATCTTATTCCATTTGAATTCCCCATATAGAAATCCTAGTAAGCCTCCTCATACTAAGAATTATTCTCTGGATGAAGTTGTATCCAGTCTCAATTTTATGTGTGGAGAACACAGCAAAAGGACTCTTAGAGAGCTACACACTCCTTGTTGGTGGTGTTTGTTGTATGGCAGGCTGACCTTTTGGATGAAAATCTTTGTATTTGTGGAGTGAAGAGAGACCGATTTTGTTGCTTTATTCTAATTACACTACAATGTAGCAGTACTGCATGCTTTTGAGGGGTATTCAGGAACTGAAATGTTAATAATACAACTTTCCATCTGCTCCCAATTTAATCTGAATGAGTTTGTAATTTTAGAGAAGGAGGTTATTTCTGCCACTGGCAGTGGAAAGGTGGTAATCAGTTAATCAAAATGCATTGATTGCTCTAACTATCGCATCTTGAATAGGTTTTTTAGTCACCCACAATTTAGTTTCGGCATGTTTTGCTTTCTATCCAAGGCAAATATACGGTTTGCAAAAACTTTTACTTCACCAAGAATAACTTCTTTATTGAGATTTAGGGCCAGACCCACCAGTACATGCTGACAGTGTTATGCCAGCCCAGTTATGTAAATTGGCTGGAAACAAACCAGGGAAATCAGTTTGAGCAACTTTGCACAGTTCCAAAGATACCGAGTGTACCAGACAGGCTGTATTCCTTGTAGCACAGAATATTAGATATAAAACAAAAACCTCTTTCCTATATGGATTCCAAGCTTTATATGCAGCTTTTGAGTTCTCAACAGAACAAATCATCATTTTGTTATTATTAGCTAGGACCAAAGCAATAATTCAGCTAGGAGAGAGTGAGCGAGGATCCGTTTGTATTTGATCCTGGGCCACAGAGTTTAAAACTTGCACTTGTTCATTATGTTTTTATATAAGACTGAAAAATAACACTACTTCATTTCTACATGTCCAAGTTAGATGCAAACTTAGGGGGCTAATTTTTTTTTTTTTAACAAACAACCAAAAAAAAAACCCCAAACTACCTCTCCTGGTGAGGAAGAAATGTGATGTAGAAATTTCTTCTAAGAGTGGTTAGTACAAAATCAGTCAGACTTTGCCTGAGTGCAAATGTAGGCCACAGGCAGTTGATTCCAGGTTTAAGGTCTTAGAAATATTGACCCTATTGAATAAACCAATGAGTACTTGAAAACAAATTAGTAAATGGTCATGTATTATTTCTGTGAATTGAAACTGTAAGGTTAGGGATTAAACAGATGAATGGCAATCACTTTTTGGATATTGATACTTCAGAAGCACTATTTTACAGAAAAAGAGCACATTTGCCTAGTAGTTTAATTATGTATATGAACAGATTTGTCTACTTGGAGATGTGCAAAAGACCCAGTGGCCTTTGGATGAAACCTTTAATGATGCTGATTTTAGAACAAGAATCTGTCACAGTCTAACAAATATAAACAAGATCAGTCATGCCCTATCTGAAGGGTCCTAAAAGCAGATCAAAATGAGTACTTCTAATTGCAGAAACAGAGAGTAAACTGTTTTTCATGACAATAATACATCTAGAATTTAATAGTCTCTTCATGGAGCACATATTACCACAGTAGTTACAACTCCTGAAGAAGATACTATCAGGTATTTGCCCACAGAGAGCCAGGATAAATAACAGAGAGAACTCCAAGTCAAAAGGCAGCTGGGAACCAAGAACTGGCTCAGCAGCAGGAGTACTGCACCCAGTTCTGGGCTCCCCAGTTTAAGAAAGACAAGGAATTACTGAAGAAAGTCCAGCGGCAGGCTACAAAGATTATTAGGGGCCTGAAGCATCTCTCTTAAGAAGAGAGACTGAGAGAGCTGGATTTGTTCAGCCTGGAGAAGAGAAGACTGAGAGGGGATCTTATGAATGCTTATAAATATCTCAGAGGTGGGTGTCAAGAGATGGGACCAGACTCCTTTCTGTGATGCGCAACAATAGGATGAGGGGCAACAAGCAGACTGAAGCACAGGAGGTTCCATTTGAATACGAGGAGAAACTTCTTTACTTTAAAGGTTGCCAGAGCACTGGAACAGGCTGCCCGGAGAGGTTGTGGAGTCTCCTTCTCTGGAGACTTTCAAAACCCACCTGGGCGCATTCCTGTGTTGTCTGCTCCGGGTGAACCTGCTTTAGCAGGGGGCTTGGACTGGGTGATCTCCAGAGGTTCCTTCCAACTCCAACTATTCTGTGATTCTGTAATTGTGCTACCACTGCTTTCCTCCATGTGTGGTGAGTGCGGCCATCCTGTGAAAAGGAAAAAAATCTCCACTTTGAAAAAGTGTATCTTGAGATTGCCCTGAAATCAGCCATGCTTTTGAATATTAAGCCTCTGACAAGAACTGCAAATGGCCAGAGTAACTTCCTTATGTTGACAACTCATGATATCTGGCTCCAGTCTTGATGCTTAGCAGATGCTGCTTTGAGTGAATTTGTGATGATTAAGGACAAGACAGTTGAAAATGTATAGGAGGTGGAGGATTGGCTTATTATGCACTGCTCTGTAAAGTTATCCTGGAAGGTACCATGCCAACAGTACATATGCTCTTTTTCTAGTGATGGGGAGAAACAAGTACAAGTTTCCTTCATTAAATGGCCTCGAATAAAATCTGTGAGCCTCTCACAAATTTAGAAAACTTGAGAGCTAAAATTACAAGTGCACTGTAAGCCTGGACTATATGTCGCCTGATCTGCAACCATTCTACTAGACCTACCAGACAGATGAAGACTTGAACCTGTGAAAAAGGATGAGGGATCAGTGAAATGGAAATTTATCATTTATTAAGAGCCTAGAAAGTAAATACTTGATAGGATTCAGAATTCCAAACAAGCTTTGCAATGTCTGCTGGATTCAAGGAAGAGTAAAATTACCTTTAAATATTTGGAGTCGTGGATGAAAATTTATAGAAAAAAACATTCTGGAGTGCCAAAGTGACTACTTCAGACACACTTGTGCAACAACAGCAGCAATAATTCAAGGAACTACAAATTAAAATCAATCTGAGAGCAGAGATCTAAACATAAGCTGAAGATTTGGAAGTTGAATTTTATTAAGACTGCTTGACATGCCCAGTGTTATAACCTAGAGGTCATTGATGAAAATAATTTGGATCTTATACTGGAGTCTGTCCAGCAGCTCAGCTGATTCAAGCCCCTTCCTGAGGCTGTGATTCTGATCTCAGGGAGGAGCACATGGCCTTAGTCTTTCTAGTTTGTTCAAACATGTTTTCAGGTGTGGTGAGATAGTCAACAGCCACAGAAGTCTCCCACATTGATCCCATGTGGAAGCATGACACCAAAACCTTGACAGCCAAAGAAAAGGTAATTTTTCAGCTTCTTTTTCCGAAGAGATGAAAGTATATATATCCTTGTAGCTACAACTGATGATTCAGAGAGCCAGCTTAAAAACAAACAGCCAACAAACAAACAAACAAAACCCCACAACCTAGAAAAAGCAGAAAGTTTTGTCTGTTGCGCACCTGAAAGGAAACACAACTGTCTTCAGACATATTATGTTCTTGAGCTAGGAGAGCTAGGCCCCTCCTGCTCTTGGTTTCAGCACAGGTTCTACCTTGGATCACAGAAAATCCTCAGTGAAAGATTTGAAATTTAGATTTGTACCAATGTTCCTCAGAAAAACTTCCTTCTTGTGTATCTTCACATTATTAAAGCAGGTAGTAGGTTATTGATATGGGTAAAGCAGTACTGGATAGAAAACAAAAGGCTGACATTTACAGCTGTGTATTAAAACTCATTCTCAGGCCTTTTCAATATAAAAATCAGTCTTGCCATAAGATTTACTGTTCACAAATCCGTGTTGCTATTTATTGCAAACTTTGCCAATTAAAAGGAACAAGCTCTATTCCTTGTTTCTTCCAAAGGTAAATCTTTCCATCTGCCTAATCCTACAGACCTGTGCTAGCTTAAATATTTTCTGACATAAGCTCATGTTTGTAAAATAGACCTCCTCCTCCCAAACCTGCAGGAAGCCAGGATATTTTAGGGTAAGCAGAGGAATCAGCAAAGGCTCTTTTTTAGGCCTTTACTGAAGCTGAGGCACTCTGGGGAACTGAGCATCTTTCACATCAAATCTCACGGTGAGAACCCTTAAGCAACTGTCAACTGTGCCATGTCTTTCATTTTTCCTTTTATTAAAGGGTGAACTTTTGAGCAAGCAATCAAGCACATTTTAATTTCTGTGCCTACAACTTTCGAAAGGCAGAGATTTTTAAAGAGCCACAGTTCATCAATACTTATTACTAACAGTTTATACAGCTTAAGCCAGATCAAATTAGCAGTGGTAACTTTGGAAGAAAAATATAAAATGGTTGGTTGCTGATGCTTCACTGGCAGAAGTGTTCACCCAACCTCCTTTCTGTCTTCATCAGTTTTGTCAGGAATAAGCTATTGCCCATGGGACACTTAATAGAATTTAACATCTACCTGCTTGTAGGAAAGAATCCATCACCAAGTATTCTGGTACCATATAAGCAGAACATCCTATCAATGGCATTGGACAGCTGCAAATTAACAGGCATAGAAGGAAAATTCAGTTTAATAGTCAAGAGAGTGATACGCTGAAACATGAGGTACAGAATTTAGGGAGTCTCCACCACTATGAGCCTTTAAAAGCAGCTCAACAAGTATCTGTCAGAAATGACAGAAAGAGAGTTGATCTTGCCCTAGGGAGAGAAAGGTATATGAAAGGACCCTTTACTAAATGTCCCTCCCAGCCCTGAGGACCTGTGCTTGGCTAAAGCCAAGTAGAACTGATGTACATGCTGGCCTTACCCAGTGACCTTGCTGCCATGGAGACTCACTGTTGAGTAAAATGCACCTTGACTTCAGCAACAAACTGTAGTAGCAGATGTCCACATGTCACAGGACACAAAAAATCGATCTCTTTTGTTTTCACTAAGCAGAATCAAGTCAAAACGACCTTTTTTTTTCTTTTGATGGTGCACAGCCAGCAATGTAACGCTGCCTCCTTCTGCTCCAGAAGCAGGTGGTGGAGCCCGGCCCTCTCTTATCTTGGTGTTGGACAGCGTTTCTCCCTCACCCTCCCTTTGAGCAGTGTAATTCAGTCTAAATTTTCTTTTTTTTTTTTTTTTTAATGTGTTATCTATGGAAAAAATGAAGGGAGAATTTCCCTAATAATTTTGTATAAGAAAGATATCAGTGTTTTCTGTAGTTGCAGATATATTTTTGATTTTTTTTTTTTTTTTGGTTACTTTATAGAGCCAGAATTTTCAGACATCTGCTCTGTTACTTTTAAAATTTATTAGCAAGCTGTAAAAAATAAAGGGAAGTAATCTCTGATACTGTGGATGAGGGATGCACAGCTTAGAGAACAGGTTTCTAATTGAAGTTTTAATGAGTTCTGTCCCCGATTTAGAGTGATCTCAGAGTTAGTATGTGTTTACCAGTAACCTATTACAGAGGCATTAAACGTTATGTTTGTAAAAGGATTCTTGAAAGGTGGATACAGACTATGAAGTTGTCCTGTTTATTTGGCATCTGTAGGCTGATTTTGAAATAAGTGCCAATAAGGTACAAAGCAAATTGGTCCTCACACTGGTTTTTCTGACAAAATTGAACAGAAGTAGGAGGAAAAAGCTTCTCCTGCATCTTTCTTCAGCTACAGCCATGCATATGATTCCAACACTTTCCCAGTGCTTTTAAATCACTGTTACAATAGGAGGTGTAAAACTCCCCTCTGATACCTCTGTTGCTTAACAAGTTGACCTTTAAGCAAAGCATGATTATTTTCTGTGTCTTCTCCTCTTTAAATCTCTGCATCAGCCTCACAGCTTTTTCATTTCTACCTTCTGTTTATTAAGCTTTAAAGCTAATATACCGAGTTGAATTTACCAGCATACTCTTGTTTTCTGCAGCCTTCGTGATGCAGGAGAGCTGTAAACTTAGACCAGCCAGGCTAAGGCAGTTTTATAGCCTCTGAGTATTGCCAGAGAAAGGCAAAGCAGCTGGAGCACATTAGTGAATACATCCCACCATTTTACATTCTGAACTGTTGATAGTTCTCCTAGGTGCACTGACAAATATTGGTTAGAGTAATTTATAATTAGTTGATCTTTCTTCACTTATAATCCTGCACTAGAGAATTCTTTCTTTCCTGAAGAAAAGTTTGGTTTGTACTGAAGGCCTAAAATTGCTCTTGATTTTTAATAAAACTGACCTGAGAGGATTTGTGTTGGGAGACAGCAATTACAGCAATTAATTATTTGGAATGAGCAGTTCCTCCTCCCTGCATTTCCTCATCTAGCTTGTTCACAGTTCAATGATTTTTTATTTTGTTTTGTTTTTAATATTTTTTTTTAAGTACTAACCATAAATCGTTGTTATCTTCCTCCCCCTGCCTGCAAAACAAATGGAAGAGCACCTGGTTCAGCATGTTTCTTAGCAGAAGCGGAATTGAGTGCCATACAAACAGCCCTGCACTTCATAGTAGTTTCAGCAGAACAGTCTGGTGTTCAGAGGTGCTCAACGTGGTGAAATTGGTGACTTCTGCAGCTTCTCTACCCTCATTTCAAGAGAGTTGCTGTACAGATAATTTTATGAATAATGCCCTGTATGAGCCAGCCTGTATCTTAAGTCCTATTTTCTTTACCTTTCACCTGCAGCACTTAATATTTTGTAAATGACATTGGCTTTTAAGAGAACATATTTTTTCCAGCACAATCTTTGTGATGTCCCTTTTATAGTCAGTATTAGAAATGAAATTACCTGGAAAGCAGTATTTCCTCTGCTTCAGAGGCAAACCATGAACTATACTTAAAGCAGTAAAATATAAATGTATCCTAAAGAAAGTGAAATGTCTTGCGCTAACTTATCTCATCAGATAGAGATAAAAAGCTGGTGGTTAGGGAGTTGAACATTTCAAACTTCTTCAGATGCTTCTGTCTATTGTCCTTGGCCAAGTCAAGTGTTGAATTGATAGGAAAATTGGAAAATTGGTAGGAAAACCAAATCATTACAATTCTGCTAGACAAAGATTTCAGAAAGCTAAGGATTATTAATTTGTTGTTGTTGTTGTTTGAGAAAATAGTATTATAAGCCAAGCTTTAAATTGGAAAGCAGATGGTAAGTTTCTTTCTTTATAAACAAGCAAATGTCAGTCAAAATATTAATAAAGAATATTTCAGGGTCCTAAAGGTTTATAAAAATAAGTTTAAAATTCCCCAAATGTCTGACCTATCAAGAAAGTCATAATTGCAGAGACCTAGTTAAAGTAATCCAAGATTTTACTGTGAGAATATGGCAATTTCTTGAAATATGTTTGATTCAGAGACTTTAGAAAATCCAGGTGGTTAAGAGTTGTGTACCCTTTACACATGTAAGTACTACACAAGTTTAATGCATTTCCTTTACACAAAAAAGATAAAAATCAAGAAGAAATGCACAGTTTTATCTATGGCTTAAAAATGTTAACAGACACTTTCTAGGTTTGCAGAAATATGCAAATAGAGAAGACTAAGCTTATCAAGGCTGATCTTAAATTCTGTAGGATTTAGCTGTGCTTGTGTATTTCAGTTTTCATATTTTAAATTTCATCTGTTTGATACACTACTAGAGTTAATATTCAGCAGGTTTCTGAAATCCACTGAAACTCCCAATAGGTTGTGTTTTGTTACTACACTGCAGAAAGGAAACATCCCATTCTGTTACATTTAAACTGAATTTCTACAAAACCTCAACAAATCAATCAACTCCATCTTACACATACGCTTGAGGGCACAGGCAAGCCTGTACCATTTTCCGCCCAGCTGATAGTCAATAAGCCTGCTGCTGTAATGTTAATAGGATCAAAGGCTGCTAATGATTTCTGTCTCTGATCGTTTTTACACGGCGAGAGAAATCAGAGGGAGCTGCTTGATTTCACAGATGTGAGTCCTGAATTGAGATCTGTGTTTTTTCTTGATTTCTAGTATCCATAGTTGCAAACTATCTGAATCTGAGAGACGTGAAAGAAGGTTCCTTGGTTTTAAGTTTCCCTGTGTAACTACACAAAATTAGGCCACAAACCCTTGGAGGGAGGTGGGGGGCAACTGTGCTGCTCTGTCCCTTAATGTTAAAAGCTTGTAAGTTCAGAAGTGCAGCACCCATTTGGAGTAATGATGATGGTGATTGTCTGCCCAGCCTCCTCAGTGGCAAGCTACAAGTAGGCGAGCAGTCCCATTTTTCAGCCAGCTGTGGTGGCTCCAGTTTAAGAAGAGGGCTCCTTCAGGTTAAGATAATGGAAGCTCGAGCACTTAGGAGTGGAGTTGGACTCCAGCTACCAACCTTGTCCTGCAGACAGGTCTCCCAGGTGAAGCTTCTCCAGTGGCAGCACTTCAAGACAGGTGCCTGGAGCCAAAAACTGATTTTACTACAGCTCCTGACACTAGCTGAGGCTGTCATGGAAATCTAGTCAAGCAGTTGCTGGGCAATGGTACACAGGCAGTTTAGTAATAACTGGGATAGACGGACCTCCCCTCACCTGCTATTTTCAACCCAAGCGACTGTGTCTGAGCAGTTGAGAAGGTTGGGTTTGACCATGCACACCAAGAAGTACACAAATTATCCCATTGAAAAGGATGAGTGTCCCTTCCCCACCTATCCAAGTGAGGTCCTGGAGATCTTACACTGACCCAGAAGCTACTGTTTTGGATGGGCCAGCTCTGGTGAGAACTGCCAGGCACATTTGTGACTACTGACAAGACTGTGAAGCAGCTGTATTAAAAATGAATAAGCCTTTGCTAGTTCCATAGCTGAGATCAGTGCTGACAGCAACGCTGGGAGCTGCAGCAAGACCCACTGCTGCTCTTGTTACTCTTGAGGCCCTACTGATATCACTTTCCCCTGTAAGTACAACCTACATGCTTTGTAAAACTCTGTTTTCATTGGACTCAATCATAGTAACTAAGAAAAATGATGAGATAATGAAAATCAACCCAAAACTCTTCCTTTTTCTCCCCTCTGGGTTCAACAGCCTCCTCCTTCAAGGTTGCTCAGCCTAAAATTAAGCTTACAACTCTGCTTCTATGCAAACATTCTCACCCCCTTCATATACGGATACAGTGTTAGGTTATGTCTTACTAAAGCCACAGAACCTCTAAACAAATACCAAGCTTTTACTAAGGTGAAATGGCCTAGCAACCGCTCACAGTTGAAGGATATGGTTTGGCTGTTGCTTTGTTCTCTAAAAACAAGAAAAATAAACAGTCACTAAATTTCTTATCAGAAGATTGAACCAGAACATGAAATCCGGGCTTAATTAAATAAAGGTTTAATTAAACATGCTTATTTGTCTTGCACAATGCATTAACACAGTGAACTCAAGAGTCTTTCTCCACCCAGTGGAAGCTTTCAGGATTCTTCATTTGCATCTTCTTATGTCACTGTTTGTCTGCAGATCAGCCTGGATCAGTAATGGTATATGACAAGCTGAATAAAAACGATAAAATCTTGCCAAGTGAAATTTAACTACTTTCTTTTTTTTTTTCTTCCAATGATCTGTAAAGCTGCTTGTCAATTACATTTTTTGTTATGTGAAAAACAACTGATGATAGTTCAAGGAAGGAGGAATAGTTCTTGATTCTTTTCATCTTCTCCATTTGTTGCTGATGGCCACATCCTTTCTCAAAACATTGCCGCATTTCTATGCTGCTAGAAGATATTCAAACGTATTTTCTAATACTGCTGGAATGTTCAGTTTGTCCAAAGATACAGATCCTTGCCAAAAATGCTGGGCCTTTCTTAGTTAAGTGGTTTTGTCGCATATGTAGTAGGGTAAGATATTCTTTGTCTTGACTTCTGTCCCTAGTCCAGCTCTGTAGCTTTATAAAGTCATATAAAAGCAGATTTAAAAGTCTTTAATGTTTCTAGCTGTCTGAGTTTGTCCCTAATTACATTTTCTATTCCCTGTAGAAGCAGAGAGAGACTTTTTATATTGACTTTCCCATGTTGCTATTGTATTCCCAGTAGCTTTCACAGAAATAGTCTTCCTAGAGCAGTATTAAGTAGTAGTGATTATCTGATAGTGTAATGTTGTATTTTGGGAATATCAACTCCCACAGTCTCATCAAAAGATGATGGGCCTCATTATTCTAGGGAATGTGTGAAGTAAGGAATGGCAGGTATTGCGGAGATGAGGCCACCAGCATCAGTACTGTGACAACGTACTGGCTTCTTCATCCAAAGGACTGCAGGTGCAGGCATATTGTTTCTTTTAGGGGGATATTTCAATGTTATGCAAAATACTGACTTCTTTTTCAATTGCACTGTAATAATTGAACTATAATAGCATTAGTATTAAAATGTTAAAATTAATAACTACAGTTATCATATTAGCATTATAGTCATAATTGTGTGACACTTTAAAAGCTGCAGTGTCTTCCTTTGCCCCAGTACCCCATCTGTGCAGTAACTCCTAGAAACGCCATGGGAAGCCTGGATGAAAACTTAGTTGCTAGAGCGTAGCCAACCTCAGGTAGCAGGAAACTGCTAGACTACCTAGAAAGGATCCATTTATTTCAATTGATTAATTAGTACATTTTTCTAAATAGAGAACAGAGGAGGGATTTAGATGCTCAACCACAGACACTTAATGCTATTTTGGATGCACTAGGCTAGCTGCCTGGCCTCCAGCTGCGGCTCCGGAAAGACTCATGTCTTCCATAGCTCCTGCCAGCCCTTTGCAGACTTCTTTGATACCCTGGGACATCTAAAATAACACAGGACATCTCTATTTATACAACTGAATCAGCCCCCAAAACTGCTAAGGAGTTAATTGTGCAAACTGGAATTAGAATCTGAAATCCAAATTATACTGTGTAGTCATTTGCATTTGGAGTTGTGCTTCCCTCTGCTCTGTGTCAGGAGAGGAAGGGTTGGTGTTCTCCTCCTCCTTCTCCTGTTATTCAGCATGTTTTATGCTCAGTGGTTGTCCCCCTCTATAAGAGTCAGTCCGAAGAATAGTATTTGCCTCAACATGGCCATCAGGGACTTGGAGAATAGATACCGGGTTAGAAAGAACTGCACAAGGACTTGGAGAGAGGCCTGAGGAAAAGAGTTGTGTTGTACAGGTCTCTCAGACCTGGGGCTACAGGTAACAATAACTGCTCTCCAGAAGATGAATTTCACCTGCTGCTTCAGCCAAACTTGCCCCCACATCCTCCCTGTTACTAAGGCAAACGAAGAAAAGCATGCGCAGAGGCTCACCAAAGGTCTTGAGATCACCCAGTGGACAAGTAAGAGACCCCTGAATGCAAGGTGACATAGGTGCAGATGGGTTCTGGCAAGCAAAGTGGGGACTCTTTCGGACTGTGCAGTTAAACCTGGATTGCGACACAAAGACGGAGGTTGGCCTCAATCCATGGGAGAAAGAAGAAGTGAAGCACTGCTGCTAAGCATAAAAGATGGTTCCTGACTGAACATCGTAGAAATCTCCCCATCAAAGGATTACGGATCATGACGGAGGACTGGCAGGATGCTGTTCGGGACCTGGGACCATAGGGACACCTTTGGACCTGTGGCGGTAGCTAATCTCTTTCCCCCTTCTTTTTCCTCTTTCCCTTTTCTCCACTTTCTCTATCGCATGCCACTTTATGGGCAAAATAATAAAGTTACACTGTTTGATTGAATTATAACCCCTTGGCATTTTGGTTGCCTTAATTTTGTGCTTTGGGATCAAGGTAAACGAGCCATCACAAGTCCATCACCGAATGAACCATGACACCATTCAACCTTGTTTCCAAAGGCAGGGCATTCTTCAGCATGAAAATACGATGCAAAAATTGGAAATATGATATGCTGTGCCATGGAGTGTTTGTGTTGGTAAGACAAAAGTGCCAGCATATGCAAAGGACACGGTCATTCATTGCAGGTTTTTATCTTGCTCATGGTGAAGCCAAACTTCTGATCTTCTAGGAATTTACAGATGAGGATGCTGGTGGGATATGTAGAAAGAGGTTGCCTTCTTTTCCTCTCTTCGTGTTTTTTTTTCTTCTCTCTTAAGCTAGCAGGAATGAAAAGAGTAGGCAGTCTTTATTCATCAATATTAAACATTTAATTCAAATAATATAAATGTCTAGTATTAGCCTGAGATAGTAATTTGCTTGGAAAAATATTGTATTTTTTTACATACCTGCTCATTATACATGAAACAAAAAAAAATAAATAAAAAAAACAAACTGACTGAAAGAAAAAAATCAAAGCACGTTACAGATTATAATTCCAGTTTATCTGTGGGATTCTGTACTTCTCTGAGGACTGAAATAACCGTATGAATTAACCCAAGAATATAAATGAAACATCTTAATGATGTTGAGTTGTGTCCAGTTTTACCCCAAGCTCACTGCACAAGTAAACTTGTGATGAAATTTGGATTCCATTCTGGACAAAGTTTCCACAGATTTCAGCAGCCCCCAGATCACTGCCTTCATCACTTCTTTGCATATTTACTTGCTTTGGCAGGTGTGAGTGCACAAATACAGGCCAAAGGATCAAAACCAACCATTTGGGTGCATATAACAGGGATATAGGAAATGGCAGAAATAGTTAAAGTCTTCCTTATCATAAGACTTTCTATGGCTTTTTCTACTTGATCAATCCGGAATTCATGCATGTAAGATCAGGACATAAAATCTGCAATGAGGTGTTATCAAAGACTAGAGTCTAAATAAACTCAAAGACTATCTAGCCTAAATAAACAGCACTCATAACCTAATATATGCAATGTCTCTCAGAGAAATTGTATATAGGCTTTTGATCAGTGACTGACTTGGGATGTTTATTGCCATAGGAAAAGAAGCATTAATACTTCTTTATGCTTTCATGCTAGTATGTGTGTCAATATTTTAATACTTAATGTCTGAAGTCTGCACAGAGTTTATCCTTCCATGGATTAACAAAGACTCTGGAGTTCTCTCACAGCTTCCCATTGTCATAGGCTCTGTACAAAAATACCTAAAACAAAAAATGTATGTAAGTACCAGATATATAATATTTTGATTGCATAGAGATTTTGTCAGAAGAGAAAGGAAATATAAATATGGCAAGTTTTTTTAAGCGTGCCATTTGCCCATCTCTGCTCCTAGTGAAGCCAGTGACTCTCACACCAGCACTGATCAGGCAGGGCTACTTGTTGAAACTCTTGAAAATATCAACTGAATAATTAAACAACACAGTTGCAGCCTCAAGAAATACTACCTGACATAATCCCTTTAGCACAAAGAAAGTGACCCTTGTGGGTGATGCAGCATGCTGTATTTGCACTGGTTTTCCATAATGCCAGGTATCAGGTAAGTGAAAAGTGAGGTGTTTCAATAAGGTCTTTTTTTTAACCTCTCTGGTTGCAGTGCTTGAGTTTGGATGCACTTAACTTTGAGATGTATCTTTGCTCTCTCAGCGTACACGATGTTGGATGCCTATTAATGACAGGTGTATGCAATAGGATTTACACATATGAAGACTGTGTGTTGTGCAAGATGCTCAAGCAGTGTGATGGCAGCCACATGGAAACAGGCCCACAAGCTCACACAGGCAGCACCAGGCACTTTTTTGGGATTTGCAAATTGTTTTTCCTAAGAGCTAGCCATTCACTTCTGTGTGGGCTGATATTCAGGGCATGCATTAGTTTAATTATGGTGCTGCTTCCCTCAAGTGGGTCTTCTGCAAGGGACAAGGCAAGTGACACAGGTGCCTTCAGCACCCAGGAGCATGCTCCAAAAGCAGGAAAGCTGTTTATTGGCACTTTTCTAAAAAATTAGAAGTACAATTTTGAGCCATTTGGTCATTTCAGTGAAACACAGACGGTATTTACTTGATAAAGCATAGGCAGCACTATCAGTGAAGGACAGCATTTGTGATAGAGTGGCTGAGCTGTGTGGGCTTAAAAACTCCGTCTGGTCTAAAATAGATCTGAAGTAAAGCTTCTGCCTGAGCTTGGCATCAGTCATTTTAGCTAGCACAGAGAGACAGTCCCCTCACAGCCTTGGAAAATTTTGGAGTTACTTGTGCACCATTACAAAATGCCTGACCCTTATGCTTTTTCCAGAAAAAACTTACGTAGGGGTGGGTTGTTCCTGAATATATGTCCCCTGTTTTCCATTGGTGCAATTCATATGCTGGGTTCTCCCTGTGAATGGAGGATCTGATTCTAACCTGTAAGACAGTCTCCAACACACTGTTAATGCAAAGAAACAAAGCATTTTAGTATGTGTCCCTTCTTGCGAGGATGGGGATGGAGGAGGTGTGGAACACATTTGTGGTGTCCTGCAGCCCTTAAGTCATGTTAGAACTTGACCTGAAGGAGGAGGGGGATCAGCTCCTGCACAGCAAACACCTGGGGTAGAGAGAGGAGGGAATGAACTGTGTGGTTACAGGTGGAAAGCACCTCAAGATCTAAAAATAGAGATGGGCTCAAATTAAAACCCTGGGTCCAAACACAGGAAGCCCAGAAATCGAGCAGGATGTCAATCTCTCGCACAAATTGGACCTGCCTCTACTTGCTACACAGATTTTTACTTATAGTAGGAAAATTGGAAAGCTACATTGGCTGAGCTGACAGCACCATAGCATGTTAATGGAAAGTGGTAACAGCAAAACAACAATAGCAAAGAATAGCAGGAAAAATACTTTTCCTTTTTGTCCAGGGTTGAAGAATGATTTTTTTAACTACACAGAATATTGGTGTGTATGTGACAGTGTGCTGGGAATGAAGGTGACAGGAGCGGGAAGAAGAGAGGAAGAAGCTATGAATTAACTAGTTAATAATCTCCATGAATTTTCTAGTGTCCTAATGAAACTGCTGATACATTTGACTTGAAGCTGTTCACTTTTTTTTTCATTTGAGCCACATCAAAGCATTTCTTTCTATGGGATTCCCTGCTTTAAAAGCCCCATAAATTAGCACTTTCCAATTTCACTTTTATTAAGCAGCAAATATTACTTCAGAATTAAATGTTTTGACTATATTTTGTAGAGGTTATGCCTGCAGCTAAAGACATGGATTTCATATAATTTCCTTTTAGTTAAGGTAGTTGGGAGTGTATAGGGTGACCTGGTTCGCCTATAGATATTTAAAGTCAATAACTGTAATCAATATTTTAAATGATAACTGGTAACACTGTTTAAACATATAAAGGGGCTGCATCAAAATTGAGATTCTTTGCTGGGACTCATACAAGAAGCCTATATCTTTGGTTCCAGAAATTTGATTTGATCACAATTTTGAAAATCTAGTAGTGAATATCAATACTAGGTTTTGCTCGGTTCTAATTAACCTTAATCTTTTACCTCATCCATCTAACTGAAGTATACAACTTCATATCCTAAGATCTTTTTCAGTCTCATGGTCACCACACCTTACATTGCCTTCTGTCTCCTGCCTTCTAGCAATGTCTTGACACCACCCTTTAGCATCTCCCAGCATTCTTCTGCATTTTCTATGCTGGAGACAGGAAGAAGTAGCATTCAAAATTCCAATGTGCGGGTAGTGAAGAGATTCAGTGTATGTCTACAATGCCATCGGTGTTTGGAATGAAGTCTTGCACTCAGATTGGCCATGTTTAATTTCTAATGACCTGAGATGTTCAGGAGATGTGGCCATATTCAAATATGGTGAACGTACCTGTATTTACTAAAAGAGTGATGTCTTCAAGCAATTTAGGTAGGGCTTCAGAAATACTTTCAGAAAAATATGTGTTTTAAATGTATGAAGGGTTTTAAGTAGATGTTTTAAATACAGGTGTTTTAACTCCAGGAAATCCAAACCTTGCTTTCTGTGTGGTTTTTGTGTCTGAAGAAAGGCTAGGAGGGCAGGATTTCAACCAAGGTGGTGGAACTCACTAGCAATTGAAGAAGAAATGTTTTTAAAATGAGGTTTTCACATTTTTGGTGGAAATGCAATTTCCCCACACAAACTCCAAAGCCACTTAAAGCCACTGCTCCTTAGGACTACTTGGTAGATACCAGTTACTGAAGCCATGTTGTTACAGGCTAATCAGTCAAGTTGTCTCTTCCAATCCACCTCTGTCTAGCAGAGTTCTGAAGAAAGTATTTTGTCTCAAATGCTGAGGAGTGATCATCACCTGTTGCTGCTGATTTATATTGCTATATGATTAATTCTTGTATTCCTCTATGGTAATTCTAAGCTTATAGACCCATTACCCTTACTTTTCCTCCATTCAGCAGAATGATGAACAGATGACTACAGAGTCTGAGGCTTTAAGGAAACTGTAACTTATTTCAGTTAATAAATTTTTTTTTTCAGTCTCGTATTTGTTGATTTTTGAATTACAAGAAGTTTAAGATGGTGATATCAATATAACATTATTTTTGAAGAAACACTTTATGGTTTGATTTATGGCTTAATCTTAATCTTTCTTTATAGTTAGAGTTCTGGTGGTTATCTCTCTTTGAAGAATTATCAGACCCCTTTGAGATGTCCTAGTCAAATTAGATCTATTTTGCCCTGCCAGCAAAGGGCTACAATCCTAATTTCACATGGATGGCGGTGAACTCTGAAGTAACTATTTCCATGCGGGAAAGAGATTATAGAAATGTCAAAAGACTGCCAGGAAAAATGACTGCTCAGAGATAATAAAAAAAGTAAATTGAATATTTCATATTATTAGGAAACCAATGGAAAGCAAGACTAAGCCACTCTGTATACACTTGTTGTGTGCTCACACAAAGGCAAACTTGTAACAGAAGCAAATGGCCTCGAACATGGAGGCATCTCAGCTGGATCACTACTGCAGCTTTCTCCAAGAGTACAAAATGCCTCCATCTGTGCGTGGCTTTCTTCACATATTGTTGTTTTAATTTTCTCTGTCTTCTGAAACCTTCTTTGGGATGGGTTCAAGTAGTCATAAGCAATCCACAGGTTTTCTGCATAGCCGGTATGGCCTCTGAACTGCTAGTCCCTCTCAGCCCAGATGACGTTCTTGGATCACTTCACAATGAAGCTATTTGGTCTCCTATCAGCTCTGGAATACGTCTGTCTGTCCTCCTGTCTCCCCAGTTTTCCAGTGCATCATTTCGCAGACAGTCCTATCTAGTCTCCTTTGTCAACTCATCTCACTAAGAGAATTTCAGAAGTCATGTGGCTTATCAGCTCTTGACTGTTATATAACAGTTACTCAAAAATATTTTAATCTACACATAGATTTTACAAATTATTCTGGACCTCTACTGGTCACATTAGATTTGTTTGATCTGAATAGAAGAATCATGATGTTTGGTTTTTTTCCCTTGTCACTTAATGGTTGAAGGATCTTAACCTGTGGGTAGAGTTTGTGGAGGGCTTCTTTTAAATGGTTATGAATTTATTCATGAAGGTCCTAAGATCTTTACCGAAGTTTCTTTCCATCCCCATACAAAAGTGTCATTTGTTTTACCTGTTTAAAAAAAAAGAGTATTTGTGTTTGCATTCTTCTATTTCCAACAATTTTAATAGATATGTTTTGCATTTATGTTGGCCTTTTTAGAAAGTTGCCTGATTCAATTCTGACATGCTCTAGAAATTACAGAATTCTAACTTTAGTTTCCTCATACTGCATCTCTATTAGAGAAATATTCTTTTCTAGACAGTTAACCTTTACTATCACATTTCTGACTGAATCATCAGCAATTATTTTGTCCCCGAGGAGTGTTTTCATGGCTTTTCAGAGATTTATGGGTAGCCATCTTATGGTAACATAGTCACAGAAAGGGCTTAATTTCTCCTTTTTTTTTTTTTCTTTTTTTTTCTTTTTTTTTTTTTTTTTTTTTAAATAATTCAGGTACACATCACCTAGGAACAAGTTAATGAGCCTCCATGAGTTGGTATATGAGCTGCTCATTGTCTGCAGTGGTAAGTGGGGTGGTATGAGCCGTGTGAACATGAAGGAAGACTTTGCAGTCCAGCATTATTCTGTGGATCCTTTTTGGTAACTAGGAAGAAGCTGTTTTCAAGTATGCTCTGCATGCAGCTGTAAAACTGGTGTAATTCTTCCTTTTTGGCACATGTGTCACTATGACTTACTTCTTTCATGAAATTAAGCATCTATGAGCTCTGTCTTCTGAGTCCTCAGGGATCAACTTCTCTGTGATGGTGGAGGGTGTAGTCATAATCCTTTTTTCAGATGAGGTTATAATTCTCATTCTGATTGGAGGCCCAGCTAGATACAGGCTTATAAAATTTATGGAATTATTATTGAGACATATATTCCATAGCAAGGGGACAGTAATTCTGGATCATTAAGCCTCAAAGAGCATTTAATCCAGCTGCATTAGACAAGAACGGGATTTGCTGGCATAAAGCTAGCAATCTCCTCTTTTCCGGCCTCCAATTCAGTGCAGGAAAAAGGAGGAAAACATGGGTTTTGACTGATGAGCGCTGGCACATCTCGCTGTTGAGGTTTAAGATGTTATCCAGCTCTTTCTTCTGTCTCACTGCCAGCAGTTACCAGCCCTTTAACGCAGCCTATAAGGAAACCTGCACCTTCATCCGCTCTGCAGTTTCCTGGCAGGTTTCATTCTTTTGTCTCAAGCCAGTGAGTATATACTAAAATACCAGTTTCTCTCTTAACAGGAGAAACTAGTTCATTTCTGCTGACTTTACCTTCCACCAAGAGGGCTAGGCAAGGAGCTAGGACTAGTTTTACCTTGAGTGACATATAGCAAGATTTTACAGTACTCGTCTGTCCAGACTGTGTGTGTCACATGGCTTCTTTTTGTCTTTCTCATGCACACCTACAGCCCTTGCCACCGTAAAGAAATAGAAAAGAAAAAAGGATAAAAAAGAAAAAGCAAGGTTAAGTAAGGAGGGACATACTGTGTTATCCATGATTGGATCATGAGATATAAGCTGGAAATATTTCAAGTCATTTGTTTTTGTTGGTGTTAATGTAGTTTCTCTGACTGAAGACAGCTTGCAGTGAACTATTCTTTGGGTTTGTAACGTCTTCAAAAATGTGTACAGTAACTTTCTTCCTTCGTCCTTCCCAGAAGCAACTGCTACATATTTTGACACGCAGTTAGGAATCTGGGTCCCACTGATTTTCAGTGAGACTCCGTCACTTGAATGTCAATTGTGAAATAGAATTTTGGACCTTGCTTCCTTAGCTGCTTATGGAAGTATTTAACCTGAAACACTTCATTCTTTGGCACTCTAATTATTCAGTATCTACTGAAGTACTTGTATTCCTGATGTAAATGTACGTAATATGATTTGAGTACATTTTTAAAGAGTGGTAAAAGTGCAGCTGAATTAATTTCAAGAGCCTGATTGAAGACTGAGTGACATTTCGGTAATTTTTGGAGGTTTGGGTCAGGACTCAATTGAATAATATTGTCTGCTTTTGTTAGTTGCAAGAAATGTCATTTCGGAAAACTCACGGATATTGAATATTTGAGGCCTGTATGATAAATATCATACAGCTTTTCCCTTTTTGTGGCATAAATATTCGTAGCTTCAAAATCCAAATTTGCTATAAGACATATAGAACAACCTGGTATAATTTAGACTGAATACAGCTTTACCTGCTTTTCTAGCTGCATAGTTCTTAGGCTGAGGTAATTAAAATTAGATTTCAGAGTTCCTATTCAGAAAAACACAGTAACAGTATGGTAAAGCAAAATAACTCACCTGATGTTAATGATGATGGGCAAGGTAGGTTATCTGACAGACTTCAGAAATGTTGTTGTATAACTTTTGTGGAATTTCCCTTCTCTTTCAATACATTTGTTGACCCGTCTATTTAACTTTAATAACTGACCCCCAATTAGGCTATTACCAAATGCACACTTCCATAAATAAGATTCAACAATGTAGCCGCAACTTTATAATCCATCTGAGGCAACATCTTTCTTTTGTAACCCTATGTTTTCCTGGTGCAGACTAAGTTTTCTCTCTGTGCTGGGTACCATGAACCCAAATTTGACAAATACAAAAAATAACATAAATTTGTGATATGCAGATTGTGAGGTGATATAACAATTAAGACAGATAGTCAAAATCTTCAGATTACAATTGTTAATATTTTTTTCCACAGAATTTTAGTGAGGGTAAATGTTTGTTACCTTAGAAATATTAGGATTTTTGTTAGAATAACTGTCGAGATGGTTGCCATGACTTGATGGTGTTACCTAGTGACTAGCAAAAACAAAAATAAAAACCAGTACTTGAATTCAGAGACCTCTTTACTCAATATTTTCTTATTTGTCATTAAATATTTTAAGGGGAGAGTAAGAGTAGATGGCTGGGACTCCTCACTGGTTTCAGTAATAAAATAAAGCCAGAAATGAAGATAAATTAAACTCTCGACCATTGGCCTTTGAAGATTCCCTTTCTGGTTACAAAGCACTTGTGTTCCTTTTGCTGGCATTACTTAATGTTAAGCAGGTAAAGTATCAGCCTGTGTATATGGAATTACTGTAATGCATCTGTGTCTTACCAGAAGATGACAAATATTAATACTAAGTAACTGTGCAATGTGAGCTGACAGATCACCAGGGTTTCCACTGTTTGCAGTCTGTATGGCTACTCTTAGCATATCTGCAATGTGTTATCTAGAAGAACACACAGCAAATTTGTTTCTAAAATACTGCAAAGGAACAGCACAAAATAAAGAAACAGTTTTAAGTACTAGGAAAATAACTGGTTTTAATGTTTAATGCAGCATATGTTATACAGTCTTGTTATAACTATTTACTTGACCTTTTTTCTGTCTGGTTCATCATGTATTATTAAAAGCTTTTAACAAGAAGCATTCAGTACTGGCTGTATCTGCCCACTGTTTACATAAATAGCATGCCTGGGAATAACAAACTACAAGCTTTCTTTAAAAGCATTGTAAATGGATATAGAGCAGAAGCAAGAGTTGTTATTAAGCAGCTCTTAAGATCCTTACAGAAGCCATGCTTTGCATGGAAGTTTAGTCTCGGTGCTGAAGGGAACCTTTTGCACAACTCTCATGCAGTATTATGTGTTCAGGTTGTTATTTCTTAGACATTCTCAGCTACTCATCTTACTGGAGGTAATAATTCCAGGCTAAGGGTCATTTGGGACTTCGAAATATCTTGGGTAAGTCGCTTCATGCCGCTATCCAGCAGCATATAAAACAGTTATGGCTAATCTTTTTTGTACTGAACCTTCCCTCCACCATTCAGCAGCTGCAAGTGGTATGAAATGCGTGCAGGCTGTGTCTGGCCCGAGTGCCAGGAGTTCTCCTTTTTCCATCCTAAAAGAAGTGCTAAAGATGTAGATGACAGGAACTACTAAATATTTGTAACTGAGGATACAAAGAGTGTTTTTTAAATAGCTGTAAAACATCCTGCCAAACACTTGCAAAAATGATCCTGACTCTGGAAGGACCTTTAAGCATGGAGCTAATATTACAGCATGTATATTGAATTCAGTGCTTTAGTCCTTTTTATGGAGTGCTCTATTTATTTTTAAAAGAACTCTTTGTATTTTGATATGTTGTATCTGCTTTTCATTTATGGTGTGTCCCTAAAGCTGCTGTGAGAGGAGAGAAGGTATTAAAGTACGTTGGCCCAGCAAATGAATGCTCACTTAGGTTAATGCTGGGAACATTGTACTTTGTAGAAACAGGATCATAATGGTTGAGCAGCTTTGACTCAAATAGCAAGCAGTGCAGAACACTAACAACCTTCCCTCAGGACTGTGGCTTTTGGAAACTGGTCCTGTACCACAGAGTTGCAGAATTCTGTGATAACATGCAAAAACAGTTAAAGAATCTGATAAATGGAAAAGGGATAATGGACTTGCTGAGATCACCTACAGATGAGGAGAAGCTGATAATGGATACAGGAGGTGGGTGAGGAGCTGAGTGCCGCTGTGTCGGGAAGGTCTGCTGCAGAGGAGCAGGGCGAGGAGCACCAGTGCTGTCTCCTTGCAAAACTTTTGTAGGGGTACCTGTTCTGGTGGACACAAACAGATAGGAAACAGTGTATATTTAAAAACCAAACAAAAACGTAAAAAAAACAGCCAACACCACAACAACCATCAAAACTCAAACAACACTGTCTGGCTTTCTAGCTTGGCTTGTCAGAAGTTACTTTTTGTGGTCCCTTCCCACCACATCACCGTGTTTTTTAAAAGCTTCATTTGTAGTAATCAAGTCAGTAAAAAATGCCATTGGATCATGTATTTACACATCTGGCTACTTTTAAACTGAAAAAAATTGTACATTTATGTAGTTGGTTAAAGAGGGATGGAGAAGAGAGTGTGCTTAATGTTAAATAACTAAATGCAGTTGAGGTCTTCTGTGATTATTATGGGATGATTTCAGGTGAGGGAAGCTGTGACAGTGGTTTTCTATTTGCCTCCCACATATTTGAAACAGCATCATTAAAAAGTAGAGCTGGCATGCCGGCACCCACAAGGTGACACTGGCTCCAGCTCATGACCTTGCTGGGTTCCTGCCTGCCTTGCAGGGAAACTGGGTGACCAAGGGAGACTTCGCGCACCAGCACCCCAGCTCGCTCTGTGAGAGGAAGAACCACCAATTTGCAGACCCACCACAGGGCGTTTTCATTTGAGTTTATCATAACAGAAGCCGAAAAAAGCCTCAGCTGAGGTGCTGGTTGAGGAGCAGATCAAGTTAGCTGGGCTTGAGGATGAACAGCATCTTCTAGCAGGGTTGGATTGTCGGAGTGGGCAGTGGCAGCCACTGACCCTGTTTCCCTGAAAATAAGACCAGATCTTATGTTAATTTTTGCTCCAAAACTTGTTACTTTTTTATATGTATAGGTGCCTGGACACTATTCAAATTGACTTCTTTAGTGAATTGTAACTAGGGCTTATTTTTGGAGTAGGGCTTATATTTCGAGCATCCTGAAAAATCACGCTAGGGCTTATTTTTGGGGTAGGTCTTGTTTTGGGCAAAACAGGGGATCTGCTGTGTAGGACCTCAGTGATTCTGGGAGAGTCCTAGAGCCCAGTATCCTTTCTGCAAGGTTTTTAGTATGTCAGACAAATATGCCTGGCTGCTTGTTCATTCATTCCTCCTGAGCAGGACAGTTGAAGGACCCATTTAAAAAGGTTTATTGATTTAATGGGCAAGTGCTGGGGCCAAGTGCTGCGCTTTCCCAGCTGGGGCTAGTTGATAGCTGATGAGAACAGAGCCTAAGGCTGCACAGTGGCATGGTGTAGAAAGGTGCCCCTGGGTGCAGGATAAAGGAAGCTATGGTCCCCACGGTGATGTCTACTGGAGAAAAATGAATTGTGCCTTTAGAAACTGGCAGTAAAGAAAGAGACAAATTACAAGAAACTAAATTAAATTGTCAGAATAAAGACAATGTGCCAAAAGGAGAAACATCCACCATCTCTCTCTTTATGCATATATCCTGGAGAATTGTGTCTGTGAGAGGGAACTTAAATTAATGTTTTCTAGTGGAAAGGTCCAACTCAAATTTATGAGATCTTAAAACATGATCTGTGAGATGGATCTGTCAGACTTACATTTATTTAGTGTAAATGGGAAAGCAATGTGAAGGGGATATAACACAATTCAAATACCTGAGAAGGGAAAAATAAAGGGGAGAAATAATTTCATTCTGTGGAGCAAAGATAAAACACACACAAATAGCTAAATGACTGCAACATTACATTTAGTGCAGTAGACTGGGACTCAGCTGATTTCACTCAGTCCTGGCTTTGGCTGCACATTTCTGCATGATCTGTGGTCACCTGCTTTGGCCTAAGCTGTTGAAGTTAATACATATTTGGGCACTTGGCTGCCCTGAAATCAGCTCCCAGCTGAAGAGAAATTCAGTGTCTCCTTTCTGTGTGCCTCACTTCTCATGAAACTGAAGATGATACTAGGACAGTGCTCAGTTACTAGAATACCGTGTTCAGTTTTGGGCCCCTCACTACAGGAAAGACTTTGAGGTGCTGGAGAGAGTGCAGAAAAAGGCAACAAAGCTAATGAGGGGCCTGGAGCACAAGTCTGATGAGGAGCGGCTGAGGGAACTGGGGATGTTTAGCCTGGAGAAAAAGAGGCTGAGGAGAGACCATATCGCTGTCTACAACTCCCTGAAAGGAGGTTGTAGTATGGAGGGTGTTGGTCTCTTCTCCCAAGTAGCAAGTGATAGGACAAGAGGAAATTGCCTCAAGTTGCACCAGGGGAGCTTTAGATTGGATATTAGGAAACATTTCTTCATGGAAAGGGTTGTAAGGCATTGGAACAGGCTGCCCAGGGAGGTGGTAGAGTCACCATTCCTGGAGGTGCTTAAAAGGCATCGAGATGAGGTTCTTAGGGACATAGTTTAGTGCTAGAGTTATGTTATTGTTGGACTTGATGATCTTGAGCGTTTCTTCCAACCAAAATGATTCTATGAACCTATGACAGATCGTCCATCTGCTTCAGTTCAAACCTTTGGGGCAGGAGCTCTTCCAAGTAGCACGTTCCTGGCAGGACTGAGCTCAGAGGGCTCCACAGCCAGCCAGGGCCTCCCTACCGCTATTTAAAAAAACAGAAACATTTTGTCATGGTGCTGCAGTCATACAATTGTTTAACATGCACCTATATCCAATGCTAAAGATGTTACCAAGACTTTTAATTCCATAGCCTTAACTTATCAGAGAATCACAGAATGTCAGGGATTGGAAGGGACCTCAAAAGATCACCTAGTCCAATCCCCCTGCTGGAGCAGGAACACCAAGATGAGGCTACACAGGAAGGTGTCCAGGTGGGTTTTGAATGTCTCCAGAGTAGGAGACCCCACAACCTCCCTGGGCAGCCTGTTCCAGTGCTCTGGCACCCTCACTAAGAAGTAGTTTCTTCTCATATTTAAGTTAACCTCTTGTGTTCCAGTTTATACCCATTACGTCTTGTCCTACCACTGGTTGTCACCAAGAAGAGCTTGGCTCCATCCTCATGACACTCACCCTTTATATATTTATAAACATTAATGAGGTCCCCCCTCAGTCTCCTCTTCCTCCAAGCTAAAGAGACCCAGCTCCCTCAGCCTTTCCTCATAAGGGAGATGCTCCACTCCCTTCATCATCTTTGTTGCCCTGCGCTGGATTCTCTCCAGCAGTTCTCTGTCCTTCTTGAGCTGAGAGCCCCAGAACTGGATACAATATTCCAGATATGATCTCACCAGGGCAGAGTAGAGGGGAAGGAGAACCTCTCTCGATCTACTAACCACCCCCCTTTAATACACCCCAGGATTTCATTGGCCTTCTTGGCCAATGTGGCCAGTACTAGCTCATGGTCATTCTACTGCCCCCAGGACCCCCAGGTCCCTTTCCCCTACACTGCTCTCTAATAGGTCATTCCCCAGCTTGTACTGGAACGTGAGATTGCTCCTGCCCAGATGCAAGACTCTACACTTTCCCTTGTTATGTTTCATTAAATTTTTTCCTGCCCAACTCTGCAGCCTGTCCAGGTCTCGGTGGATGGCAGCACAGCCTTCTGGCATGTCAGCCACTCCTCCCTGCTTGGTGTCATCAGCAAACTTGCTGACAGTGCACTCTATTCCCTCATCCAGATCTCTGATGAATATATTGAATAATACTGGCCCCAGTACTGACCCTTGAGGCACTGTGCTAGATGCAGGCTTCCAACTAGAAACTGCCCCATTGGCCATGACTCTCTAGCTTCTTTTCTTCAGCCAATTCACAGTCCACCTCACTACCTGATCGTCCAGACCACACTTCCTCAGTTTAGTTGTGAGGATGCTGTGGGAGACTGTGTCAAATGCCTTACTGAAGTCAAGGTAGACCACATCCACTGCTCTGCCATCATCTATCCACTTCGTTATGTCTTCATAAAAGGCGATGAGGTTGGCCAAGCATGACTTCCTCTTGGTGAAGCCATGTTAACTGCCCCTAATGACCCTCTTCTCCTTGATATACCTTGAGATGACACCTTGGATAAGATGTTCAATCACTTTCCCAGGGATGGAGGTGAGGCTGACCAATCTACAGTTACCTGGGCCCTCCTTCTAGCCCTTTTTGAAGACTGGAGTGACATTTGCTTTCCTCCAGTCCTCAGGCACCTCTACAATTTCCCAAGACTTGGCAAAGATGATGGACAGTGGTCTAGCAATGACCTCAGCCAGCTCCTTCAGCACCCACAGGTACATCCCATCTGGACCCATGGATTTATGGATGTCCAGATTGCTTAATTGGTCCCTAAGCCAGTCCCCATCAACCAAGGCAAACTCCTCCATTGTCCTGACTTCCTCTGGGGCCTCAGGTGCACACGGTTCCTCAGGACAGCCTCCGGCAGAGTAGACAAAGAAGGCTTTCAGCAACTCTGCCTTCTCTGTATCTTCTGTTGCCAGGGCACCCACCTCATCCACCAGTGGGCCTACATTGCCTCTGGTGTTAGTTTTATTTGCCATGAATTTGAAGAAGTTCTTTCTGTTTTCCTTGACCCCTCTTGCAAGGTTTAATTCTAAGGACGCTTTAGCTTTCCTAGTTGTCTCCCTATGTCCTGTGACAACAGCCTTATATTCTTCCCAAGTGGCCAGCCCCTCCTTCCATGATCTGTAAACTCTCCTCTTGAGTTTACCCAGCAGCTCCCTGTTTAACCACGCAGGTCTCCTGACTCCTTTCCTTGACTTCCTATGCATCAGAATGCTCTGATCTTGAGCCTCGTAGAAGCTGTCCTTGAACACTAACCAACTATCTTGAGCCCCTTTACCTTCAAGCAGCCTTGCCCATGGGATTTCCCCTAGTAATTGTTTGAAAAGGCCAAAGTTTGCCCTTCTGAAATCCAGGGTTGCAATTCTGCTTGCTATTCTGTTCCTGCCACATGAGATCCTGAACTCCAGCATTTCATGGTCGGTGCAACCAAGGCAGCCCTCAACCTTTACCACTTCAACCAGACCCTCCTGGTTAGTGAGGATGAGATCCAGCAGTGCACCACTCCTAGTCACCTCATCCACCATTTGCATCAGAAAGTTATCATCAAGGCACTGGAGGAATCTCCTAGGCTGTGGCTGGCTGGCTGAGTAGTCCTTCCAGCAAACATCAGGGAAGTTAAAATCCCCCACAACAGCCAGGGCCTGTGACTGTGAGGCTGCTCTCAGCTGCCTATAGAAGGCCTCATCAACTTCCTAACCCTGATCTGGTGGCCTGTAATAGACACCCACAGCAGTATCACCCCTGACAGGCTGCCCCTTAATTCTCAACCATGGACTTTCAACTCGCTCCTCATCCATGCCTGGACAGTACCCAATACATTGTAGTTGCTCTCTCACGTAAAGAGCAACACCACCACCGTGCCTGGCTGGCCTGTCCTTCCTGAAAAGAACATAGCCATCCATGACCACATTCCAGTCATGTGAGCTGTCCCACCATGTCTCTGTACTTGCCACCAGATCATAAACACCTGAGCGAACACATCTTTTTTCTTACCACCCTCATGACATTGGAATTGCCTCACTAAGTGAATCGTCCTACCATTCAACTTACTGACATAAGGAAAGCCAAACACAAGTCCTGTTAACATTACACTGCTATTGCCACCTTTAACATTTCAAGTATTTGTATCAATTTCAATTCCAATAAAAAAATCCTAGCTGCGCTCAATACTTAATTGCTCTGACTATTGCTATAAAGTCCTTAATTGAGTTTGCTACGTGTGCTGAATTGATTCCTGTTATATTTACACTTCAGCATCAAATAAACAGCATTACAGGTGCTTTAGTCTTTTCAGTAGCTGCTGTTACAGCATACATCCACCACTAAAGACCAGACAAAGTATAGCTGCTTTACAGTAGAAAAAGTTCTTTTGCAGACTAACTGGAAAGTTTGCTGGTTCATGAATAAAGGGGCACATTTTCCCCAGGCACAAGTTGAGCTGGCCACCAGTAACATGATTTCAACTTACACCAGCTGAAGGGCTGTCTTAAAAATCATGAATTTTAGAAGATCAGATGAAGCAAAATCATTCTTATGGCAATATTGCATGAGAGAAAAATGGAAGTGTCCAGCTCAACCGACCTCCCTCAAGCACATCGTCTTGAAAATCTTCAACCACAAAGAAGAAGCAGTTTTAAAAAGAAAATCATGCTGATGCCAGGTTGAGTCCTTTAAAAACTTACTGCTTAGGGCACTTGTGAGGGAAGGAACACTTCGATAAAAAAGGGTGGGGAGAAACACAGGCTTTTGAATAAGCAATGAGACATGTCATTTTCAAAGAAAATGTATAGCCAGCAGCAAAGAAAGGAGAAAAAGAAATATGTTTCAACTTATATAATCTGACTCCAGTCTCTCTTCTCTGTGACACTGTGTACCTAACCTGTCCAGTAGCTCCACCACTTGCCGTAACCAAGACACAGACAGTGACCTTCCTCCACTCCTGAAAGCAAACTGCACCTGCATGGGGTCCTGGCACCTGTAGGTTCCCTTGGCATTCTCAACAACTCTTTTTGAAAAGTTGGCTGGATACAATATAGAGAGAAATGCAGCTCTCCTATAAATGCTATGTCTTCTGATCATTGAGGGTCCTCATCCACCTTGTCCACTCTAGACATAATTGTATGTTAGTACTGAAATGTTAGCGCTGATGTATGTTTCAAAACCAGACTCAAAGTTTCATAATACCATCTGTGACTCTGTGGACTACCTGAGAACAAGTTAATTTTGTCACCGCTGAACACCCCAGAACTCCACTATGGGTGCATGATCACACTGAAAATAAGGGACAAAGCCAGAGTCTCATGGAGAGCTGAAATTTGCAGGGAAATCAATGTCTAACCAATGCCAAAATTCCATTCATTTCTATAGCTAGCTTCACTATATCTGCCTTTCATTGCCAAGGTCTCATGCAAACAGAACTCTATTCCCATTCTTACGGGAATATTTTTTGGAAAGCAGAAATTTTGGAGAAAAGCAATTAAAATGTAACACCCCAACACCTATCTCTATCTTGCTAGTTCAGCAGTTACTCAAAAATATATATGTTGAAAACATCTAGATACGTTACTGGCAGAAACTTATTTTTGTGATGTTGACTTCTATATTCCCTTCTTAATATGACAAGAGACATAAAAGAACTAATCATAGGCTGTAGGTGCAGTGTATTCATGGTAGTAATGTAGAACAGCAAAGATAAATGTAATAGTCTTAGAATGAGATCATGAAATATAATAATAGGTTTTTAGTATGTGATCATAAAATAGGAACAGTTTTATCATGTAAATTAAATTAGTATGTTCGAACAGTTGTATGAGCTTCTGAATGGATAATTTAAGTAAAGGATATTTTAAACATCCCTATATCTTAGTAAGGATAAAGCTGACTCTAATCAGCTTTCTTTGGGAGCCTCTTTCAGTATTTTTTTTATAACATGAAAAGTACTATAATAGTAGTCCTGAATAAAGAAAATCAGCCCATGTAAGAGTTCTGTCGCTACTAAAGCTGATAAAAAATTCTGAGATTTTATCTTCCAAAAAATGCTAGCTTTTGAAAAACAAACAGGTAATCAATTTCCTAGGCTGATGAAAGAAAAGCCAAAACCAGATTTTTTTTTTATTTAAGTGACAGAATTCCCAGAAATGTTGATATCAGTTATTGGCTGCTCACCATTCACCATGGTATTCGTTTTTAAATATATAAGGATTTTTGCTCCTTTTTTTCAAAATTAAAATTCTCTCACTGAAGCATTCAGGCTTCAATGCAACAGTATTTGTAGAAGGAGAGGAAAAGATGGATGATGCCTAACCAGCTCTAATTTGCTCTACCTTTTTACAGTTGTGTTTTAATAATGACTATAGATGCAGAAAATAACATCATAATGACACATAATTTATTACAAGATTATCTGTACACAGAATTCTTTTAAAGGATCAATGCTTCTGTGAGTAATTGTATATGCTTTTAAGAGAAAGCAAGCTGTGAAGAGTAGTTCTTATTTTGTGGGTTTTTTTCACCCTCATTTAAGAAAGGCCAGAAAAATAAAATCTGTGGAATGTTGAAAAACTGCAGTTGTTGTAAATGCCATGCTCCCTCTCACTCACAAAACCCAGATCTGATCTGACATAAAAGGAAAAAATTATTTTCATTTTTTTCCTTCTAAGATGTATCGTTTTTTTGGTACAAATTTTGCAAAAGATTCAGGCTTTGACTATTAACCTTGTTGTTGGTTAGAACAAGAATAGTTAATGCATTCCTAATTAATCACCTCCCTAATACGTAATGGTTTTCTTTTAGGTAGCCATAAATACAAAGATTTAAAGGAATTATCAGCAAAAATTACCTAGGTAGGTTTTTTTTTCAGGAGGATATGTCTGTGATTAGAAGCAACAGAAATAATGAATTATTAAAGACAGTATCTGAAAATCAAAGCAGTGTTGGGTACACAGCAGGGACACAAGAGGCCTGTCATCTCATCACCTGGAAGCCACATCTCAGTGTTTTGTCAGTATGCGATTTCTTATCCAAGAACGAGCAGATGTTCTGCACAGCACAGGTATGTGTTTTGCTTGTTGGGAGCTGCATGTGCCAGCTACTCTGGTTTGTTTGGTTGTTGTGAAAAAACAGATGATTAGGAACTCCGCCAACCTAAGATGTTACCTAAAGTAGTCTAACTTTTTACTCTTGGAAAAATACGTTCTTTCGAGGTGCTAGTAGTTGGACACCAGGCATTACTAGTTGCTTTGGAAAAACTATATTCTAGTCTTAAAAACAATAGAAAGAGTAGCATACAGCCTTTTTTCTGGCTTCTTTCTAAATGAAAAGTACCCAGAAGAAAATGTTTACATCAGTGTATGCGAAGAGCAGGATATCACACATAATAAATGGTAACCACTAGCAAAAATATGAAAGAGCTCTTCTTTCCCAAAGTTTCTCTTTCCCAAAATGAGCACATGTTTTCATTCTCCTTCATGCAGCAAAAAATATTTCCAATAAGAGGACAAGTTAGGAATATCACTAGGTTTGGTTTGGGCTCTTTTTGTTTTGTTTTAATTAAAATAATACAAACAGACATTTATCCCAACCAAACACCTCTCATTTGAAAACTGCTGAGGAAATGAGATCCCACAGCCCTTTAGCTGCCTAACAAACCAGGGTACAAAGGCACAGCTTTAATGCCATAAACACAGTGAGCACAGAGTTAGCTTGGAACAGATGCTGCAGCTGCAAGATAATTTTCCACAGCTTGGCATGAGGGTGCTAAATTGCTATTGAAAGGCTGAAAAGGGCTGGTGAAGTACTGCAGGATGAGAGAACCATATGAAATACAAGTATTTAATTAGTATTTAGTATGATAGGCATAGCATGCTAAATGCTATCTAGCCTACCCATAGCATACTCAGCTAGTATTTAAAATGATTTAATTGTCACCTGTCTGCAGTACAGCAAGCAGCTCCCTTTTTTCTTTTGTTCATAAATATCTATGGCCTTTTACAACATCAACATATTGCTACAGCTAAGATGGCTGCTTGACTTATTTTGAAGACATTCAGCGGTAACCAGACGTAGAGTACTTTTGATACATAAACACTTGTTAACCCTCAAAAGGAAACAAAAAAAAATTCCCAGTTTCTTATGGAACAGCAACCGGTATCAAACCTGAGTGATAAATGTTCATCTGTCAACCTGCACCTGATGGCTCGTGCCAGTGGAACCTGATCCAGCATCTCAGTTTTTTCTCTGCCCTTGACTTTTCCTGACACGGTCAGGAGCTATGAATAGTAAACTACTGAAGACATAGTTTGCTCTGTGCTGAGGTAAGGAGCCTTTTGCAGAATGTCTTTGCAGTGAATCATTTACCTTGCAGCAAAATAGCCTAACACAACAGGACACAGCTTAGACAGTAGCTTTTATTCAAAACAACAGTGAAATCTGGGCATTTTCAGATCCCTAAAGCAAAGTTCATCAGATCAGACACGTGAACTTTGGGTCTGATTTATCGTAAGCCATACCTGATTTTTATTACTTCTCTTTCAAAAACTCTGGTTCTATAGGCAAATGGTGAGTTTTAGAGTGAAACAAAGTTTGCATTTGTAAAAGAAACCTCTTAGACATTACTGCTCAGTCTGGTTCCTTCTGATGTTTTGCTTGATACAATTTTACTACATTAACGGTTCCCCTTGGCTAACTTCGTGCATCAGAAGAGAAAGGAGATTTTGCCCAACCCGCCTCTCTCAGAACTGAATACAAAGCTTATGAAAATCAAGGGTTGCCTTTTCTGTTCATTTCAATCGGCTGTGACTCTCCCTCCTAGTGCCTGTGTTTAATGAATGCCATTAGCATTTATATGTACCCAGAGAAGGCTATGCCTCGTAAGCTTTCTGCAGTTTCAGTATATTAAGTGACAGAATACACAATATTCCTCTTAATAGTGTTTTCCCAAAATTCATTCTTCTGACCTAATACAATTTTTTCTGTACAATGGATGTTTGGTGAAGGAATAAACTTAAATGGAGAATAAAGTACTTATTTGCGTTAAGAAGCTTGAGCTCTGATTCCTAGGGTTGTCTGCTGAACAGCTTGATAAACAACTTCATCTTGCTAGGCACCCACTCCTCTGTCTGTAAAATGGAGACATTTATATGTTCCTCCTCTTCAGAGTGTTCAAATGCTATAGGGACAGTAGACTTTGCATACATGCACCCAACTTGTTACCTACTTGATGTTGGATATCATCTATATGGTTGAATAATCACCATATTTACATTAATAATATCCATTATTCCTAAATCTTCCCATTTTTTTGTCTTTTGTACTTTGTATTTCCCATCATAGCGATTTTGTTGAGGGGCTGTGGAGTGATTCCCCAAAGTAACTGTTCACATGTATGTTGAAAACTTCACGTTGTCTTTGACTAATACCCTTCAGAAAACCTCTTCTGTTCCTATATCATGCTGTTTATCCATCTTACTTAGGTAAGGAGCTCCTTGGGAAAGACAGACAAGTCTTCTGCTTATGCTCTGCAGAACTGAGCAAAGTTGGAGAGTTCAAGAAATGTGAAATGGCCGTCAGCAAGGTAGTACTGTTTAGGAACTTTTTCTTGACAGATACGTATCCCATTTATGTTCACTGTATCAGTGAGCTGAAAAGACCGTATGGCATGTAGCTTTCTGAAATGGTAGCCAAACCTGGCATTTCTTTATTTTGCCGTGAATCCCAGCTGAAACAAAGGACAAGAAGCCAAGAACTGTAACTGTTTTATCCAGTCAGTAGCTGAAAAAATACCTCTGGCTTGGTGTACACAAGAGCTACAAGTGACTTCACCTTGTTGTCCTGATGACTGATGGTTTCTCTGCACACAGTCCTTGAGATGGCCAGTGTCAGCAGAATAAGCCTTGTTACTTAACCCCATAAATCACTGTTATCTTTACAGAGGAACAGCAGTTCATAGCAGTGCTCTCTCTGGCCAGTTCAGCACAGCGAGCAATTTTCCACACGCTTTGTCAGACCAGTCCGATGTGGTAACTGGGAGCAATAACTGCAGTGTCACCAGACCCTCTCCGAATCACGTTTCCTTCTTCTAGTTCAGCAGCTCGAGTCCCTTATCACCAGAGAATCCATAAAAAGCAAGACACTAGAGGTCATTGCCCAGAATCAAAAGTGAGCTACTAGACTTGTAACTGAGTAAATAACACTCAACAAACCAACTGGATAAATTTCAAATTTTTGCTCACTTTTCTGTTTTCAAGGCACAGAAATTTGCATATTTTTTCAGTGAATAACTTTGCAGTTTGTAAATCAAAAAGATGCTTCCAAATCAGAGCTCATGACAAATGATAGCTACATTTTAACTGACGTGTTCAATGTCATTTGATAGAAACTTTTAAACTATTTTTCATTTTCTTACACAAGTGACAAAAATAATTTTCCCTGCCTGGGTTTTATTTTCTTTTTTTTTTTTTTTCTCCCTACCTCCCCTATTTTCTACAACTATAAAAGACAGAAGATTAAGGGACAGGAGGGAGAAAGGAACAAATGTAAAATCTTACTTTTGTTGGTTACTCTTGGCAAAAACAAGTAATGAATTATTCATTTTTTGTACATGACTTGAAAAAAAAAATGCAGAGGAAAAATTATGAAACCCTGAACTAGCTAGAGCTCTGAGACCATAAACTTAAAAAAAAAAAAAAAACAAAACTGAGTACCACTTTGTCAACTGAATTCTGCAAACCAGGTCCTTTCCTCCAGTCCTGCTCACTGCCCACCAGCTTTCTATGACTTGTTAGACCTCAACAAACTCCAGGTCACCACCCGCCAAGGATCCCTGTGGAAAGCATCTCCAATCTGACGTGTCCCCTCTGTCCTGCTCTTCTCACTCCTGGCCCAACAAATGCTCTTTCCTGAAGGTACAACTGGGCACGACTGATCACTCTCAGGGGAGAGATGATCTTCCCTCTCTAGTATGTCAGCCCATGTGGATCAAGTAGTCTCTCAAATACCGTGGAAAGGAAAAACCATGCTTTGGGGAACCAAACCAGAATATAAAGTCTAGGGTGCCTCACATATGGAAAAAAAAGACAAAAGAAAATGATAGGAGACAGAAATACCAACGTGAGAAGCTAAGTTCATATTTTCATTTAGTTTCTTTCTTTTGCACCCTTTCTTTTTAACATGGTATTTTAGTAAAAAAGCTTTTCTAATTGATATATTATAGGTGTGCTGCATTTTATTGTGACACATGATAGTTTACAAGTGCTTTCTTTTCCTTCTAGATAGACTTCTCTTCCACATTTGAATTAATGAAATATAACAAGGGCAAGTGCAGAGTCTTGCATCTGGGCAGGAACAACCCCAGGTTCCAGTATAAGTTGGGGAACAACCTGTTGGAGAGAAGTGTAGGGGAAAGGGACCTGAGTGTCCTGGTGGACAGCAGGATGATCATGAGCCAGCACTGTGCCCTTGTGGTCAAGAAGGCCAAGGGCATCCTGGGGTGTATTAAAGGGGGGTGGTTAGTAGATTGAGAAAGGTTCTCCTTCCCCTCTACTCTGCCCTGGTGAGATCACATCTGGAATATTGTGTCCAGTTCTGGGCCCTCAGCTCAAGAAGGACAGGGAACTGCTGAAGAGAGTTCAGCACAGGGTAACAAAGATGATGAAGGGAGTGGAGCATCTCCCTTCTGAGGAAAGGCTGAGGGAGCTGGGTCTCTTTAGCTTGGAGAAGAGGAGACTGAGGGGGGACTTCATTAATGTTTATAAATATATAAAGGGTAAGTGTCATGAGGATAGAGCCAGGCTCTTCTCGGTGACAACCAATGGTAGGACAATGGGTAATGGGTGCAAACTGGAACACAAGAGGTTCCACTTAAATTTGAGAAGAAACTTCTCAGTGAGGGTACCAGAGCACTGGAACAGGCTGCCCAGGGAGGTTGTGGGGTCTCCTTCTCTGAGACATTCAAAACCCGCCTGGATGCATTCCTGTGTAGCATCATCTAGGTGTTCCTGCTCCGGCAGGGGGATTGGACCAGATGATATTTTGAGGTCCCTTCCAATCCCTAACATTCTGTGATTCTGTGTTTCAGTAGTTATTCAAAATAAAGGAAATTGGAAAGTCTTGAGACATACGTTATAAACAGAATGATGGATTTAATTTCAATGAAAAGCCACTTTTGTACTCTGTCTCATGCCTTTGAAGTTCCCTGGCAAGTTCAGGAAGTATTTTTCAAGATTTTCTACTTGTTTACAACCTGACCTAAAACCATCAGAGTTGATGCTAGTCTTCGCATTGACTTTAATGTGCTCCGAATCAGGATCTTGGACCCTGAGACTCCATCACTGTTGCACCAACATTGCGTAGTGCTTAATTAAATGGAGACACTCAAACATGCCATGAGCCACCTGCAAGATATCAGAACAGCAATAAGATTCTTAACACCAAAAAGGAATAATGGTTTCAGTACCAGCTTTCTTAAATGAACTCTTTAACATTTATCCAGATATGGGAGCTATTTTGTCCCTCAAAGTGCTAGGTGTTGTTTCAGTTTAGTGCTCACACACACTATAAATACATAATTCTCAAGACTTTTTATGGTTGTTGGGCAGTAGTGTGTATTGAAAACGGTTTAAGGGAAGCAGAGGAAATGCATCATTCAGTTTCTGTTATCTGATACATTATACCAATATTCCTTTGTTGTAGAAGTCCTCAAGTCTAATATGAAAGAACATAGACTCACCAAAATAGGTGAAACTAATTATAGTGAGTGAATTTCAATGGTTTCTATATGTTTTTGTAAGACAGGGGGTTCCTTGGGGCCTGGACATGAGAGTGGGTTCACTTGGAGGTACACCCTTGCTCTGCTGGCTACTATGAAGGTGAAGGACAAAAGCTTCTCATGGCTTTTGTGGTCTCTTGCTTCTCTGTTCTGAGCAAGAGCTCTCTCAATTTGTTGGGAGTATCAAAGGCAGCTCATGAAATGGAGCCTTCCAGCAGGTTTTCAGAAAGAAGCTCTTGCCTTTCTCAGCTATCTGCCAGGAGATGGCTCAGAGGCACACAAAGGACAAGGTGACATCAGGGAACAGGCAGCATGGCTTCACCAAGGACAAGTTGTGCTGGGACCAGTGTGAGTGTTTGAGGTGGTCTGTGAGATCTTCTTGAAAAACTTCTATACTGTTCATTGTCAGTATAGAAACTTGAACCCTACACGTCCAAAACATGATATATCCCCTTTCTACTAGTTTCTCTTCCCTACCTCCACATAAGTTATTTTTTCATTACAACAAATTCCCTTGTTTCTACTGGAAAATGTGCTCAGGTAGCATAAATCATGATCGCTGTTTCTAGGAGATTTCTTTCCTATTTGCATATTAATAACGATGCTGAGACACAAGGAGCCATTAAGGCTAAGTCTAAATGAAAATACTTCAAATTTATAAGTAACATTTTTCATTTCACTAATAATATGCAGCACTTCTTAGCAAGCAGTGTTGGTAAATAAGAAATTTACATTAAGGTCATTGCTGATAACCTACTCTGATTCTCCCTTCCCCCCATACCAACTCTGAATCAATATAATGAGTTAATTACCTCTTGACTGCAGCCAGTAGTTTTGAAAAGGAACCTTGGACTAGTTAACATTTTCCTGACTTTTTTTTTTCCAGTAATTGTCATTGATAGAGCTTAGAAAGAAAGCACACTTCACTGCTAAGCTTCCCATAGAAAAAATATTGTAGTTGGTCCTTTTGATTTAAGTTCAGTCTGTCAAGGAGATATGTAAGCTAGAAGTCACAAAAAGTTATGCAATTAAAAACAAATAAAAAGAAAAGAGAACATTTATAAGTATGAAACAGAAGTAGGTTGAATAGTACTTAAAGTACAATTATACTCTGAGAAGTGACTTTGGGAAAAATCCTGATCTGACTGAAGGATTCTGCTATTCAGATGCATTCAGAGTCCTGTCTTGATTTAGACTGAAGCTGTGTGTAATTTTTGTGTCACTTTAAATATGTATTTTTTTCCTAACATATCATTCCAGAAATATACTCAGCATTTTAATATGAACGCATTTACACTGGTAAAAATTGATGACTATACCTAACTCTAAGCAGTGTCAGCTGAAGCCCTCATATTTTCCTGCTGTTATGTCTACCTTTACATACATAAATATTTGCAGATACTTGCATTATATATTGATACTGTAAAATCGGCAAATTGAAAAAACTTCTAAAACCACAGTTTAAGGTTTTAAAAGGAGCGTTCCATTTATTGATTAACACGTGTCGCTCAGGCACTCTCACAGGGATAGCTCCGCCTACTGAGGGTGGAGGAGGGCACTGAAGAGGCTTTAGTCAAAGGTTGTATCCACACAGATTTTGCATATCCAGGAAATCCTTTGCATATGCATTACATTTCTTGGAACCACTTAGCATATGTAAACGTCCCTTGTGCAAGTGCAGTTCAATGAGACGGTGGTCTTTTGAGGGTCCTGGGATGAAGTAAGTTGTCTTTCTCAGGCTGTCTGCTGTTTGACCCTGAGTCCTGGGCAGGCGCAGTCCTTTTGTTGCTTGGCTCGCAACCGCAAAGACAGTATGAACAGGTTTTGAGCTGGTCTGTGCACTGGTCTCACTACCTTATCTTCTAGGAGCGAGCGCATAGTCTCCTAATCTTCTGCTTATCTCAACAAATCCCAGTCTTCTGACTTAATGCCTAATAAGTGCCTAACACCTAACATCTGTGCACCTTATTCTTACTAAGTTTATGACCCGTATTGTTATTAACTTATTTTATTACTAATTTCTGATTTTAGGTATAAAAATAATTTATAATCACCTGTCTTACCAACATGAGCATGTCTCCCTGCAAACCAATGAGTGGGACCATGTCACAAACAAGCTAGACCTCTAGGATACAGTGATAGCTGCTGGCACTGAAGTGAGACTGATACTTTTGAAGCCAGAAATTCCTAGTGTTCAATGCCTTTTCTAGCATAATTTTACTCCCTTTAAAAAACTATTACCAAGTTCTTGATGTCATGGACCAAAAAAAAAAAAAAAAAGCAGAACATAAGGCAGCACCAAAGCAGGAAGGTGGGCATGGAAATGGAAAGTTTCCTCCTCCTTTGCTGCCTCTGCTTCCTTCTCCTTGATCACTCATACCATGATTCAGTCCAATCGCAATATTTCAGTTTGGGGTCTTCTTACTTCTCATTGGATGTTTTTCACTGATCTCACACGTGCCTTTGTTTTGTTTAGTTGTTGATATGTTTTATAGACATAGCCATGCAGGTTCTGTTTTGTCTGAAAAAAATCCTTTTCTGCTGAGCAAAGTTCAAAACAGGTCCCATTTTGAAGATGTCTATAATGTCCTTGCCTTAGCCTTGATAGCTTTCTTTTTTCCCCAGTCAATTCCACTCTTCCCAGCAAAGTGCAAACTAGACCTTATTTTGCAAGTCCCCAGTGTAATTTGTAGCTGCTTTTGGTCAAGATGGACAGAACTTTACAGTTTAAGATTTCAGCAAATCCATCTTATTAAGTAACATGAAGCAGAGAGTCTATTACAAATCATCCAACCTAACACTTCTAGATAATTGACTTTGACTATATTTTTAATGCAATTGCATAAGCTATATGATTGATATGAAATTTGAATGGGCCTCATCCTATGATATGTGAGTAGTAAAAATCATTGCCATACAGTCAGCTTGTTTGGCAGAGAGAGCTCAAAGTAGGCTCATCCAGACTGTTATAGAATAAAGTGATTGACTGGGACTCAAAGAGAAGACAGTGGGAAAGGTGTGAATGAGAATTCTGCACCCACAACTTTTTGGTGTTCAGTTGCCATTCTACTTTCTTGAGGGTTTCTGAAAAGGAATCACAGACTCACAGAATGTTAGGGATTGGAAGGGACCTTGAAAGATCATCTAGTCCAATCCCCCTGCCGGAGCAGGAACACCTAGATGAGGTTACACAGGAATGCATCCAGGTGGGTTTTGAATGTCTCCCGAGTAGCAGGTATTGGCCTGGCAACAAATGAGGTCTTTTTCTCCTCTGGAGCCTGGAGCACACTTCTGCTTGATTGGCTGTGGGGTGTCGAAAGAATCTGGCACAAACACACACATCTGGTGAGCATGAACACTGGTCTTAGTCACATGAGCATATCACCCTGCAAAGCCACGAGTGAGGCCAACTCACTAACAAGTTCGACATGCAGGATACACCAATACGTACTGATACTGAGAAAGGACTGCACCCTTTCCTGTTGTCTAGTATGAAGGTGAAGGACAAAAGCTTCTCATGGCTTGTCCTCAAGCAGAGGAGCTAAGTCATACTCATGTCCAACCCGAGTACATGGCACTTCCGCTGAAGTGGGTAGGGTTCCTCAGATTTCTCTGGCTGGCCGTACCCACAAGTATCTGCTAGAACTGGCGCCTGAGTTTTAGCAAAGTCAAGTCATAGCATGGGAGAGTGAAGAGGTGTCTACATGTGTGCGTATGGGTAGGGGAGAGGCGGGTGGACAGTCATTCTGAGCACGCTTGCTTTGGAAGGTATTTAAAACTGATGAACTGTGCACATTCCAACATCTTTGATCTTCATGCAGTGGTCAAATATTTTACTCCCTTTGAAAACCTATTATCCAATTCTTGATGTTGCAGCCTTCAAAAGCCACCCAGAATGTAAGGCAGCACCAAAGCAGGAAGGCGGGCGTGGAAACGGAAGGTTTCCAAAACGGGCCTCCTAGTCAAAGACAGGGACCAGGAGGTGTCACAGGAGTGCAGACACAGTTGCCAAGGGGCCAAAGAAGAGAGAAGAAAGGCATTTTATTCTTTTCTTTTTGTTTATTGCCTCGTGCTGAAGGTGTGGTGGCTGGGCCGCCAGCAGGGACACAGCCGGGCGCTCCTGCGACGCTGTTTGCCGCCGTGTCACACACAGGAGCCTGGATGGCTGGGGAACTGCCAGACGATGCCTGTGGCAGGTGGAGCCAGCACCATGGATGATGATCCTTGAGATGGATCCACCTGCATGGGCTCCTCACTGTCTTCTGCTGGCTGAACAGTCAGTGGCCCCATGCCATAGTCTGGTCAATCGACCTCCATGGGCTCCTCACTGTCCTGTGCTGGCTGAACAGCCAGTGGCCCCACGCCATAGTCTGGCGGATCCACCTCCATGGGCTCCACGTCGTCCTTTGGTGGGATGTCATACCTGGGCCTCCGCAGGCAGACATGCCGCGGCCCCACGCTGTTCCCCTGGCTGCCCACAGCTGCTTGCTGGACGACGTTGTTGATGCGAGTGTGGGCAATGGCTCTCATGCCACGAGGGGGAATGTTCCTCTTCCTCCTCTGCTCCTTTGCCTTCCTCAGGCTCCCTGGAGGTCCCAGGCGCACGATCCGTCTCTCGGGTGTCCTCCTGTGCCAGGGTGGGCAGCCATTCACCCTGCTGCTTGAGCTGCTGCCTGGCAGGCAGACACGCTTGGCCTCCGTGCTGTTCACTGGTGGTCCCACGGCCATCTGCTGCATGCCGGAGATCAAAGAACTGATGTCAGCTGCGGTCGTGGCATGAGGGTTGATGTTCCTCTTCCCCCACCTCCTCCTCCTCCGCTGCCTCGGCTTCCTCCTCCGGGGACGTGTCTTGGTCTTCCAGGGGAGCGGGGAGTGGCTCTGTGGCTTCCCACGCCAAGCTGGGCAGCCACCCGCCTGGCTGCTCCCGCTGCTGCCCGGCAGGCAGACACGTTTGGGCTCCACACCGTTCCCTGGTGGGCCCACAGTCAGGCGCCGCATGCCATCAATCAGAGAAGTGAGATCGATGGCGCTCGTGGCACAAGGGCTGACGTTGCTCCCGGTGGGAGGTGCCGTGCTCCCCTGTGGTGTCGGGAAGTGGCTGTGCGGCGTCCCACCCTGAGGTGGGCAGCCACCCGCCTGGTTGCTCAGCGTCCTCTTCCTTCCAAGCATGCTTGGCGTCCGAGGGCCTCGCACTGTGGGCCAGCTGCAGGGGCCCCCGCTTTTATAGGGCTGGAACAATGGGCAGTGAGGTGGCCGGTGACAGGCAGGAGGTCACTGTGGTGGCGATTGTGACTGCGGTCGATGGGTGTGGTCAGAGGTGGCAGGTGTGGGCGTGGGGGCTAGTGTCCTGAAAGATGCCTGAATGCGGGAGAAGGAGGAGGGTGGTGGGGTCTGAGGGCCCCTTTCCTGGGGCTCGCTCCCGCTCCCGTCACGGTTCTTGCCCAAGAGAAAGGCTGCCTCTTGGGCACAGGGACTGCCCTCCACCTCGCCTCATGAGCCCTGGGCTCCAGTCCCTTCTCATCTCGTGCCTGGAATCGTCTTGGCGAGACGGTGACAAGAACATTCCAGATGGGCTGGGGTTCCTCAGGGACCCCCCATTGACCTTACGCCCCACAAGAGACACAGCCCCCTGCGCTCAACAGTGGCTGAGAGGGAGCAAAGCACCCAGAGACTCCGACAGAGGGAAAGGGAGGCCCAGCCACCTGCACACGGTCTCCCAGTGCTCCATAAAGGAATTGCTGATTGCCAAGTGTTGTGTGGACTCTTTTTCCCTGGGGATCCGTTGGTCCTGCCCCCAGAGCGTGGCGACGTGCCACCTCTTGTGCTCCGAGCCCCGGGGGAGAGGGGAGGAGAGGGCCTGGTGTCCTTCGAGCTGTTGCGCCAGCCCGACACGAGGAGCCGGTGGGAATGGGAGGCTCAGCTGACTGCATAGGTGAGCAAATACTGCTCTGGAATCTTTTCAGTATTTGCTTTTACTTCTCCCAGTAAAATAATGCTAGGGATTGAAATCTTCTTACTGTTAAAAATATTATGTACTATCATAAAGCTCCCACTGTCTTGAACAATTTAAGTCAAAGTAAAATGATGAGGATTTTTTTACATCACTTTAGCCTTCTATGTGCAGACATCAACAGATATGTTGGCTCAAGCTTAATTCGGATGTAACAGATTCATCTGAGGAGGTAGCTAAGGTAACCATCTAATTGCACATGCCAAGAGGCTGAATTAAACTTTACTTCCTAGAGATTCTCAAGTGATTTTAGAATCTTGAAATGTTAGATCACTACATAAATGCATTCGTAAGTTGGCATTGTCAACAACAATGACATAAAAACTGAGGATTGCTTCACGCAATTTCTGTCTAAAATGTTCCAAAGACTCTCTAAAGTCAGAAATGTAAAGCATCTAAGCATGGTTTCTCAAAATTCAAATAAACAAAGAGACATTCAGCTGAGACTATTGCACCCTATTGTACAAAAGCTGTTCTATTCTTTTGAGAAGGCATTTTGAATCTGGAATGTATATTGTATGAAATATTCTCCAGCTCATCTGTAAGATGTCTGCAGGAGTCATGTCGTGTCCAAAGCCTGGGAATAGCAATTACTGTGAGAAAATTATGCCTAACATGGTTCCAGCTGCCTTGAGGTCTTATATTCTGTTTACCTCTTTTTTTTTTCTTCAAGGAATTTGAGGAAATCTTTTGAGTAGAAAAGTATTGGCCCGTTCAAGTAATAAACCTCCTTCCTGTATCAGCTTCATGATGATTTTTTTACACTGTGTTTTCTACAGTACTAAATTGGGTATGGGAGAGGAAGAATGAACTTCTGGCTTAGCAAAAGATGCCTTCTCCACCCTCCAGAGCTGCACTGAAATGAGATTTGAGGGCAGCAGGCTCCCTGTGCTACCGGCTGGGGCACCTGGGAGTGCCAAGCAAGACGCTCAGCTGTCTGCAAAGCAGGGATGGTCTGGGCACCTGGCATTCTCTTCAGCGCTATCCTTGACACAGCAGCCTTGCAAGCTGCAAGTGCTCTCAGCCGTGCTTGTGCCTCCCTCCCATCTGTTCCCATAGCTGCCAAACCGTGGATGCAACACAGCGCAAAGCACTTTTCCTGCCTTTTGCTGCACCATTAACGCAGCGGGGTGCACCGAGAGGGTATGAGTCATCTCACAGGGCACTCAATTCTGCAGGCAACGTACTTCTAAACCAAAGACAGGTGATGCTGTCTCTGAGACCTGGAGAGTCTTCTTTTTCATTCGCAATGTTTGTGGCAAAGTTGTCCGTGCATGCCATTACACAGCCTTCCTGGGATGGCTCCTTCAAGGGGACAACATGGGGAGCAGACACAGAGAAGTTAAGGTTACCTGAAGGAAATTGCTTGAGTGCTGCAGGCTTTCCAGCTTTAAACTGGCAAGTCATGGCAGCCCATGGCCATCCTGGTCTTCCTTCCCCTTGGTTCTCATCAGGCTTTAGCTCTTCTTCCTCAAATCGATTACTTGCATCTCTCTGACATGCCCATATTTTGTCCATACACATTGGCCTTATTAGCAACGAGGTCACCACAAATTGCCTGAGCTCTCTGCAGGCTTGAAGCAGTGTAAAAACTTGATCTTTTGAGCGCACTCTTGCTTCTTATCTGGATGCAGTTCCTGACTAATTCAGTGACACATCTGTAGGACTAAGGTAAGTTGTGCCCTGGTTTTTGAACTACACTGTGCAGATATGCCCACAGTCATATTAGGATACAGTGTCAATGCAAGTACTGGCCCAATGTGATTATAAATCAGGCATGATACATCTATGCGCTTCAGATAGGTATTCCAGCTTGTTAAACTTGCAGTCCAATCTTAGAATAAGTTTATAGCAGCGAACAGTGAAATCCTAGCAAATAAATTGCTAATTCATACCTAACTCTCCCACTTCACTTCTTTCCCCCTTTCTAAATAAAAAGAAGGGTAACGGTCAAATTTCTATCCTTCACCAAATGAAAGAACATATTGCAGCAAGTGGCATCTTCCTTAACAGTAACTGCATCAATCATGAGTAGGCTAAAGCCTTCCATTTATCTATCAATACAACACAGCACGGTTACACAGACTGTGGTACTGGTGATTCATCCAATTTATAAACAGGTACAACGCTCACCACCTTTTCCTTACTTCCTCTGTAAAGTTTCTGTTACTGTTCTTCCTGTGTATATGTAGATTTAACTGTTTGGTGGCCCAGATAAGTGAAACAATCTGAGTTAAAAAGAGAAAAGGTGGCACAGTTATAGGTTTATTGTCTCTTTTTCAAGCCAAGCACCACACAATCCCTCTCTGTTTTTACAGCTATCCACATAGATCCGTTACATCTGCCTGTCAAATATTGTATGTGCTCAGGTTGTGTAATCTTCATAGACTTCTCAGCTCTGCAGCATCTCCAGTTTCTCTCATGATCCTGCATAGCTGCATTGCAAGTTTCAGACTGTGCAGTCTCCAAAGTCCATGCAATGCAAGGCAATGGTAGCCACCAAATCAAATTCCTGAGTGCTTCATAGTCAGCTGACATATTTTCAGAAGGATCACCCTTTTATCTTCCCTGCAATTTTTTTTTTTTTTTTGTGCTTACTGAGTCCAACCTAGAAGTCAGGCTAGGTTAGAGGTTTCATACCTACCGGTCAAACATGACCAAATTTATCAGTTCATTACTGGTGTATATAAAGTTATACTGTTACAAATTAGAAAGTGAAATTAAAATGCTGTCATTATACTGATGTAATTACAGTGACTTAGTATGGCTGAAACAGACTGCAGTATCAGGAGGGGAGTAAATCTTCTCATCCAGTCTACTGACAGAAGTGACCTCTGCTGCTCCTGAACCAGGGCTGCCTAGATCCTTGCCTGTTAGCAAACAGAAGACACATACCTTTGTAATTCTCTATGTGGGCATCCATATCCTGCTGGAAGAATGCTTTCCCTTTCCCTTCCTATTCCCTTTTCCCTTTTCCCTTTCCCTTTTTTCCTTTTCTTCATTCCTTTCTTTTTTCTTTCTCTTCCTCTCTTTTCTTTCTCTTTTTGTCACCCTCACACTGTGTTCATGCTTGTGACTGTGTGAATAGACTGTGTTCAGTCTATTATGTGTATGTACCACATCACTACATATAATGACAGCAGTATAATTATAATGCTACAACAGAAAATACTGATTGTGTTGACAAGGCAGTAATAGCAGCCTGAGAGCTGTGAGTTAACCCACTCACTCTCCTCCACCACCATGTCTGGACCTTTTCTTGAGGGAAGTTGTGTCTTATCAGTCATGATAAGTCACGTTTTCCCAAAGGCAAACAGTTAGCATCTCTTATTACCTAAATTAGACATTTAACTTCATTTAGGAATTTATCAGCATAAACAAAAATAAATTCAGCACTGTTAGAACAGTAATAGAACAACTTTGTTGATTTCAATTATGGGATACGAGCTGTGATCTGGTTTTATTCCAGCTAAACACTGTGTGATTTTTAAAACCACATCTGAGCTGTGTTGGCCTCTAGAAGTTTGTACAGGTGTTATGCCATACACTTTCACGTTGCTCTAATTCCACTCTAAGCTGGGGCTACAATTATGTATACTGTCATTGAAGGTTTTAACACTACATCAATAGCAGCATTCCCAGCCTCTCTGACTCTCTTCGGGAGTTAACTGCTCTTGTTAACAGCTGGCAGAGTATTGCTGCAGTACTCTATTATCTTATCTAACAGAGAATTTTATGACTATATTTAGTATAATTGAAGAATGTCCTAGAAAAGGACTAATGACAAGTTTCATTATCAATATACCAGTTCACACATGAACAAAATTTTAAAAAGAATAAAAGAGGAAAAAAAGTTAATTGGAACCAGAATTTACTTCTTCCTTTAGCATTTTGTTGATATGTGGCCAGTATCTAGTCATGGGCTGATATGATGCATGACTAGATCTTTCTGTCCTAGTAATCTTGAAACTAATGGCCACAAACATCCACACTTCCGTTAGATAAGCATTTGTTTACATCAGTAATTCCACCGAAATGACATCAATTCCCCATGGAGGTAACACGTTTACAGTATATTACAAAATCTGACTTCTAGATAAAAAGGCTTTACTTTGCCCTGTACCTGTGAGAAGTATTCTCTTCTGGGGAGAAAAAAAAAAAAAAAAAAAAAGCAGAGACTGGGCACGTGTGTTTTACTGGTAGGAACTGATGTTGCATTTTCATTACTCGATTTCAAAATTGGTTGCTTCACAGAATCATAGAAGAACCCAGGTTGGAAGGGACTTCAAGAGGTCTCTGGCCAGCCTCCTGCTCAAGGTCAACTCTGAGATGTCAGGGCTTGTCTTCACAACATAAAGTGTCAGGCAGGGACAAATCCAATCTGTGTGCTGGAAGCTGAATTAACGTGGTACCTTGCCCAGGTTCATTAGCCTGGCTGAAAAGGAGTATTATGTTAATGTGGCTCTGTGGCTTCTGACTGAGAGCTAGCTTGGGCACCTCAGCCTGGTGCAGCCAGGCTCTGTTTCAATTTCTAATGCCAGCACCTGTAAAGAGGAACTCCCAGGAGGTGCTGGTGAACCCACTGTTCCCCACACATGACTCTGCAGTGTCTCCTCCCAGTAACAAACACCATACTTAACACCATGGGTAAAAACATGTTACTGGACTTAATGAAAGATCGTGCATTTGGCTGGGAAAGGCTGATACTGGCTGATCTTCATAGGTTTGAACGCTTTTTGTAGCTTCTATATATGGACATCTGCAAGGGTCTTAGGTCTTCTTGGTACTCTGGAATTGTTGCTTTCATCTTTTTTATTTGTTTTAGACTCATAAAATCATTTCAGTTGGAAAAGATCGAGAGAGGTCCTCCTTCCCCTCTACTCCGCCCTGGTGAGACCCCATCTGGAATATTGTGTCCAGTTCTGGGCCCCTCAGTTCAAGAAGGACAGGGAACTGCTGGAGAGGGTCCAGCGTAGGGCAACAAAGATGATTAAGGGAGTGGAGCATCTCCCTTATGAAGAAAGGCTGAGGGAGCTGGGGCTCTTTAGTTTGGAGAAGAGGAGACTGAGGGGTGACCTTATTAATGTTTATAAATATATAAAGGGTGAGTGCCACGAGGATGGAGTCAGGCTCTTCTCAGTGGCAAACAATGATAGGACAAGGGGCAATGGGATCAAGCTGGAACACAAGAGGTTCCACTTAAATTTGAGAAAGAACTTCTTCTCAGTGAGGGTAACAGAGCACTGGAACAGGCTACCCAGGGAGGTTGTGGAGTCTCCTTCCCTGGAGACATTCAAAACCCGCCTGGACACATTCCTGTGCGACCTCACCTAGGCGTTCCTGCTCCAGCAGGGGGATTGGACTAGATGATCTTTTGAGGTCCCTTCCAATCCCAAACATACTGTGATACTGTGATACTGTGAAAGACCCTCAGCATCATCAAGTCCAACCACTACCTAATTCTAGCACTAAACTGTGTGTCCCTAAGAACCTAAACACCTCCAGGGATGGTGACTCCACCACTTCCCTGGGCAGCCTGTTACAATGCCTGACAACCCTTTCTGTGAATAATTTTTTCCTAATATCCAATCTAAACCTCCCCTGGTGCAACTTGAGGCCATTTCCTCTTGCCTGAAATGAGGCTAGTTTTCCTGCATTTTGTAGCATTTCTGAGCAACACACACTGCTTGCTTCTGTAATAGCCAGGTTTTAGTTCATGAACCCCATATATCTTAGGAAAGCTGCATTAGCTGTGAAAGAGTTTATGCTGCAGGACCAGCTACATCGTCCTCCTGTTGTCAACTCATTTATGTGCCTCATGAATACAGTTTCTGACCCAGCAGGTGTTGTGCTATTCTCGTTTCATATATGGAGGCAGTTTTTTCTCCTGCTGATCTTACTGAGTGGGGAATGGATGAAAGCGCAATGAAATTGTTTGGACACTGGGTGATTTAAGAGCCTGTTGGCTTGAGGCTCATGCTGTGAAAATGTCACATATCCTAATCCTTGAATCTCCAGCGTCCAACACAGAAAAGGAAGCACCACTGCTTGAAGCCTGGCTCAGGTGAAGGATGAATTGCCATTAGCATTCTCGCTGCTGGTGAAACTGCGATGCTTCCCTGTCCCAACAGCCTTACCCAGCTTAATGCTTCAGTCTTCTTAATGTCATTTCACAGGTACCAACTACCTTTTCTTTCAGATTGTCTAAACAATTAACATACTCAGTCGAGCACACAGAAATCTTGCATTTGTACTCAGCTTCATTTAGCATTAAAGGCTGTTACTTCCACCTCTGAATGTAGGAAGAGCCTTTGTGCCCAAAAGCTTGTCTGATTTTTTGTATCTCTGTTAGCGCTAGTGTTTTCATAGAATGGAGTCCATTTAACATCAGTCAAAACAAACTTTTCTTTGGCTTTGTAGTATTGCATGTTGCTTTGTCTGCATGCTTTAAGGAAAGAAACTAAACTGCTCTTCAAGTACTATTTTTACTACCAAAATTCTAGAAAACAGATTTTTAAGAATATCTGTCATTATTTACTGAAACTACTGTTCCATCTTTACTGAAAATGGCTATCTGAAGACAAAAAATTGTTTCCATTTCCAGTGTACCATTGCTGGTCATGTTTTCACTCCCTCATTCAGGGCAGACATCACCACTAATGTATACAGTTATGTGTCTGTCAGCAAGTACACGTATAGTGTTCACCGAAACCTAACGATAATCTTGAGCTTGTTCTCACACCATGACACAAGGTCTTGTCTTTGAAATCTTGAAGTACATTAGACAAGTGTGACCAGGCCTAGGCCTTGGTGCGCCATCTTGGGGTCAGACAGCCATTTGCTGAGGGTGAGCTGGTCACGTACCCATTTTGCCTTTAAAGGGCACTTGGATGATGACAAGGAAACCGAAAAGCAGATTTCACTGTGCTTCACTGGTATTCAGTTGGACTCCCTGTTTATCTTCTTTAATATCACTGAAGATATTGTTTCAGATAACTCCCAGGTGTAGCTTTGATAGAATTACTTGATATGGCCATGAACACTTTGATTGTCAGGGTATTCCCAGCTTTGCACTAGCTTTTAATGTACTTCAGAAGTTAATACTGCTTGGGAAAAAGCCTAGAATTTGTGTGAAAACAGTAATATGTTTTGTGATTCTTATGCTTTTCACTGATTGTCAGTAAAACATGTTGCTTCTGTATCGAAACTTCTAAGGTCTGGCTTACACAAAGGTATACTTTATGTACCATCCACTTAACTGAAGGCTTCCTGGACTGCAGAAAAGAGCTGGGGTTGAGTGGCATCTCTGTAGAAGCTATTTGGATCAGCTGCCTTTAAAAATCTTGATGTGATAATAACCCTGACAGTCAGAATGCTTATGCAGCTAAATAAATATGAATGTGAGCCCTACTTTCAGGCATAAATAACTGCCTGTCCCTGGAGATTTCTTCTGTGCATTGTCAGCTAGACAGTTAAATAATCCCTGTTTTTGTTTCATGATATAAAGCAAAGCAAGACAGGGGATGGTGAAGATCACAATGTAGACATTAGTGGTCCAAATTCACTCTTCCTGAAAGACAACGAACTTTAGCTGAAGAATCACCAAGAATTCAATTATTCCAACAGATACAGGAAATTTTCTCTTCCTTTATGGTGACCAGGTCCTAGCTGTGCATCACAGGAGTTGGCTGTGAAGTTGTTATCTCCCAGAACATACCCACAGTACAAGACTTTTGGCAATTAAAAACCAATTCCCTGTTTCACCATACTCGTGCTCACAGAGCAGGGAGTGTTGTGAGTGGGTGGCAGGAAGGATGAGCTGTCAGGGAGTTCAGTATGAGTGAGCTGCCTTCATGTCCCTGAATTTTGCCTGTCCACACAGCAGCTTTATGTAAGGTGCAGCATTATGCTCACCTTTGGCAATCAGCAGTGACTCTCAAGGGAACAGCAGCACGTTGAGCATAATCAGAGCAAGTAGAGTGGTTTATATCTTCTATTTCTATAACCCACCCCATACAGTGGAAAATGGTACTATCGTGTATATGGGTCTTCTGGGGAATTACATGGGCCTTCTGGGGAATCTGTGCTGGTGCAGCTGTTCTCTGTCCCCTCTAAGGAATAGACAGGGAATATAGTCTGCCTGTAATTGTCCACACGGAATCCTGTTCTCCAGGGAGGATGTTGGTACGCACACAAATGATAAGTCTCCTTAGCAGGCAGCAGGCTTTTCACATAGCTATCAGTGACACAATCTACTCTGCGCACATTTCAAATAACAAATGCAAACTATTAGATTAAACAATGCTAAGCAAAGGCAAAGGTGGATGATTTTAAAGTCATATGAATTGCTCTATAAATGTCTGTTATCCTCAGCGAGGCTTTTGTGTCAATACAAAATGCCATACAGTGTAGCAGTGTTTATTTGTTTCATTCTGCAAAGGCCAATTCTCAAGGCAAGACAAATGACAGATGAGCAGATCCTTGTAGCCAAATATTTGCCAAAAGAAAAATCAATCTTTTTTCCTTTTCTTCTCCTTTTTTCCCTTATCTTCAATAGTTCGCTTCAAAGCTAAGCAGAAGCCTCAACTAATGTTCCTTATTTCCTATGCCCCTGCTCAGCAAGTGCAATACCTGCTGCAATAGGTCAGACCCTTAACTGCTCTAGGAAGTCTTGTTGATTTATGTGGCCAATAACGCAGTAAATAATAATGACTCTCCAAATACTACTTTTGTACCATTATCAAAAGGTGAGTCATGGATATCATCCTGACTTCAACCTCCCCTCAGTGGGTGAGTTTCTTCCTTAGAAGGAGCCTTTCTTATCCCTTCAATGTCTCCATCTGTTCTCTCATGTAAAGCAGGATCCAACTGCAGATGCCTCCACGCCAAGCGGAAGGCTGGAGACTGCATTTAGCTGGCTCTATTGCAAAGGGGAAGATGATTCAGGAAGTCATTTTTTTCCTCCCTCCTTTTAGTGCTGCCCAATTAATTCCCTAACCTCTTTACAGAAAGCAAAGCATGATTTGGTTAAGGCTGAGCTCTGCTGCAGGTGCAGTGGAAGTCTGGAATGTGGCTGGCTCTGGGAATGACACAGGTGACCAACTGCTGGCACTTTCAGCAGTGTCACCAGGGCCAGTGGAGTCTCAGCCTGAGCAGTGGCCAAAACAAGGAGACTAAGGACTTCTCAAAACCAAACTCGCTAGATTTGACAAGCTCAAAGGGAAATGTGCGAGCATTTGCACTTCTACTGTCCATACAGCACCTGAATGAAAAAAGAGCCAAGCCCTCAGGATTAAAGCAACTGTTACTAGAAAGTGGGGGAAACAAACAAACAAGCAAACAAACAAAAACAACAACAAAAACCCTGTAGTTTTGTCTGTTTTATTTGATTACTGGAAATGTATGCTTAGCTTCCCTTCTTACGAAAGGTATCCAGTCCTATCTCACAAGTTAACCTTGCAGACATTTTATTTATGGCATCTAATGAATCTGTCATTCTGAATTTCTTTAGGAAAGAAGGACAAGGGCAGAGATGTGCTTGCCAAATGTGGCTTAATTCAAGATATTAAAAGTACATCCAACCCATTTAAAATGAAATGGTTTAATATTAATTCCATCATTAGTAGTGTAATTTTCTAAAAAAAAAAAAAAGTGGGGGAGAAGACAGCTAATAAGAGCGAAGTTCCAGGGTTTGGAGATGAATCTTATAAGCAGTTATAGACTTGCAGAGCTATTGAAATGTAATTAGAAAGATGCTGATACTGTAAAATCACCTATAGAACCTGTGTTTCTCTGTATGAGATGAACATAGGTAGCAAGTCCACCTGAGAGGAAATAATTTCTGTTTCCACCACTTTAGAAGTGTCTAGACACTTTAGGTGCTCCTTTGCATATCAATTTGCCCATGTTTGAGTATTAATTGACCCTCAGCAAGATGCCTCTTCCAGAAATAGGTGCAAAGAGAAGTAACTCTGGTCCCCGTCTTCGGGAAGCCCTCAAGGTTACGAAGACTCAACTAGAATGTATATTCTACATGCAGGTCTTGGTGTTATATCCTGTTATCCCACCCAAATGTGCAATATTTTGAAAGAAAAACAATGTAAGCTTCACACAGTATGTACTGAAAAATGTTCACTAGTGTTTTCCACAATGTAGCTCATATGAAAGTAAACTTATCTCACATAGTAAAGGAAATGCAGTTCAATACCAGATACTTCTAATCTGGATGAGCTAAGACCTTGCTAGCACAAAAACAAACTGCATATTTTTTACTTTGTTGCATTCAGATTATGTAATGCCTTTTTTAAGACTGCCGATACCAGGGTAAGCATTGTGAATTGGATTCTGGATTTCCCACTGAAATTATTTCTATATTTCTCATGTTGTGATTTGCAGAGAAGCTTCCCTCCCTCCCAGACTTCTCTCACACATTTCCATTCTTTGCCTTCATTCCTGTTGAAAGGGAAACATTTCTGAATTTGAGGCAGACTTCCTCTGCGCGTGTGTGGCAGTATGTGAAGGGCCTTTATAACAGCAAACAAAACAGCTGCATAAACTATCACTGTGATAGGCAAGGATCACTTCCTCCCACTGCTAAAGCACATATAGCTCTATGGGAAGAAGGAGTAGCAAAGCACGGTGGAAAAAGCAGCAACATGGAATGATTAGGACCACAATATAAGCTGTGCCTGACTGAAAACACAGCAGTAGTGTTGATAGATTTGCCTACCTGCAGATGTTAAAATCCTGCCAAGTTTTCAGGTTTTTTTTACAAGCCATTTAATTGTTTAACAGTGCTGTGTTGCATATTAAAATAATCTTTCTCAACATTATTGGTAATTGCCCTTATCTGTTTTGGTTCAGTAATTATTTATTACTGCAGTAAGGGAGGAGGCTTAATTTTGTTCAGCTTGGTATACCCCACTAAAAGGCCCTGTCCCTACCCCAGGAAGTCAGCAAAAGCAATCTTCTTTCCTTTGCACTAATGTCACTTCACCCTAGTTCTGACAGGATAAGAAAAGTGGGGTATTGCTTTATGACTTGCAATTATTAACTTACCACAGCTTTGCAAGTTTCTGCTTGCAGCTGTGTTTACACTCTTTTTAATCCATCTGAACCAAGAAGTCAAATTAGCTTAAAGAAACTATGCACTCAGTTAAATATGTAAAACGCTAGGAATTATCATGGTACCCAGCTGATGTGCAGTAACATACATTCCAGTACATTTGCTTTAGCTTATACGACCACAGGCTTACACTTATCTTAGCCCAATTTTTGTGCTGGTGCAAATATTATAGCCACGGAGGGATACAATAGTTACATGTGCATGGTTATACTGATACAAAACATAGTATCGGTCCTTTCAGTTTTTGTCAATACTTCTGACTTTACATGGTGGATAATATTAATAATTGAAAGAAATCTATATGTCCAGCAACTGTACTGTAGGAATGAATCTGCTTCATGTATAATTTTGTAGTGAAAGCAGGTGAAATATGTGCAAACGTGTGAACAAGCTACTTAAATGGGTACAGAAGTAATGCTTTTTAAAGCAGAAACTTGGCTGTTAGAGAAGGCCTGGCCCCTTGGTGGGAAGAACCTGCAGGTCTTTGCAAAGCAGAGGAACGTGGCTCTGCTCATGGTCCAGACCGGGAGGTTGGGGAGGGGATGAGCCGGGTGGGTGTTGAGGGCATCTACAAGCTGGTGGCAAGGCTGGGCAACAGATCAGGGCTCCCAAGTCCCACTCTGATGCTCCACAAAATTTCTCACTGTAAAGCTTTGTGAAACCTAAGTTGTTTTTTTCTTTTTACTGTTTTTGTGGGCTTGAGGTCTCTAAAAATGGAGACTAAATGCCATCCAGTTCGATGTTAAACCTCACACATATCAAATATCACACATACAGGGATAACCTCACACATACTGAATATGACACATACATGGTTAAGCTCACACACATCTCTAACACTGACATAGCAACTTGTGGAGCTTTTTCTATCTATTAGCAGCCTTCCTGACCGCTGGGGCTTGATCTTCTGTTTTCCATGTCTTGCTGTCGAGCAAGATGTTTTGTGTGGCAATTAGTTGTTAAGAGGTCTAATTGTTTTCAGACTGATGAATTCCAAAGAACTCCCTTTCACTAAATGGGACCATATAAGCCACATCTATGCATAACATGAGCTGTGATTGAGGAGTGATCACTAACCAGTCCTGAACAGTGAAGCTAACTTCATCTCCAGTCTTATTCCCTCACCAGGTTTGACAGTTGCCATCCCAGTAGTAAATCCTTTGCAACCGATAGCGTCCAGAAACACTTCTGAGAGGTTTTAGAAAGGGTCCCAAATACTTTTCTCTGCCAGTAGCACTACCATCTCAGCTTCTGCAATAGAATATCTGAAAACTCTGTTCACCTTCTTGAAAGGCTTTAGCCTCTCTGTAAGTTATTTTATTAATAATGCATAATTTAATTTTTCTATTACTGACTTAAAGAAATAAAATTTTAAACACTGCATTAATGTGTGATGTATGAGATGAAAGCTACTCAGAGAAATTTCATTAAGACTCATGGTTCATTTTCTACTTTTCCCTGTTGCCCCCATTTTGTGTCATTGGTCATAAGTAATACTGACTGAACTGTTTTGACCAGATTTTGTCATTCCCAACAGCAGCAGGTGTTACTGCTAGCAGCAGCAGCAGCTGTACAGACGAGCAGAGGAAAGGAAGCTCTGTTTGAACTTCTTCATCCTAACTCTATGCTTGGGCGTAGCACAGAGCTGGCACCTAACCCTGATTCACAGTACATCTCGCTCTTGCTAGGACATCTCTTGCAGGGATGCTCAGCATCATCAAGCTGCCTGAGCACTTAAAGCTTTTCACTTTGCACTGTTCAATGAATTGGGATTCAATTCCAGCTGCCACAGCTGCAACACAGCACAGGCACAGTACTTTGAAACAGTTCGTATACCATAGTTTGAGAGCTCCTGACACAGAGCGAGACAAAGTCAGAGGTGAAAGCTACTTCAGGGACTGTGTTGATTCCTGGCTTTATTTTGCAAGAACTGGGCCTGGTAGCTATTGAAAGCAGTAGAAAATTGATAGCTGTACAGACCAAACCCTCTCATTCATGGGTGAGTAACATCACACACTGGTACAGACAGTACGAGCTTTTCCTCATCTTGCCAATATGCTGCAGTTCTCACCCAAAGGGCATCATTTGCTGGGAGTGTAAGTATTTTGCATGCATCCTAAATGCAGCCCTGAGTATTTTTGCTATTTGAGAGACCTAGAATAAGAGTTTGCTATTTCCCTTAGCATGATCCTTTGTTTGGTTTTAATGGCATGTGTCTGAGTTTCTTTCCTATAATTCCATGTGATATTATATAATCCATCAAGCTCATTATTTTATTCCCTCCCACCGAATGCATTTAAAAAAAACAGCTTTTGTTCTCCTTATCCTATCAATGCTTGAGAAGGGGTCTTCAATCTTCTGTCTTAGTAAGAGCTGATACTTCATTACACTCCTCCTAATCTGATTAGTAGAGGTGAAGAGGATTCTTGGAGATGTTTGGAGTATTTTTGTTGAAATCAACAGTCTGAGACTGCAAGCTGTGTTGTGATAAAAAGCTGTACAAGGTGCAATCGACTGCTATGGCACTTCCAGTGCTGTCGGTGCTGACACACAAAAGGGTTCTTCTGTTCCACCTATCAGTCAGTTACCTGGAGATTATCTTAGTAACAGATACACATCTTGTCCATCTCCAGAAATGCTTCTAGAAAAGTTACTTCTCACAAACACCAACCTTTCCTTTCAAGAAGGAGATAGTCAGTGTTGGTGCCCTGTAGTTGACTGTTTTTATATTCATGTTTGCAACAAATGTGTTGAAGTAACTTCTGGTATAGCTTAGTGATGGCAGCAATCAGCTTCAGTTATTTGATTCCAAAACAAACCACCTTATAGCAATTCATATAACCACTGAGGTTGGAAGGCAGCCTTGGAGATCATCTGGTTCATCCCCCCTGCCAGAACAGAGAAAACTAGAGGAGGTTTCTCAGGATCAGGTCCTGTTGGGTTTTCAATATTAATACCTTCAAGGATGGAGAGTCTACAACCTTTCCGGGAAACCTGTGGCACTGCTCAGACCCCTCACAGTATTTTTTTTTCTTAGGTTTAAACAGGATTTCTTCTGTTTCAATTTATGCCCATTGTCTCTTGATTTCCCCTACATAAACCCATGCTGACTACTCCTAACCACCTTCTTGTTCTGTCCTTGTCTTGAAATGACTTCTTCCAGGAAGATTTTCTCCATCACCTTCCCAGGGACTGAGGTGAGACTCACGGGCTTATTATTCTCTGGATCTTTCTTCAGTTCCACAGTGTCATTAAAATGCCTTTCACAGTGCCTGTGGTGACAGCTAGTACGGAGCTTGATTACAAATTGAGGGGCCAAAGAACATTGCAGCACCTTTCCTTCCTCCGTGAGGAGCAGTTGGTGCCATATGCACCCTCGGTCACAAGTCTGGAGGGAAAAGGTCTCTATTCAGCTCTTTCCCTGTATCTCCAAAGCAGTTGAATGCTGCCTTTTCCTGGCAGACACCTTTCAGCCTGAGCTGAAGGAGAACCCCAGTTTACAGGACAGGGCTTGTGGTCAGAGTGGTTTCACTGATTTGGTCATACAAAATTAAGTGTTGTGCTCTGGGTAGTTACACAAATAACAATACAATAAAAGGCAATGCCTGTGCTTTGAAGAATGGAAGATAGCAGATTCCTCACTACTAGAATTTTTTTGTGTATGGGACAAGATTGTTTAAAATTACAATGGTTGCTAATACAGTGTTCTCTGTTACTTGTAAGTATAGTCGGATCTGAAGTGTAAAGCAGTGTTCATCGGGCCATGAGGGACTGAGAAGTAGCTCATGAATGCATAGTTCTCCTACTGAATTCAGGCAATTTACCACCCTAGATTTAATTTAGAAGTTGAGAAAATTCACAAATTCCAAGCAAGACACAGCTGAACCTACAAAATTTGGCATGATTTCCAATGAAACCTTGCAATTCCAGGGAGCTTACACTGATCTCTTTCCCAGGCTGTAATGTGGCCTCACGTTCATAAAATTCAGCCCAGTTTTGCTGAAAGTGTTATGAACTTCATTCAACCTGGAAACTAACTCAATTTTCAGAGAGATAACATAATATCAAGGTAGACAGCGTGTGGGTGGGAAGATGAATATGTGGCAGTAGCACAGGTTTTCATCTCTGTTTGAATTAATATTTTAGAAAACAAGATCATTAATAATAGCTGAAAAACTAACTTCAGAATTTTCCTGGTTTCAGCTGGGATAGAGTTAATTTTCTTTCTAGTAGCTGGTATAGTGGTGTGTTTTGTATTTAGTATGAGGAGAATGTTGATAATACACTGACGTTTGGGTTGTGGCACATAGTCAAGGACTTATTCAGCTTTCCATGTTCTGCCAGGTGCACAAGAAGCTGGGAGGGAGTAAAGCCAGCACAGCTGACCCAAAGGGGTGTTCCTTACCACAGAACATCATGCTCAGTATATAAACTGGAGCTGGCTGGGGGGCAAATACTGTTGCTTGGGAGTCAATGGGCTATTGGATGGTGAGCAACTGCATTGTGTATTACTTGTTTTGTGTATTCTATTCTATTTTTTTTTCTCTCTTCCTTTGCTGTCCTATTGAAGTGTGCCTATCTCAACCCACAAAGGTTGGTTTTTTTCCCTTTCACCCCTTTTGATTGTCTCCCCCATCCCACTTGGGGGGTGGGGGTTGAGTGAGCAGCTGTGTGGTCCGAGTTGCCAGCTGGGGTTAAACCATGACAAGAATAAATTTTGTTGAACATAGCTTGGGTCAAATATCTGCAGCCCGAAGCTGGTGGAATTTTCTGTCTTCGATGCCACTACCTGGAAATTGAAAGTGAATATTTGGATTGCATCCACAGAGGGACCCGTGTCCTGGCACTCCCCAGTCCTGACTCACTCTTCCTCAATAGCTGAAACTTCCACAAGAGAGATTACATGCTTTTGGTCAGTTTATTTCTGATAGATGATCAAATCTCATTGTCAAAGACAGTGAAAAAACCCAAAGATGTTTACTGCGCAAATAAAAACTATGGAAGTGAGGAAGTAAAGCCTATGGGAGTCCTCTCAGCCTGGTACTGGTAGTGGGAAGCTCCAGGCAGGCAGGGTGTTTTCACCTTATACCTTAACTCTCACAGCTGCTCTGTCAAATTGGTCCTTCCTGATGTTTAATACCTAGATAAACTGTACTTTAGGACTGTATATTTTCTCTTCTCTCTCTCTGAGTATTCATGATGATAACGAAAGCCCTGGTGCTGCTGTGCTTGCCAAACCTGAACTACTTGCCAAAGTAAAAGGGCTTCTGGTCCCCTGGTGGGTTCAAATTGCGGAGTTCATGTCTGAAACAGCTGTTTAGTGCTGATTTGTGTTATTGCAGGGCAGTGACAGTGTACTGAGAGCCATGAAACCCCTAGATAGTGGGCATCTGCATGGCATGTCTGTAACGGTCACTATGACTGATAGTCGACACACCTGGACAGGGTGCAGTCAGTGGAAAAGATTGTGGTTATGCATATTCAACCACCGATTCAATGTAAACTTGCTATGTAAATGCACACTCTTCATAGGGTGTTTTCATTTGCTGCATTTTTTTGTGTTTGTTTAGGTTTTTGTTGGTAGATCATAAATCACTGGCATATTAAAAATCAGTTAATCTAAATTATGTAGAATCCTCACATAATGAAATAATTTTCAAAAGTATATTCATTGCCATTAGTGCAGTTTTTCCGCCATGAAATCCTTTTTCAAATTACTTAATAGACGAAAGAAGCAGTTGCAGTAATAAAGCATCCTTTATGTTCTATGAGCTGATTGGAGAGTCCAAAGACAAGAGCTCTGTAATGTTTTAAATGACTGAATTTTGAATTTCAGGAAAGGCTGTAGATATTTTTCATCATTACAAAATAAGCTGTTTGTTTTTTGGGGGTGTATTATCAAACTCTTTCCACAGTTCATATGTAAAGTATATTAAAACCTTTGCATCCTGATTGAAAGAGAACTGCAGCTTCTCTGAATTACTGAAGGAAGGGAAGTTGTCCTTCAGAGATTTTTTTTTTAAAGTGCAAAAAATGTAAACTTACTTCCAAGTTTTTCTTCACTGCAATATTATGCAAAATTTTGGCTTTTAGCATTCTTAAGGAACTGTATTGCAAGCACAGAGGAAATTATTTTTTTCTTGCTTATAAGAGATCTGCCACTGTTTTGTGCCCTTTTTTAACAAGTTGTTTTGTCATAGTAGGGGGAAAGGTAGCAATTCATAAATAGTTCAGTTATATGTGTTTACACAAAAGCTTTAGAGAAACTAATCAAATGTACACTTCCAGCATTGCTTCCACCCCCATGTTCCAGAGAAAAAAAATGTCTGGGTCAAGCTCTATGGGCGCTTAATAAGAATGATGCAAATGTGCTGGCTGTTATCAGACCCACTGGATGGGGATGTTGCTGTTCAGAGCTTCCAGAGCAGGGCTTGCCTGGGACCTGTGTTTTGCCACCACCTAAAGAAGTAAAGAGCTCCTTTGAGCTCCTTTATTCCCTCTTGGTGGGGATAGCTGCCTTCCCGTTCACAGAAGAGCAGGACCTGAGCTCCCTGCAGAGCTCAGGAGACCATAAAGAGTAAGCTGGGCACAGACAGGGACACGGGTCGTTTTCCCTGAGAACTAAGAGAGGGGAAGCTGGAGAGAGGAGTGTAATTATGGCCCAGCTCTGGAGCAAGCCACTACCAGAGGGATGGTAGATGCCCCATCCCTAGAGACATTCAAGGCCAGGCTGGACGGGACTCTGAGCAACCTGATCTGGGTGAAGATGTTCCTGCTTATTGCAGCGGGTTGGACTAGATGAGCTTTGAAAGTCCCTTCCAATCTGAACTATTCGGTGCTTCTATGATTCTGCCATCTTGGAGATGAGAACACTGACTCATCATTTTCTTCATTCATTCTTAGCATCTTGGGACACCTTGACTCAGACTAAGGAACAACTTCAGCATGATTTCAAACAAAGACCGGAATTAATATGTAGTCTGCAAAACAATGGTGGTTTTGCGGATGGGTCTATAGTTCAGGTGTAAAGACAGGCTTTCTGCAGCTGCAGAAAGGTTTTTTCACAGCGGCTCTTTGGCTGGAGTCCCGTGGCAGATGGGCACATGCAGCCTCACTGGTGTCTCATCTGGAGGGCTGTTTGCTCTGCCTTTTCTCATTCTGGAGGAAGTGACAGTGCACACCTGACACACAGAGGAGTTAATTGCCAGAGCCAGCCCTGGGAAGTTGCTAAGCAACATTGCTGGGCCCTGGCATCAACTCAGCCACCAGCCCCTTCTGCTGCCACATGGTGCCTGTGGCACAGACCCTCCGGGCACCCAGTAGCTGGGAAGTGCTCTCAAAACTTCGCTCACTTCACCCAATCCTGTAGTCAAATTAAGCTCACCTGACAAAAATAACTATTTTGCAATCAGCTCCCATTGCTTAAAAATTATTCCAAGTATAAAGTTCGCCTGTACACTAAAACCAATTTATTCAGTTAGGATCCATTCATTTTACGTGTTTAAATCTGTTATTCCTACCTGAAATGGGCTGATCAGCTTTTATTACTTTAAAGTACTATTGTAATAAGTAAACATGAGTATTGACATCACCTGAGTCTGAAATGGGATAAACATCTACCCAGTCACTGCAGTAATTATACTTTACAGAACTGAGCCTGAGATTTTCCAATAAATTACCACATATTTTTCAGCCTAGTATCCTAATCAAAAACAAGGCTATAGGGGAACTTGCAACCTTTGGGTGTATCAACAAGTACTGAAATCATTACAAATGCAGAACTGCGTACTCAGTCACCTCAGCCTGATTACAGATCAAGAACTCTGGGCTACATCATCTGCTCCTAATGGAGGCGTAACATTAGTTTATGTGGACTGTGGATTTTTCCCTCTGTGAGGAAGATTAAAGTCTGGAACACCGTTAAGACAGTAGCAAAACTCCTAATCAGTAATACATCTGTTGTTATTTCTATTCTCTGAACAGATCGTTCTGGGACTGCCAGAAGTAATAAAAACTGTATTTTTATGGGTTAGTGTCCTGCAGTGATTTTGAGGTCTGACTGAAGACAGCGACACTGAGCAGGTTTGCTTTCTATGTGGATTCTTGCTGAGATGCTTGTACTGTCTTTCTCTTTTTGCCTGTCTGTGCTTACAAAACTTGCAGGAACTTAATTATTGGTCAAGTTTGTCTGAACCTGGACTACTCAGAAGCTACTGGTGGAAAGATAAGGTAAACAAGCACACCAAAACTATGACTAAAGATGTTTATTTTCCTTAGGGAGCCAGCCTAAAATCTTAGTAACAACAAAGAACCCATTCTCACATAGATTCCTTGACTATCAAATGTACGGAGTTTCAGCCTGAGGAAGGTACCTTGAATGAATAGGTTTGCTTCCAAATTCTAACTACTCATTAAAGTGGTTTGCTACTCATTTGTTTTTATAAGTATTCTGCATAGATATTGATAATCCTCATCTTCTAAGTGTACTTATGAGACCTTGTTAGCCAGTTTGGCAATATTGGTGTTTCAACATATTTGATTCTTCAACTTCTTTCAATTTCTAGATTCTCAAAAACTTCTATGGGCAGTGTAGGCACCTGCAGTGAATTTATGTTTACTGGCAATATAAATGCTTTTTCTCATTGTCTTTTCTAGGATTTTAGGAATAGTTTATGGCAATATAACAGTTTGCAGGCCACCGGTAGAAACGTCTATGCTAAACTTGCCCTTTCTAAAAATTTGATTGTATTGTGTCTATATTCAGCCACATCTTTCTCAGCTAAAGTCTGAACAACATTCTGTAATATTTAGGTGGGGTTTTTATAAGTCTTCTGATTTTCAAGCAAATATGTACTCCCTTGATCTGAATCAGGTTATGTGTGCTGCTGTGGGAAGTAGAACCACATTTCTGGAAATCAGAGTGAAAGTAAGACAGGTTAACAGCAGAATATTTCCAGGATCAGTCACATTTTAATGATGATTACAGCAGAGTATAATACTGACTAGCATCTTGTAGTGACAAGTACACAAGACTGCTGAGGAAGGAATTATGTTCTTGTTCAGGTTAATGGGAGTTTTACCATTGACTTAAGTAGAGTGTCAGGTTTATGGTTTTTTTACTTATTCTTTTTTTTTTTTTTTCATATTTACACCACTAGACACCAAAGAAGAACATACTCTGCTCTATTAGTATTGCTGTTCTTCCTCTCTTTTTCTCTGTTTTTTAAAGTTCAGTAGAATGCTTCTCAGCTAGCCTTTATTTAAGTTCTTATCTTTACAGATAGACTCCATGCATCCTGTTACTGTTCACATAGTAATTTCAGACATATTTTCCTCTGAGCAGACAGTAAATATATTGTTATTTTTGTGTTTGCTTGTGGAGTCTGGAGTAGCTGTGGGGTTCATCCGAGATCCATGAAGGACCATCAGTAGCACTGTGCCTTGGCTGGCAGCTATAAACTGTTCTACATCAGCCTCTTTAGTGCAGAAGTGGTTAGCTTGAGGGACTGGTAATGTCATAAGGAGCCTTTTCCAGGAACGTGCTGGAAGTGGGCTCATGAGAACATCTTGTTAAAATTCCACTTTTATAAGTGGAAATTTCTTTGCCTCAGAGATCAGTCCCTTTTCACAGATCATTTAATCATGGCTATGAAAAATGACTTATCTCTGAGGCTAATAAAAATATTTTACCTTCTGACACATATTATATTGTATTTTAAAAGAATAAAAAAGGAAAAGGAGGTGATATGACACATAAAAATTCCCAGCAAAAGGAATCCAATTGGGTATTTCCCAAGAATATTAACATTCCTGATTCCACAGGTAAAGCTCCTTATCCCTTATGTCTGATGTCACAAATCAGTCCTAGAAAAACACCATCAAAATGAAGAATATTTCCACCCATAAAATCACTGCAGGTTGTTTGTGTTTTCTTCTTTGGTTGTGGCAATGAGATGACAAAATTTTCTATTATTAAAGCTAATAAATGGGGTAATCACTATCACCACAGTCCTGCTTTCACCAAATTAATCCCATTTGTACTGATCAACCACTGATGGCATGCTGAACATTAAACTAAGTATAGGAAAGATACAGGGTGAAGTCCTGGTCCCACTGAAATCACTGGAAGTGTTAAAAATTTCCATAAGTTCAGAAGGGTGAAACACTGAGATTTAGTTTCATCTGTGCTCAGGGACTGTGCATCTTAGAGGCTAGCAGGCATGGCACTGAGATATGCATACTTGATGTTAGGTTCCAAAGTGCCCATTTAGGCCCTGAAATGAATGGCCTAATTTTCAAAAGTGTTGAGTACTTGCTGGCTGCTGCTGATGAGACTGTTCCAATGAACAGTCACTGTAGCTCATTCCAGATTCCAGTGAATTTTTATTCCAAGTAAACATTGTTCATTTTTTTACTTTTTGCACCTGTCAAAGACATCACTAAAAAAAACTTTGAGAAAAAAAAAAAAAGGGGGGGGTAAAAAAAAAGAAACAAACCAACCAGCCAAACAAAACAAAAAAAAAAACCAAACCCAAAACAAAACAAACAAAAAACACCCAACAAAACTCATCAGAAAAAGAATATTAAGAATATTGTAGAACTCACATTTTCTCTTTGGTATTTCTTTCCCTTGTGTTCAGGTATGAAATAAAATGAGGATTCGCAACTTGACTGCAGAATTACAAACAGAGGAGAATCAACAACCTGTTCCGTGCTGCATGGCCTAGATCCTTCACTGGGAATGCAACAAAAAAACCTGACTCTGGAGCATGACTTGAACATACTGATGAGAAAAGGTATTCAGCATTGTATCAAACTCTCTCATTTTTTTTTCTTTTGTGCACTGTAGGAAATCTTTCTGATGATCAAAACTGATGGGTTTTAAGTGTTCTTCACAGACTAAGATGGTCAGTGTTGCTGGAATACTGAATATGAGTTTTCCATAAGTATGAATGCAAAGTCATTGTGGCAATGAGAGGATGTTGAACACACAAGTAAAGACAAAAAAAAAAAAAAGGATGGATTGATTGAAGACATTAAATTCCACTAAAAGTAGGGTCAGTTTTATAAAACAATGATCACAGGTCAGAAAAGAAAATTTTCAAGCCAGCATCTTCGTTGATCTGTTGTAGTTTTGGTCAAATAGGTGTGCTCCATAAAACTTAACTCAGATTTATTTGACCCTCCTGTTCTTTGAAAAGTGGCTGTCATCTACCTCTGTGTGTGTTTACTTGGTAAGACCTAACCTGCTATTTAAAAGGTTGAAAAAGTGGCTTCACTGAAGTCTTGGTTTAAGTTTATTTAAACTGAACCATTGCAGTCTTGCGTAAATGCACTTAAATCAATGTGTAGCTGCCATATAAAATTCCATCCTTTGAATTAAACTAAATCAACGTAAGCCAGTTGTAAATCAATTTAACTGTATCCACATGCAGATTTCCTTCATGTTTAATGAAACTGATTTAAAGAAACAATCCTAGTAAAACCACTGCCACTTTCTTTTTCAGGCAAAGCCTATATTATGTTGATTCATTTGGAACTATAACTCTTTTGGCATACATATTGAATAGCCAGCATAGCTCTGCAGCTGCACTGTTGAATATCAACATGAATTCTTAGTCTTGTTATGGATTTGGCTAATAAATATTCTTGCATGAAGCCATATTTATCCTTCACTGAGGTTTAACCCATGCATACATCTTCCCAAATGGATTGGGCTTTCTTTTTTTTTTTCTTTTAATTTAATCCAAACAGGATTTCACCCTATGTTTTTGTCCTGCCAGAAGTGGCATAGGCTCCTTATATCAACAGTTATGTTCTTAACATAATAGTCTAGCTTTTCCATTTGATTTATGAACACACAAACAAGGAAAAATTTAAATTCAGTCAGATCAAATGGCCATATATTGTCTAGCCAGGATGTTCTGATAGGGTTTCCATCATATCTAGGAAACTGATACTTCCATGAATTTATGACTTGAGATGACAGCGGTCTCCAGATTGGTCCTGATTAAATAAAACCATTAGTTCTAGGACTGTAATTCTACCCATTTGTACTTCTGGAAATTGTGTAAACATCCATTCATCCTCATGCATATGTTTATCCGTTAGTGAACTAAGTGGTTTTTTTCCTATCCAGAATTCACGAGTGGTTTTTTATACATGTGATTCGTTTTGGTGAATACCTTCAAAAGACAGCAAGAAGGGAAGAGTTCAGACTTGTGTCTCCCCATTTCCTAATGTCCTATCTGAACATCACAAATTTACATCCATGAGAGACATATATAAAAAACCTCAATGGGTACTTATGATTTCTCTAGACCTTTTTATTTTTTTCCCCCAAATATGCCAGTTGTTCTAATAAAAGCTATTACTGGTCCCTGCAGTCTTTACCTTGCTGGTAGCTGTATACAATTATAGCTACAGTAACACTGCTGCTACTGTTGTGCTCATTGGTGTCACACATCCTGCACACCAGTCAGAAATTCAGTAGCAGCATGGGGATGCTAAGCCAAAGAAAAATGGGTAGCGGTGTCGCCTTTTTCACCCATTTAATCTGGAGTAACTTATACATCTAATAGCAGGTAATTTTGTACATACTCATTATTTCACAACTGTACTGCAGAGCAATACTAGATTTCTTATTTCACAGTGCGAGATCCTACTGAGTCTTTTCTGTAGTATATCATGTATTATTTGCCTATGGTGGTCTCTTCTTCGTTGTCCTGACTTGTAAGCACCTGTAAGCACTCTAAAGGGAACTTTGATAACACAGATCTGGAAAGCAGAAAACAAATGCGGAGCACAAGGCAGTCCCTCAACTCATGCTAGAGATACACCACGTGCAAATCTGTCTGCCAGCCAGTGCCCTCTCAGGGCTGTCATTCCCAGCATAGTGTGAGCATACCATTCTCAGTATAACACTAACACAAGTATCCAAATGCTTTGAGACTTTTAAGAGGGGGAACTTGAAAAGTCATCTTGGATTTGCTGCGAGTACTTTCTTAAAACCTGCTTTGGTATAGTTAACTTCAGCAAAAATATCCAAATGAAAATCCTGAAAGAATGTGACCAAGACAATAATCAAAGATATAGAATTACTGACTCAGCATGTTTCATTACCATATATGGAAGTTTTCAGTCTAGTTTCTTGTTTGCTGGTATCAATACTGAGTTTCAGACCACTATAGTCTTTGGAGACAAACCCTCCTTATTTTGAGCTATTCCTACCTGTCTCTGATCTAGACACAACTTCCTCTGTCCCTTGTTCCTTGTCCATATTAGGCCTACCAGCTCAGTTTCTCACATCAAAATAGCCCGCTATCCTGCCTTCATCTCCTCTTCCCCACGTTTCTATTCCCAGATCTTCTTCCTTTCCCCTGACAGGCTGTTGTCACCTCTCCTTATCCCAGACTTATTGCCCAGCTCCTGCTGTCACCTCTTCCTTCAGTCTTGTGACCTCTGGAGTCTCTAAAAATGGTTTAATTCTCTAACTACTGGTCCATGAGGCAGTGGCAAGTGGTCTAGGAAACAATTTCATTTTCAGATAAAGTATGTTTTCAGTTCAAATGATGACTTGTGAGGAATTCAGATGGTTGAGAGGCTTTACTGAGCAGAAGACTTAGGAACTCTTGCTCTAGAATATGTTTCCATGGTTAATCGGACAATAAACTTTTGATTGCCACATATGTGACTTTTAAATATGTGGAAAGATTTTTTTCAATCTCAGATTTATAATCTGTTGGGTTGGCAAAATCTTCTATGAATTCATTAACTGTGCACTTTGGCCCAACTTCATCTTTCATGCAAACCATCAATTCTATTTCTGTTCCCCTAACCCATCTATTTTTACACTAAGACTTTTGCATGTTACATTTTGCGCTGTGCTGGCCATCGTGTTCTCAATCTTCCCTTCATTAGGTCACGCAGTTTCCAGAGCATTGCCTTCACAAAACCTTCTGTCCCTCATGATCCTGTTTGCTAGTGAGCAGTTTCTCTTCACAGTTCCTGCTTACTCCAGTGCTATTGTATTTAGTCTCTACCTGGTACTCATCCCACTGCTTCCAACCACATCCATTTTCTCCTTACCTTTTTATTTTGATTTTTAAACTGTTCCTTCTCCTGTTATCATCAAATATAGCTCCCTCCTTGTAGAGGTTCTTCTGCAGAATCAGAGCTGTGCTTGCCTCTCTGTTCCAGAACCAGCCTTTGCCATGATGCTTGTTTATGATGCTACTGAATGCTCACCATCACATTCAGCAGAAACAAAGTATCTCCCACTGACAGCAGTGTAAAAGCATACACTAATTTTTTAAACCACAGGCAAGGTTTATCACATTCTCTTTGGAGAACTTGTATTCTAGCCTGTATGGGGAAGCCTTTGAAATTATTTTTTCTACAAAGAAAAACAAATGAGATGTACTTTTTTTCTTTTTTTTTTTTTTTACATGTTCCCAAATGCTGCGTGCTTCCCAGGATCTCAGATAGAACTATGCAATTAGGCAATTTTAAAGCTTCTCAAAGCTGCAGACAATACAAGACCAGACAATACAGCATAGACATAACACATTAGAGTGAGTATTACAGTTATAAAATAAGCAGAGATGTGCATAATAGGGAAAGGAGTGAATCAAGGGCGGAGGGGGGGAACAGAGGGCTGAAATTCTTTCAGCAGTCTCAGTGGTTCTTAAACAATTGTATCTAGCTGCATGCTCCAAGTGGTTTTGAATTTGTCTCATTGCTCTCTAGGGTGGAAAACTGCTCTTTCTGTGCTGTTCCTTCAGAACAAACACCCTTTCTTCTATTCTAGGCTCAGGCTTGTTTCTCTGTTTTCTGTAAATTCATACACTTTGATGCAGGCATGATCTCTGCAGCCATTAAAACCCAAAGTCATTGTGGCCCGATGTGAGACATTTCAGCAAATAAACATAGTGAATGTGATTTCCCACAGAAATTCATCTACTAAAGACCACTTTATTTCTTGAGTCTCTTCCTGTTCCTTCTACTGCCTGACTGCTGGACACTCCTGACAATGTTTACCAGTGCCCTATTTCCTTTTTTATGGCACTCTCAGGCATTAGAGAAAAAGGCCTTTGCCAGCTCAAACTCCATAGTGTGTCTGATAAAGTTGATGTTTATATTTTTATATGAAGCTATCTGCCAGCCATAAAGAAGTCTCTTATTACAACATAGGCTCTGCCACTGGGACACTTTCAAGGAGTGACCTGTTTTCATACAGAGCTTCAGGCTGGTGCAGTTGTTCATTAGCAAAGTGTTGTAGGGCATCCTGGGACCTGTGACAGTCCAGGAGTATCTGATCTAGTTTCTTAATTTTAATTATCACTACAGTGGTAAAGGCAACAATTCAGAACACTCTTTAGCATTGGGAAAGGGAGAATACATTTGCCACTTCGCCTATAATAATTTGGTTTTCTTCAAACGATAGAAAAGATGCTAACCAGAATCGCACAAGAGACCTCTACAGATCCTGTTTATTTCTATTTAATAAGTTGGGAGTATATATGCAGAGAGGCAGCAGAAAATACAGAGATATTTATGTAGAATATTCATTTTTGTACTTAAAAATCTTTCTGCAGCAGCTCAGGGACAGATGACACTCCATGTTCACCTCACTGGGGGAACTCAGGGTTTAAATAAGGCTTCTCTAGCTAGTTAAAATTTCTTGGCAGTTTATTACCTTGGTCCTTAATTGCATTCATTTCCCTATGGAGATTCCTTTGAGAGAGATTCTTCATTACATGGCTGCTGGGAGATTTCCAACAATTCACGTTTTTACCAATTAATTTCAGACTCAAATATTGACTCATTTTTGGAATGAAGTGATAATGGGACTGAATTTCTGGTTTGGAGAGATGGATATATGTACCATGGGGTACTAATCAGTATATACTATTAATTTATGCCCCATTGGATGACTCTGTAATGTACGCTGTCTAGAGGGACATTCCAAGTTTTTGCTTCAGAAGCAAATCGAAAGCAATAATGTGATGATGGCTTAATGCCTCTGAAGATAATGAAAGTGTCAGAGACTCTTTAGCTCATGATATGAGAAGCTGATGAGAATACAAGATCTGAATACTGGAATTAAACACAGACTGAAACCCCGAAGTTTGTAGTGCTAGAAGATAAACCTACTTTTCTCCCTGTAAGCCTAAAATATCATATTATAATCACTGGATTGCATGCAATGGTGTAAATATATTGTCAGTGACTGTCAAATTTTTAACAAATCCAACTTGATTTGGATGCAAAATGGAACCCAAAAATATTTTCAAGTTCATTACTAGGACTTACTCTGTCTGTATCAGTTTCTAATCAGTCATCTGCCGGCACTGTTGAAAAGAGATAGCAATTTGAAGTTTAAACGTAGCATAGCACCCCCTGCTTTAGTCAGGGAGCAGAACAACATTAGGGTTTTCCTCAGTGTGACTCTCCAAAAATATCTCTTAAACCGTCCCAGTACCTTTTAAGAAAAGAAGATTAAGGAATGGTGTGTGGATCCCTGTGAAAATGTCCTCCAGGCTTTCCATGTTTTTGAATTCTCAACATACTGCCCTCTCACGCAGTGATGAAAGCTTCTGTGCTGCGCTACCATAGCTCCTGGCAATTTTTGGATAAGTGGCCCCACCACACTGGTGTGCTCATACCCAGCAGGTCCTTGTATTCTACAAACTGAAAGGATTCTTTCATTCAATCAGAAGTCTTTGGACAATGTTAATAATTCACCATGTTTTACTATAGAGGGCTACTGTTCTACCCAAAAGGGCTGTTTAATCTGGCCTTTCAACCTTGATCAGCTGAGAAATGCCTGCTTTTTCTGCTAATTCCCAGAAACAACGCCTGTCCTTAAAGGAGGAATTCAGCCACACATGAATGTACTTTTTCAAAATCATATTGCTGCTAGCCAGAGCTTACTACATATCTGGACACTGAGCCTGCAATGTCAGTCAGATCACAGGCTTTTGTATTTTCTTCTGAAGTTCTTCTAAAATTTCTCCATAATGTTAATTTAACTTTTTAGTAGGGCATATCTGGTAATCTGTGTTGCAGGTTGAAGGGAGATCGCTTCTTTAGTCTTTACTAGCAAGTTTATTTTCCTCCATAAATTTTTTGAAATATGTGTCTAACAGAAGTATATCCCCAGAGTGTCTATTCCTTGGATATGTTTCCATTCAGAGCACTACAGATGCTAAATCAGAGAAAACAGTTGTAGCAATACGGGAGGCAGCTGAAAAATTACAAGTCTCTTGCAAAGCAAAAAGAAATCTGCATGAGCACAGAACAGAGATAATGGCAAAAATATGAATAATCTTCATCTATTGCATATATGAACTTCCAGGTATTACTTACCTGCACATCTTTGAAATGTTATTCCAGCACCATTGTAGTTTTGGCTGGCTTATGAATTCAGGAGCTAGATGTGCCCATAAAGGGAATCAAACTACCAAAGCAACCACAATAGCCGTGTATTTTATATACATGTATAAAGGGAAAAAGCTGGAAAGGCATATACACAATATACATAGAGAACAGCAATTAGATCCATTAGGCACATTTTCAGCTTGATGTCACAGCCCCAAAGGCATCACCAAGTTCTCAACCTCTTCTCCCACCCTGAGGTTTTGGGTGATGAGACTTAAGCTGTTGGGTCAAGCTGTAGAAAAAGCAGCTAGCTCAGGAGAAGGAGCTGTGAGCAGCCTTGCTGGGGACTTCCTCATCTAGCCTGGGAGCAAAATTTAGCTCAAACCTCAGCCTTGGTCCTTGTTTGAGCTCTACTGCAAGAATGCCCTGCCTGGCCATACACCTAAATTTGTCTTCATGTCTTGATTTGATGTCTTCGTGCCACGGAGCTCTGCTGTCATTGTGAACATATCTGGAAATTACTCTTGGCTGACCTTGGTTAACATCAGCAGACCCTCTCAGCTCCCCTTGGACTGGTATCATGGTTCTGACTCCTTGTTGGTGGGGACACTGCCCCAGCCTGCATGGGGTTGCCCTCAGCAACCTGCAGCCTGACCTTGCTGCTCCTTGACATTTGGTAATATCTCTTAATTCTTCTGCTAAATATCACACTGCAACAAAAAAGCATCATTTGGCATCTCAAACAAGTGAACTAATGTGTATTTGAGATGGAGGCAAAGGTGAGAAGGTGTGATATCCTGGTCAGATGCTTTTCCAACACTTAGTACTTTCTCTGATCATTTGGTATTCCTTTCATGGAAAGATAGAGAGCACTTTGTAGGGACATGCAAAATGGAGACTTAGAAAAATTTGTGGTTTTAAACTGATGTCAAAATATTTCTGCCTATTATTGCTTCCTTATAATATATTTACCAAACACAGCACACAAGTACTTGTAACAGAGATGTGGGTTTGAACTGAGGTATTTGATGTTGTGGGAGCTGTATCTCATCACAATGAGACTTTACATGCAAAGATTATTTCCTTTGCCCTATACAAGGCAGATAGAAATGACTGAAGAAAAATAAGCCTATTTCCACAAATCATAAACTTTTGTATTAAGGCTTCTGCTAGTACATTTAATGTGCCACATTGTTATACTCAAAATCTGAGCATTTTTGAGGAGCTCTCAGTAGAAATTAGGGACAGGGAGTCTCAGATCCCAGGTGAGAGGGGTTGGGAAACCAGGGGAAGGGACTGGGTGTGTGGAAGAGAGGGCACTGGTAGGAGCAAAGGGGGAGTATTTGAGGCAGAGAAAAAAAGGTCAAAGATAATGAAAGGCAGAGAGAAAGAAGGCCTAGATGGATAGAAATCACAGTACTCAGCTCAGCGACCTGTATTACCTTTATTTTCATTCGGCCTCCCCATCAGTGCATCAGTCAGGTTTTTCACATATCCCATGGTGCCATTTTGCAAAAGCAGCTTTCTTTTATGCTTCAAACTCATGGACTCACAAAGCCTCTGTGGACTCCAAGGAACCATGCAGGATGGTAGGGAGGGGGTTTCTGAAGGAACTCCTTTTCAAAAACGAAGTTCATGCTTTCCTGCAGGGAAACCATCTCTTTGGTGCACCTCAGTGCTGAGATAACATTGTACTATCTGCAAACAAATTATCTGTATTGATCTGTCCAGTTAGATGTGCCTGCCAACATGTCATTAACTCCATGCTACAGCTACACCAGGGGTGTCAAACTCATTTTCACCGTGGGCCATATCAGCCTTACGGTTGCCTTCAAAGGGCCAAGTATAATTTTAAGACTGTGTAAATATAACTACTCCTACATTTATACAGTCCTAAAATTACATTACACCCCTGAGGTAGAGGCAGCAAAGACATCTCATGTAACGGATACCACAATTTGAACGCATCCTTCTTAACAATATTTCATTCCCTTAAGAACCCTGTGGAATTTGATATTCCCTTTACTCTCTTGCCAGACCATTTCACATTCGACCATGTAGGAAACTTGCTATACCTATTCCAGGAGATAATAAAGCATGTGTTTGGAGTGGGAAAGGTTACTAGATGTGCTAGTCACACCCACTGGTTAAGTTTTATATACAAATAGGGGAGACAAGTGTAGCAAGTAGAAGGAACTTGGTGTGACACCAACAAAACAAATTAATAGAAATATTAAACCTTATTCTAGTTTCTGCAAAGGATGCATTTTGTAACTAACTTTGAATTAAAGCTGGGCTGAAAAGTTTGTGAAGAAACTTGGTCTCCTCTGCTTAGCATATTTCCTTGAAAAGTCTGATCTCCCCTCTTGCTTGTCTTTTGTCTAAATCTTTAAAAATAATTGTCTTAATACTGTTTTAATACACTGTGTTCCCTGACATAGTTTCTTTTTTAATCACAGGCTTATTGCATTCTCATTTTCTGAGGGAAATTTGAAAAACGTTGCAATCAGTTCCTGAGGTTTTGCATTCAGCGTTGGTTTAGAAGACAATAACCTATCAAAATTAATTTTATTTTTATCCAACAGGATAAAAACTGCAGGGCAGAAGGAGACAGATGGACACATAGTTTCAGAGGCTTCTCTTCTCTGTCCTCTCAGGAACTCTTACAATTGCAGAATGACCTCTTTTGAAGTTAGCTCGTGCTGGATTTAACCTATCTCTGAATGTTTCTCTACAGCTGGCTCCAAAGCTCTTGCTCTTGATCCATGGTCGGTACTGTCTGCTTGATGTCATTCTTCCATAGTATTGGTGTTTATCAGGCTTTTTGTGCTTTAGCTGCTTCTTCTAGCTGGTCAGCTGTGTCCTCTTGAGCCTAGAAAGAGAGAAAAAAGGAGACACTGTTCCCCAAGTGTTTCTGTCACTTGTGAGCTTGCACCAAATAGTTACCTACTCACTCTTCAGAGGTTTCAAAGGAGGGAAGGACCATCAAGGATCCCCATTGCTGAGTACAAAAGGATATGATACGGAAAACACCACAAAATTGGAAGAAACAAACGGAAGTCTTTAAACAATGTGCAGTTCAGCAGTGGAATTCCTTGCCCTAGGAAATTGTGGGTGACGACAATTTACACAGCTTAAAGAGGACATTTGACAGGTTAATATAAGAGAAATACAGCTGAGGGTTGCTAACTACAACGGATGCCCCTGAGCCACAGACTGTTAGAAATCGGAAGAATATTGCAGGAAAATGCCACACCATGTTTGTTCTGATACTTGTGCTCCCCCACAGGCAGGTATTTCTGGCTCTTGCTGGAGACTGGGTACTGGCAGAGATGGACCTTTGGTCTGAGTTGGGACAGGTGGTCTTATGCTCCTGAGCAAGTAACCATCTTAACCAGAATGGGAGGGTGTGGTGTTTATTTTTGGCTTGGTTTCTTTTCTGGGATAGAAGGTCAGAGACCAAAATAGGACATAAAGAATGAGGGACAGAAGTTCTTCTGAGAGGTGTTGGGGCTTTTTTCTTGTCAAAACTTCAAATTCTAAACGTGCTTGGGCTCTTGAAACTCAGCATGTTTCCCCTTTTCATCTTGCCTTTTTTCCCCTCTCTAATCTAAACTCATCTAACTATCTAAAGAGTCCTGGGATTCTTTTAAACTAACTTCAATTACATAGCTAAAGAACCTATATTGGGATCAAGGTCACTGTAGGGTCCCTTTGCAATCAATGAAGAATGCTAGGCACCTTCAGTGGGTGATTCATATCATAGGTGGGCTGCATCTCTCCCAGGAAGTGTGAATTAACTATGTAGGAAGCCCAACATGACCTTGTTTCTAATTTAAGCACATAAATTAAGTGTCTAACTTGTCAAGACCTTGAGTTATATAGGGACGGAATTTACTATCCTTGTACCTTATATCCTTTCAGAGATTTATTATGTACATGTGTCATGAAAAGTCATCAGCTCTTTCAAACTTCTAATCCACAAAAACCATGTCACAGCTGTTGTGACATGAATATACTTTTTTTTTTAAGAAATACAATAAACTAAAATGAAGGACAGATGGTTGGGATCCTCCATTTCCAGATAGTTTGCATATATAAAGAACATTATGAGGAAAAAACAAAACAAGTTTAATAGGCAGGAGAGAGCGTATATAGTACCATGTAGAATCAGCATTTTTGCACTATACAGCCAACAACACAGGTCCTGCTGTAATATGTGGCTAGTCATTCTTCATTTGCTAAGTACAGGAAGAAGGACCCATAAGGATTTTATTTGCCATACTATTGTTATATCTGTTTCTATTCAAATTCTTTTCCGATTTAGTAATCAGGCTAATTTTGTACACAATAAAATGTTGTCATGATAACTTAATTTTGCATTTTTCTAGGAAAGAAAAATCAGATGCATAAATGAGGTTTCCTGTAAGCAATCTAATGGAATGTGATTCTTAAAACCAAGCACTTAATGATTCTTACTTGTAATACACACAGAAACATGCAGTCACCATAGCTTTCCTTTTGGAAACATGCAAGAATTTATAATATTGCTTCTACCATAAGCAGCAGAGCTCTAGAAACCATTATTATGAATTTTCCTTTTCTTCTCCAGAACTTCATTAGATGAGGAAGAGCAGTTTTGAGTTCTCAGTTTTGGCAATACCCGCACAAAGAGTATGAGAGTTAAATACTGTTTCTCAAGATTTTACCAATTCAGTTCTCATTTTATGAAGGGATGATTCATATATACCTTGTGCAGTGTTTTCATAGGTGGTTTATCTGAAAGGGATTTTTCTCATTGATGCTTTCTTGTTCCTTTTGTCTAGAATGTTCAAGTATTCTCATTTTGCAAGTGAGAAGAGTCCTGTTTATCCTCGGATTTATACACTGAGGGTCATGCCTGCTTCCTCATTGATATTGGCCATTTCTCTTGAGATTGTCACAAAGCACCGACTGGTACAGGTCTTCATATAAATACTAGTGGTCACGCTTAACAATTATCTGGGAAGCCCATGTTAGGGTCCACTCCAGTCCCTCCAAAACAGACTTTTAAAATGTGGAGTAGTGACTTTGCATTCCAGATGTAACCTGTCATGAAATGAGGCACAGCCTCAGTTTAACAGTGAACCCCAACACAAGTTCAATAGATCTCAACTTTGACTGTTGATTGCATAAGTTGATTATATATCAGTGCAGTAGTATAAAGAGATAGCTGAACTAGAAACCTTTCTCTGTGCTACAAGCTATGTAGTTTCCTTAGCCCGCTATTTCACTTGGACACTTTATTGGTTCATTTGGAGACATCTGAGGCATGTCTACACAGTGTTGTGTGTTAAAACTCCAATGTGTCAACAGAAATATTCTCCCCTAGAAAGCCACAAAAAATAGGACCAACTCTGATTGCCCTAGAGCTGTTTGTGGACCTCCCTTCTCAGCAGTCAGTTCTCAGTCATGTACTGAGCACAAAGTGGGGACAGAAAGGGTGAACAGTGTTTTTATCCACTAAATCACAAAGGGAGCTCAGGGAGCAAGAAATGGTCAGCCATCTGTGAGTATGGCCAGGATGATGATATTGTGATCAATCATAAGGAGTGACTGGAACCATGGTGTTCTGTCTCATGCTGAAGACAGCAGTTATGTCATTTTCCAGCTTTTCCACTGTTTCTCAGCAACCTGGTGTTCTCCAAAGGTCTTCTGTTCTAGCGCTGACTCACATTTACCCAGCAATAGTTGAAAGACCTGACAGCAGCTCAGCCGTGGCCTCGGAGTATCACAGAATCAAAGGCTGGTTGGGGTTGGAAGGGGCCTCTGGCGATCATTTAATCCAACCCACCTGCTAAGGCAGGTTCACCCAGAGCAAATGGGAATGTGTCCAGGTGGTTTTTGAATGTCTCCAGAGAAGGAGACTCCACAGTCTCTCTGGGCAGCCTGTTCCAGTGCTCTGGCACCCTTAAAGTAAAAAAGTCTCTCCTCATACTCAGATGAAACCTCCTGTGTTTCAGTTTCTGTCCATTGCCCCTTATCCTGTCACTGTAGAGCCTGGCCCCGTCTTCTTGACACCCGCCCTTAAGATATTTATAAGCATTTATGAGATCCACTCTCAGTGTTTTCTTCTCCAGGCTGAACAGACTCAGCTCTCTCAGTCTCGCCTCATAGAAAAGATGCTCAGCATGTCATTTGGTCTATCACTTTGCCCCAGGGAGAATCAACTTTATCTGCCTCATTCAAAACAAATGGTGGTACAGCCTGTTGGCAAACACTTCTAGTGATGGCATCAAGCATACAGACTGCCTTCCTATATTGCAGAAACTTCCTTTGAAATCTCTTCCCATTTCTAATATAGGTTGAAACCCAGTGATGACTGCAGTGTAGTGAATTGAGCACCAATGAGCTCATGGCTCCTTAAGCATTTTCCTTAGAACACTTTTTTTGTATAATGGCAGACAAATGTGCATTCAGGTCAGTGAGATGAAAATGGCAAGGTTATTGTTAAGCAACTTCTATGTTTTAGTCAGAGGTTTAATGGATGCTGAACAGGACGTTGAAAACTCTTCCAGACCACAGCTGTTCTGAAGCTCCCATCTCACCCACTTTCTTTTCGTTAGAAACCTAAGTACTCTGTTGCAATCACATAGAGAAACTTGCCATGGGAAGGTAACCAGTCTTTGCTAGAGTCATAGAAATGGAAGGGGTTTTCCTGTCCATTTGTCCATTTTGTACTGCCATTTTAACACTCAATGAGTAAGAAACTTTCCACAAAGCATTTAAAAAAAATGGAAACAAAGTTGATCTGTGGTGTCAAATACTAATTAAATGCACCACTCTTCTGCTTCTTCCCGAAAAAAAGGCCATTGCTGTACTGAAATGTGTCTCTTGCTGCAGATCTTGTTTTGCTACTGAGGTACAGTTGTTGCATAAGTAAGTTGTTGCATAAAGTGTAAGGTGCTACCTGACAGAACAGTATCTGCTTTCTTGACACAGCTTTTCAACACACGCCCTGTGTGTGACTCTACGTGGTATGGCTCAGCTCATTATCATTAACCAATGATAATAAATAAAAATAATAGAAGTTAGTTTGCTTAAGAAAAAGCTAAACATGTTCTAATTTGAATTTATTTATACCCAATCTGTGCTGCTAGCAACAATTTCTTATTTTTCTGGCAGAGGGGGGAGAGGCATGGTCCTTGAATTCAGAATCCAAAGACCATTATCTTACCAGATTATTTTTCTTGTTCCCTAAAATGAAAGGTAAGAATTTAGCTAAATCTCCTTTCCTCCACTTTTTCCCTCATGATTCACTCTTGTATTTCCCTTTTTCATAAATAGCTGGATTACTTTTAGCAAATAAATATTCTTGAAGACAACTATATCCATTTCATTTGTGTGGTGGCTAGAAGAAAAATAGCTTTCCTTCCTCTCATATTTGCATGTAATTTTTCTTTTTAATTTTTTTTTCTCCCTTTCTGTCTTTCTTCCTGGAAATTTCATGTCAAATCAATACCTGAAATCTCCCAAAGAATATAACATTCCAAATAGGGAAAAGAAAAAAAAGTTATTATGATAAATGTCTTCCAAACAGATTTATTTTTATGAGAATATAAACACAGAACCTTTCATCAGCATATTAAAACTCAGATCCTCATATGCCTCTGAGCCTGTCATTATTTATAAATATAATCTAGCCTTATATCTGTCACGGCTATACACTCCTGCTTTCATTTGCAATCATAAGCACTTTAGGTACTGAAGGTACCAGCAGTGTTTAGACCAAGAGCTCTGAGAAAAATGCTATTTTACTTGGTCTGTGATTGCACAGTGCCTACCACAGCCTGATCAGGATCTGTAGCTTAGACTCAAAACCAATATATCAATACATACAGCAAATTACAATGAGAAAACCACTCGGTTCACTTGAGGCTGAAGACTCTTGCCCTGTTCTGCACCAGCACCTGAGCAGTTAGCGTCATGTTCGTGGAGACAGAGGTGATCCTTGGCCTCGCAGCTTCACCACGTTTGGAGCTCAGCAAATGATGAAATAGTAAGGGTCATTTGTCTTTTCTCTCCAGGAAGGAAGGCACCACAGAAGGCCTCAAGAGATGTTGATTCAGTTTGTGATGTCTTCTACAGATTTCTCATAAAACTTGAGAGAAATCATTCACTCTGCCTTTGCCTAAAAAGCAGATTTTGGCATTTTCTTTTTCGTCTACCCAGGTCCTTTTCAAGCACTCATATTATGAGTTATTCTAAATGGGGAGATTAATTTTGTTTGCCCTGTGTCTAACCCAAGGGGAATCCAGTATCAGTGGGAATGTTAGGCTGTACTGTAGTAGAAATTATAGAAACATTAGTGATTATTCTTCAGTCAATCAATTACATAATTCAAGGTTAGATTGCACTCTGTGCTTTAAAAGTAGATGGAAGTGAGACATATTTCTAACCAAAGAATGATCTTAGGAAACTATGGCTTACAGTATTCAGAAGCGAGTGACTCAGACTCATAAATTTTGCTAATTACTTATCTACCAAAAATGCATTTCTTTAACAATCCTTCACTGATTTGGCTGACTGATAGTTTAAAAATTGTTAAAAAAAAAAAAAAAGAAAAAAAAAGGTAATATAAATATGCTGCTGTTCATTGTTTTCAAACAAGATTTTTCATTTTTTTCCTTCAAAATGATTTTAAAGTTGCCAACATTTAATTAAAAAATAAAATAAAAAATAAAAAAAAAAAAAAAAGCAAGATAACACTTCTGTTCTGGTCAGCCAAAATATTCAGTAATTTGGAATTATTTATTTTACAATCTGTGTTATTGAAAAAAAAAGTTGAGCTTAGCCCAATAAAAATGTAAGGTAGCAGACACTCAGCTGGTCTGGCTTAAAACAGGCAATTAGCAGTGAAGTTGGCATATGTTGCTGCTTGGATTAGTTAGCTGGCTGGATGTTCTTGGATTTTTTTAGAAGCCAAACTATTAAGAAACTGACTCTACAGATTTCCAGAGCTTCATTGCCATGAATATAAGAGCAAATGTCAGGAACAGAGTCAATTTTCTCAAATAAACAACAGAGTGTCTCAAAATTTATAAGAAGCTGTGCTATTGTCCACGTTTACAATTTGATGGGGTTTTTTCAACATTTTTTAATATCAAGAGTGAATTGCATTCTTATTTAAAACAGTGTCATGTTCCTTACAAAAGACAACATGGTAATAACATGGTATTGCAGTTTATTTTCATATTCCTGTATTATTTAGTATTTCTGAGTCACTAATTATGTTTGACAATGCCTAGATTATCAAGCAATACTGCCATTCAATCAGAACTGAAAGGCTCAGTTCACTTTGACCAACTAACAAGCTCCTTCTGTTACCCAACATAGCCTCTTACATTTTCATGGGCTCATACTGATCATGAGGACAGAGAACATTACTGGATGCTAGTCAGCAGAAATTAGAGAAATGTCATGCAGGAGAAGACAGCATGGTCAGAGAGACAATTCTCTCAGTACATCTTTTTGGTGTCTTATTTCCTGAACAAGTGCAAAGGCTTCGTTGGCTATGTCTTAGTAATGTCCTTCTCTGTGCTCTGACAATGATACCTCAAAGATAATCTCCCAGCTTAAATCATCCAGTTTTTGCCAGAGCCTGAGGTACTGTGCATATGCATCTTACACAGATGCAAGTGAATTAAGTCAGACATATGATTTTTTCTCTGTAAGTGAAAAGAAAGTTAAATTCGTTCAAACTGAAGCATCACCAGCCTAGTCAAACTACTTTTGTCTTCTATCTAACCAGTCTTACAGGGAAGAACGAAAGCAGAAAGCTGTTTTAAGTACTGCCTGCTTACCTTGTAGTCTCAACAAAAACTGCATCTCTCCCCTGTCTCTTCACTGACTGCCACTGAGGTTTATGTTTGCCTGCCAATGCACAGAGCATTTATTCTTCTGGACTATAGTGAGCTGACATTTTTACAAAGCAATTTTTTTCTTACAAAGGAAGGAATTGGACACCTTATCAGATTTTAGTCATAGATAGTCAAGGTGACCTACAAAGTTGAATTTGTCATGAGCAGTGTGTTCATCCTTCAGAGGAAGAAAGGCCCAATACCAGCCATGGCTGTTTCTTGAATTCACATCTCAGTTTTCATTGTGATGCCAGTTTAAGCTTCCACAAGAGCAAAAAGAATGAGATCAGCAATGAGATTTTTCTGTAGATGAAGTACATGTTGTAAGTTTCTCCTAGAGATAAACCACCAGACTCAATGAGCTATGAGTATGACTTATCAAAAATAATTATTTTGTGTAGCCTGCAGGTCTCCCTGCTGGTTCTATGTTAGTAGTTGTATCTCTCCAAACTCAAATAGTATTTCAATTGGTGCTGCTTTATACATGTAACTGCTATAAAAAGGAAAGAAATTAACCTCAAAACCACATTTTGTAATAAACGATAGAAGCTTCCTTCTGTCTGGTGTTGTTGAAAATGTAGTCAGGAAATTTATCTTGAAGGGAAAACAGGCACATCATTTAGAGGAGACTGAGAGGGAGAAAATCTTACTAATGACACAATTTAATACAGCAACCTCGAAATTAAAACATCTATGATCTTTTAGACTGCAAATAACACTGAAGATACTGATTTCAGTTTATGAATGCAGTCAGACAGTAGGAGAATGGGGTATCCTACTGCTAAAATAACACTTATGAAACTGAAGACACTTGGAATTTTATTTGGCTTCATGATCCATGCACTGTCATGCCATATTCCCTAAATACAGCCAGAGTTAATCATAAGTTGCAGTGTGGCATGTGCTACATGCATTGACTTTATGACAGTAGTACATTCTGTTCACTTTAATCTGTAGCTCTTATTTTCTGTGTCACTGTGAACAATTTCAAAGAACATTTAACATAACTTACTATTTAGTTTTCTGCTGTTATACAGTGTGGTACAATGCTATTTAATACATAGGGCAGCCTATCATGCAATGTAAAATGCTGTGCACTTTGAGAGCCAGAGCTGAGTTGACAACAACATGAGCATTGCCTGTAAAAGAGAAGCCTGTAGCCACTGTGCGATAGCTGTGAATGGGTGGAAACTCCCTTTCCATCACTGCACATGATCCATACAATGCATTGGTGACTTGATATCTGATGATCAGCATTTCTTATCTTCCTCCATTTCAACTGAGGCCCATGAGAAAAGGTGGAGCCCAGAATTTCTGAAAATCAGACTCTTCAAGCCCTATATCCTGCATCTGTTCAAACCAGTATTCTCATGGATTTCACTGGAAGGAACACAGTTCTTTGGATTTGAAATTAGAAAGACCTTTCTCAAGACACTGGCTGAGAGCAATGGATTTGTGTTGTATCACTTGGACAGATGCATCTGGGCACATGAGGTGATTATTTACATCCCATCCAGCATAAAATACCTAAACTGACAACATTGTACCAACTTATTTAAGTAAAAAAAAATGTGGAACATCTTTGTCAGAGTAGTAGAGGGAAAATACAGAGACAGAGAGAAATGTAGGGGCCTTCTAGTCTTATTTATGTTGTGCTAAACTGGAGAGGTAAGCTGATAGTAACAAGGGGTGAATGAGGGTCGCAGAGCAGAGATGTCTGACTAGCTAGTTGGGGATCTTTTCACACCCTCAGTTTAATGACACACTGCTTTATGAAATCAGTTTCAGATGGTTTCACTACCTGGCCATATCACAGGCCGTGCCACCACAATCGCTCGTTTATGGAAGTGAGAAAGGTCCCAAGTTTATGCCGACTTAATGCATATACAACTGACTTCCATGAAAGGTAGGCCAGACCCCATGGACAGACACCAATCACGAGCCTACTTATGTATTACCTGAACAACTGTTTCTGCTATGGAAGTCTAGTAAGTATATATACACTCTTGAAAGAAATAACATCTACTGAGCAGCAAATATAAGCTGTTTTGAAATGCTGGTCATAATGCTGAGCAAAAAGTTCTTTTTTCTGTAACATGGTGCTTCATTATGATCAGGGGACCTTTTTTTTTCCCACCTGCACAGCCACACAGATTTCTGCAACTTCAGCTCAAGGGAGTGAAAATCCAATGTGGTCTTTGTTCCTTTTCAGAAGAGGTTAACAGTGTCTACCCCAATGGGAAAATGCTTCACATTTTCCCCAGAAGAAGCTTGGGAGAAGAGTTTGTCCCATAGGGGACTTACCCATTCTGCTTTTATCAACGGCTCATGAGAATTTGTTCGGCTACATGCTAGGGAGGTGTTATTTTTAAATTCCTCTTGTACCGTTTCCATGAGCAGCTAGCATACTGGAGAAAATACGTTGTATTCTGGGGTTCGGGGATTTGGATGGCACCGTCACGGTGTTTGTAGACATGTGTTGACATGTTTTATATTTTTGGTTCAGATATTCTTTCTTTTTCCTTTTGGAGGATAATAGAGCACAGCAAGCAAGCTACTCATTTTGAGTTAGGTAATGGGAGAGGGGAAAGCAGCTGAAAAAATAGGAGAGGATGCAATTTCATTATAGCATCTTCCTTTGAATGCATTTAATGATTTAAATTGCACGAGAGTCAGACAAGGTGGTACTGACTGTCTAGTCAAGGAAAATTTTCTCTGGTCATTGAAGTTCTCGCACAATACTCAGATGTTTCTTTCAAAAATTGTGATTGAACAGTTTTCTGAAAAAGTACATTAAACGTACTGCTCCTCCCTCCCTCCTCACTTAGAGACATGGAGCTAGTTAAAAACTGCCTGCTAGAAGAATAAACCCTCATAGTAACTGAAAACATTAGGAAGATATAGATGCATATATACATAAAATCCAGAGGAAGTGACTATCTTTAATAAATATTTCTTACAGTATTTGCAATTCAAATGTTATATTGGTGTGTGAATGCTAGAGAGAGACCTAAAATGGAAATGACTGGAAAGTAACTATTTTTATTGCAAACAGAAAGAAATGTACAAGGTAATCAAACAGCATACACAATGAAAAGCAAATCAGATTTCTGAAACTCTTCCTGTATTTAGTGACTCCCATGTGGCATTTGCAACACAAGCGAGCAAACTTGTTTATTTTATAAATAGCAGGCCAAATCCTTACATTCTCCCTGTTCCCCCCATGCTACCCTAACACCACAGATGCTGATAAGTTGATTTACCAGCTGCTTTTTCAGCCAGCCTGCAAAGGGATGTCATCTCCCTTCAGCTGCATGCAGGGTAGAGGGTGAGCTAGAGGAAGGAGGACGGTTGGTCACGGATGGAATACAATTTACTGGTTTGAGCTGGGCAAAGGGCAAAATCAAGCACAGCCAGCTGCATGTGGAAGAGCATCATCTCTGGGCTGCTCTGAAATGTCAAGGGGAAGCTGAAATATGGTGTGAATGAAGAGAACAGAGGTCCGGTCCACCTGGCTTGTTAAGACATAATTCTTTTCCTTTACAAAATGTAAGATATCCTCACATTTTAATCATAATACTAAATTACGTGAGATAGGTTAGAAATGTTGAAATATTGCCAGAAAGCAGAACTTCATACCTCAGTAGTGGTATATATACAAATTTATCACCTCAGACAGATTGCCTGGGAGCCACTTTAACTAATGGCTAGCCTTTCTCACTGTTCTTCAGCATTTCTGTTTTCTAAGTATTTTTGACTTTGTAACATCAAGGAACTTGGCAATGACTCATGTAATATGAGTTCTCCTCCTGCCTCTCGCATCATTTCCCTGGGTGATCCTGAACAAGTTACTTCATTAATTTTAATTGGATGCTGTCATGAGAAAAGGCTTGTAGGGCCGGGCTGTGAGTCTGCAGTCATTCAGTCCTTGTTCGGGCAAATTCCTATTAATTCTAGTGGGAATTTTCTCTGTGTCAAGACTGCAAGATTTGCCACAATTGTGTGTGCTTAAAAGGCTGCAGCAGTTGGATATAGTTTCTGGTCACGTGAAGGTTTATTAGTATCTGTTGTTACTACTTATCTTCTTGTTTGCCACTTGAACAAATTGAAAAAGGCCCTTCCTCAGCCTTTACCAGCCGATTCCAGTCACAGGAGGCATTGTCAAGTGAGTCTGTATTTCTGCCAGCAGCTCTGCCTAGTCCATTCAAACTCTGGGCAAGTCTTGGCCATGAAAGGAAAAGCACAAAAAAATGTGTGATTTATTTTTTCCTTCCTACAATTTTGCAGCAGAAATGAACAGGTAGATACAGTTTCCCAGAATATCTTATGTTCTTGTTCCTATCTCTAACTGGGCTGTGAACAGCCCAAGAGAAGGCGGCCAGGCTGGCTTCAGTGGCAGGAGAAATCCAGGCAAATGTGATTCTTCAGCAGAGGAGACCAGAGACAGTTTAAATAATTCTTACAAGATTCTTAAGAATATTGCAAACAAATGGAATCTGGAAATACTAGATTAGAATGTGATTTACATAGCTTTGTAGAGCGAATATTGCTATTATAATTAAAGCAGTGACAGCTACTGATTAAACAATATCCTCTTAAATGTAGGAGCACTATAAAAATATAAGAAGAGTCAGAAAAAATTACTGGAACTGTGTAAAATAAAAACAAAATTTAGAACAAATATTATTATTATTATGTTCCACCTGGATTCTCTGCAATTCCTCTCATATTCATTTCTGATCCTTAGGAGGGTGGGACAAGCTCTGGATGTGTGGAAGGGGTGAGGAGGATGTATTTGTGAACGTTTACCTTCGAAACTGAGAAACAGCACTGAAAATATTTGTGACTTCTTTCTATTTACTCATCTGTAGTTTTGTGGGGTTTGGGGGCTTTTGTGATGGTGGTGGGGTTTTTTTTTTTTGCAAGTGTTTTTGCCTTAAGAGAGTGTTAGGATTTCCAATTGGTATGACCAGTGGCTGCCCTGAAAGGGCTTTAGTATGAGAGTCAACCAAAGAGGATTCAGAAACCCTGACGTATAAATGCCACCGTGAATTTGGGTAAGAAGCAATGACAGTCACTGTCACCATGGTTGGCACTAAAGACCTTCAGCCCTCTAATTCTGCACATACTTTCTACAGGAGCCCTGAGATCCTTATAGTGAACTGGTGCCTGTTTCATCCCTTACAGTTCCCTGTGTGTTCTTTGATGAGCTGTCTCTCTTCCTCTTTCATTCTCCCTGTATTTCTACATTTCTTCCCTTTTCTTCTGCTACCCTTTCTTACCTGCTTCTCTTTTCACGCTGCAAAACACCTTATGTTTCCAACCTCTGTTCTCCAGTAACCCCAAAACCTCACATTTCTCTCTCCCTGAGCCTCTCCCCTTATCATATACTGCACCAAAGACCAGATTGCTCTCCCTGTTTATGCATAGCGAGCAACTCAGCACAATGGATGTTAACTTGGTGAGTTAGGCAACCTGAGTATGACTCAATACAAATGGATATGCTTTCTGGAAAAAAAAATATAGTTTACCTGTGAGAAGGAAAAAGAAATCCTCTAGCCAAGACAAATCAAAAGCAGCATGCAAAACAGTTGTCTATTTTTCTGAAAATTATGGAAATACAAGCTTAATATTATTACATCAAATGGCTAGTAAATACTACTTACAGACACTGATACAGTTTAATGTATTTCATCCTGAAAAAAAATTCCATCAGTCATTGCTAACAGAACACCATAGATATACAGCCATCATTTAGCAAAGGACAGCAAAACTGCAACATCTAATTAGGTTTGTGTTGAACAGTAAAGGACCTTTGTTTCAGAAATCTCACCTATAATCCCTTCCTATGAGAAGACACACAGAGTAGTATTTATCTAGCTCAGACAGAAGCGGACAAGTTTCAGCCTGTGCTTCCAGAAAGAGCAGGGATTTCTAATGTACTCAGGGCATCTCTAATTTCTTTCTCTCTGGGTTTGGCTACCAGCTCATCAGTCAAAACGGTTTCTTCCATTTTCTATAAGCGATATGTGTTGTCTTGATGTAGGTGTGCCACCCTAAAAAATATTTTTTTTCTCACAAAATAAACAGTGGCCCAAAAATGCATGGTTAAGGGACTGAAATGCAAAGTAACCTATTTCTGGTTATTTCACTAATGAAAGGCTGTCTGGTATAAATAAGCAAGAAGGGAAGGAGCAGCATGAAGCAAGAAAATTTGTATTGAAGTTGCATTTCAAAGTGAAGATAACATTTTCTAAAATATCTGTGAGTCAGATCCTCAAGGATATGTAGCTGTTTTACTCTGATGATTAAATAATTTTAAGGATATGGGCACAGATTATTCAGAAGGACACCTAAATACCTGTCCTCCAAACTGCCTGTGGTTGGTGTGTCTGTTTTTGCAAAGATTTACAAAGAAGAAAATACTGGAGAGAGTATAATAGAGTGCCTAGCAATGAAAATGCTGTATGAGCTCATAAGAATTTCTAGAAAACACCTGGACCCTGATGAAAGCAGTGGTGCTGTTTGGTACGCTGGCTCTTCACGCAGATTTCTGTGGATGGTTGCAGTAAGTTAAGTGTAGAAGGGAGGATGCAGCAGTACAGTGAGGGAGAAACATGCTGTCATGGGGAAGGTCACTATCTCAGTTTCCATTTTAGGCAGGAGAAGAGTTTTACAGTGGAGTTAAAGATTTCCAGTCCATCAGGAAGAAATCCTAAACAGGAGGACGAAATACTGTTCTGGATGTAATAACTTATTAATACACAGGGGATTTTGATTATGAGCCATGCCCATTAATAGTAAAGGCACATCTACTGGATGCAAATCCTAGCCCAAGAATGACAATCTAAAACCTATGAGCATGGAATATTGTTCAAGAGAAACCTATTTACATTATGGGTTTATAATTTATTTTCTCTGTGTGTCTGTCCTGCACTGACAAATTCCATGGAGATTGAATATGAAGCAAAACATAAGCAACTCTGCAAAGTATGCTTCAGTCTCTGGGTTCGGCTCACATTAAAAATCGTTTCACCCAGCTTTTGCAGTTCATTACCCTACAGTAGAAAAATCCCCTTTGTGACATGTCTCAGTGTTGCCCTGCATGTTTCTTATTCAAAATCTTTTTTTTTTCTTCTGTGAATACTAACTTCAGGGAATATTTCCAGTGAAGTTCCAAGACATAAATCATGTAAATCTTTCTTATAGTATAAAGAGTATGGAGATCCAACATCTTGGCTTCTTCTGTTGAGCAGTATGTTTTGACATTTTCAATGTTTTAGGTTCTCTCTTTAATAACACGGATTAATATGATGTGCTTACAAAGAGATTAAGTGAGTGAATTACGCAGGAGATTAGGTGGAAATCTCATTTTGTGCACCCATCAAAATAAAACCTTTTCAGACTCAAAGAAAAGCAGCCTCCCTTTTCTCCCTCATTGGATCAGATCCTTAAATATCCTAAAGCTATAAGAGAACTGAAAGAGATCAGTGAACGTGAAGCTAACCTATATTCCTAGTAAGATTCTAAACAATCTATCCTGCAAAGGTCACTTATGCCAGCTAAGAAATACAAACATGAGTCAGACCCATGTGTCTCTCAGGTGTATCACCCTCCAAAGCCCATTAAGTGAACAAGCAGGGAGGGAGTTAGCTGTACAAGCGCATCTGCTGGTTTATAGTAAGCAAAATACAACAGTACACATTCTTTCTTGTTTGGAAGACCTTAAAATACTTTACAAACAACATGTCACCCAGTATATTTAGGAGACCAGCTATTTCTGTGTTCATGTTACGGATCACTAAACCAAAATGTGTTCCACTTGTTAAGGGTACCCAGAGAGTCAAACAACTGGAAAAAACAAACAAAACAAAAAAAAGTGAAACAAAACCAAAAATTATTCCCAAGAATCTTGTGCTGTACCTACAAAGAAAACTCACCCTATTTGCTCTCCTTTCTGCTTTAGTTTATTATTTCTCAGTAAAATATTGTCATTTCACATCTGTGCAGCTCTTTCCATGTCAAGGATCTCAGACTCCTTTAAAAATTGTGAAAGATACAATTAAGAAATAACAGTCCCACCCCTTAAGTGTAGCCATATTTGGAATGTAATTTAGCCACTGTTCAACAATCCAACTCTGTGTAATAATCTCTGACAGAAAGTGAACAGTGACAAAATAAAACTTAGGTGATATGCATTGCACAATAATTTAAACCATAAACAGTGGAGAATATAAAACTTGTTCCAGGATTTGCTGTCTTTTCTCTTCACACTTCCCATTTGTTTTGCATAACTCTACTTACGTTGCAATTGTTCTTCCATCACTTTTTTATCTTATTAAGGATTCCACATCCAAGTCCAAATACTGCATCTAGCTGCATCACTTTTTTCATAACCAGAGAGTTTGGCTAGACACTGTGGCCATGAAGACATACTCAGATTTTGTAGAGACAGATCCTCCTTCTCTTTCTTTATTTCTTTCTCTTTCTTTCTTCCTTTCTTCCTTTCTTCCTTTCTCTCTTTCTCCCTTTCTCTTTCTCTCTTTCTTTCTTTCTCTTTCTTTCTTTCTTTCTCTTTCTTTTCCTTCCTTCCTTCCTTCCTTCCTTCCTTCCTTCCTTCCTTCCTTCCTTCCTTCCTTCCTTCCTTCCTTCCTTCCTTCCTTCCTTCCTTCCTTCCTTCCTTCCCACTTCCTCCTTCCTCCCTCCATCACCACAAAATCACACAGTCTCATCCAACTCTGACTTTTTTGGAACTGGTAACTTCTCTGCCATGCAAAGAATGATTAAGAAGGCTGGGTTGTCTTCGAAAAAATGGCACCCTTACAGAAAACCCTAAAGATACCTTCGCTTTTAATGTCAGATAGAAATGCTGTTCCAGCTCCCCACCCACTGCTTTACAAGTCCATTGTAACACAATCTGAAAGCAGAGATGTATTAACCTTTTGGGAACAATGGAAATCATACATTTTCTCCTAGGCAATCAGTAGAAAGTGAAAGAGCAAAAACTATCTAAAAGATAGAAGAGAGCTTGAGAGGTTGGGGACAGCCTCACTCAGCTATTGAGGGATAATCCACTCATCGTGTAATATTTCTGTGACAAGTGTTAATGGGTTTTAAATGTCAGGTGTTGTAGCATAACCCACTGTCTATACAAAGAAATAACCAATATTTTTTATTTGCTTACACAAAAATAGTTACCCTCCTGTCTTTCCCTTCTGAACAGCAGCTGGCTGGGGTGCATGTGAGTGGGAGAGAGGTGCTGCAGCCTGACTTGCCTGGCAATGAAATGGAGGAGAGAGCATCCTGAATTCACAGTAGGCTGCTCTGTGGGAGGAGGAGCGAATGTCCTTCCCTCCTTAATAACAGGATTAATGCCAATCCTACACATCCATGTGTATTCTGAGGTGGATTTATCAGTACAAGCCCTTACCGCAAGCTAGCACGGCAGAGGCGTCAGCACTGTGTATGTTGTGACCTGTTCTGCTTCCCTAGATGTGGCTTGAAAGTGTATATTTGTGTACATGTGCCTATGTGTGTGTGTAAATCACACAGCCAGGTGTTCTTGCACTACTATGATTAACTATTATTTTACCTCTGTCATTTTCCTTTTTTATTTTTGGAAACCCCAGATAATTAAAACAGTAACAAAATGTTTACGCTGTAGCTAGTCCTTTCCAAAGTCACAGCTCCAGCAATGTCTGCAGAAATATGAACCAGTGTTTTTGGTTTTCATCAATTTTTAAAATATCAGTTTCTTCTTGCATATGAAACATACATATATACATATATACACATATACATATATACATATATACATATACAGCCTAGACAGCAACAGTAAGGCCTGTGTCTGAGTCATTTCCTTGACATTTAGTTCTGAAAACCATCTTTGGCAACCTTTCAGGGCCATGTGGTAGCCAGGGTCAGGTCCAAACCACCTGAGTTTGGACTTCCCTGTTTGTGGTCAGCACTTTGATTGTTAATTCACTACAGATGTCAACACTTTTCATCTGGAAGGATCTAATGCCTTGGATGTACCTTGTTAGCATGCAAGTTCCTCACAAAAAAAAACAAACCAAAACAAACCAAAACATGCAAGTTCCCCTTAGATAACATTTGAAGATGTGTTATGAAAGATGACTGAGACAATACTTGAAAACACTCTTTTTTCAAATACTATGTAGAAACCATGTGCATTTCATATCAAAATAGTCCAATTAAAACCATTTAAAATACTAAGAAAGGTGGACTGGCCATTTCAAAAATGAATCTGTTATTGACATTTGTGGTACTTCTGTGCTCATAATGCATTATTAAGATTTACTGACATGGCCTAAGAAAAAAAGCTGTGTGTATGTTAACAGTTACACAGAGAGTAAAAGTGCCTGGAATTCCAAGGATGGAACAATACAGCCTTGTTGGCTTTGGCAAAGTACAATCCTTAGTGATGAAAACCTGAGAAATTTGGGGTCAGTCCCACTAAAGGCTTACACATATGCTTATCTTTATGCGTAGCTCATGTATGCAAATCATTACAGCATTTAGCCTCTGACATGACTGCTTCAGCACAGAGTTCCGCACTGTAAAGCTGAGGGTGTGAGGGTGTGATCTTGTCCTTACTCAACTCAGTGGGACTTTCCGTGTGAGCAGTTATTTATGTGAGCCAGTAGAGCTGGCCCATAATTGGCTAAAACAGTAAATTAGCTGTTCAGATGATGTAAGTTTTAAAATAGTGCTTTCCTCTAACTTCAGAGGGGAAAAATGAATCTTTGAATAGTGGCTCTATGCTATTTTTCATGATTATATTATTTACTGTGATGTCATTCCAAGGTCCAAATGAGATTCCCATTCAAGGTTTCTTTGTAACACAATCACACAAGCAATCACTGTCTGGATTCTAACCATCTTTTGTATTTTTATGTACGACTTTAAATTTGAAACCTTGAAGTAGTATAGGCTTAATCAGGAACAGTGCCATACTCAGAAGACCCAGTCCTAATACCAGTTTCAGCACTGGTTTAGGCAGAAGTGATAGATAAATCACTTGTATTCTGTTCAGTGTCACTCTCTATACCAAGGTATGTACTTGGAAGTTTACACAGTGATAGAAGTAATGATTTTAAACAGCTTTTATTATATGAGACAGGAGTGCTAGAGCAGGAAGACTTGCAGTTATAAAAAAAAATAAGAAGTGTCTACTAACTACCAAAAACATAAGATTGATTTTATTTTATATTTACTGCAGAAGAACCATACAACATCAAGCAGATGATGATGAGGCTGTTGGGACACAGGCATTTGGTTGCTGCATCTGGCATTAGCATGGGATGGCAAAATCACTGATCAGGATTTAATTTTCATTTCTTGTCCTAATTTGCATTTCCTATTACTGTTTGTTGCATTTCAGCCCTGTGGGTTTGGGATCTGACCAAAAACCAATTGAAAACTCAAACCAGTGAAAGTCCAGCATTTCTTTCTCTCCTCCAAAAAGTGTTGAACAAAAATAAACACCCTCCCTCCCGCTGTTTCCCCTCTCACATATACCCACTCAAAAATGTCTGCTCCTCAGGAAACAGGCATGAGTAATACAGAATCATTTGTGTCATATTTAGAGGAGAATCTGGCCATAGTTTTTCCTTTGGTCACTCACAAAAATGAAATAGATGGGAGTGTGTCACTCTAATAGAGAAGCCCACAGAAAAACAGGAGTGACTGAAGCCCAAGTACCTCACATGAATGGCTTAAAAAAAAAAAAAAAAAAAAAGACTAGAACAGCTTATTGCCTTTGTCCTTTCAGGTTTTAGTGAAGTTGAGGGATCAACAATATTACAGAATGGTAATAAAAAATCAGACAGATGAACTGGTGGTCTACTATTCTTGTACTCTGTAATTATTTTATGAAAAAATAACAGCAGCCCACTTAGTTATAAGGAGTTCTGTTTGCTATCTGTAACAGAATTAGTCCCAATGGGACAGTGTAGCCTAGTTTTACGTGGCTGTGTAATGAGACATTCTACTATGAGAAATTGGCACAAGCTGACAGGGGACCTTGATTTCTGTTTGAAATGGTTCAAAACAACAGTTTTTAAACAACTGACTAAACTTGCTAATGTGAAGAAAGTCATGGTTCATATTCTTGCCTGGTCTGAGAAGTGCATCTGCAATTGCTCCTTTCCATGTGGAACACCTGTGTAGAAAGTGCACTTCACCTGCTTGAATATTCAAAACATGTAGTTTCATGCAAAAATACGAATGAAAACATGGCAGGGAGAGAGACTACGGTTAAGAAATTATGCTTTACTTCCTCCAGATCATAATTATATTTAGAATTATGGGAAGCAGTTTAGAACATCCAGATTATGCTATCAAGCGGCCTAATTTAAACATAGCTCCATCTCCAAACAGTAAATAATGCACATGTGGTGAGCATGAGTCATTACTCTTGCAACCGCGTCTGTGGAGCTCCCTGCTTTGCACAATTTACACATTAAAATGTAAATGAAAAGTAGGCTTTATCATAATTTGAAATCATTTATAGACAGTGATTTAGAGCAGTCACCTTCTCTGAGGTCACAGCCACCTGATGAACTATGGAGCTGTGGCACGAGAGGAGAGATGGAGAGAAGAGGAAGCTTTAGCCATCTTGAGAAAAGTAAGCTCGTAAATCAGCGTCTATCTTCCTCTCTCGGAGTTGCTTTAGTTTTTGTCTGAGAGTGGTGGGTTCTGCTGTGGCAGCAGCAAGGGCATCCTGGCTACACAGATGTGCTGTTGAATCTCCCCTGACTGTGAAGCCAGGGGGGCTCACGTTGATCTGCCTGCGCATCTGCTGGAGTCACAGTGTTAAAAAAAAAATATAATAGAATAAAATAAATTTAAAAATAATAATAAAAGCCCCATGTTTCACAGGTTTCGACTGCTATAAGATATGTGCTTACTCCCGTGCCTTAACTCCTGCTTAGCAGATAGGCCCTGCCTGAGCCTCAGCTATTTTAATTCACAGCGAGAAGTAGGGCTCCAACTCTTACGCAGTCACTGAGCAGAGGCTGCAGTTTGCCAGCAGCAGTACCAGGCTGGTGCCTGCACCACGCTGCTCCCAAGAGATGCTGCGCTGGTGTCTCCACACACCCGGGCAGCCCGTTCCCCTTGCGCTCGTCCTGCCCGGTGCCGGTGCCCACGGCTGCTCGCTGCCACACGGCCCATACCCCGTGCAAAGATGCGCAGGGCAGGGCCGCCGCTTCGGACAGAGGCCAGTCCCGGCAACTCTCTTACAACACGTTTTCCTAACGAATCCCAAGTAGACTTTTTGCTGCGGCTCTGTCGGCCCCCGAGCGGGCAAGTGGCACCGGAGCCACAGGAGGACGCGGCGCCCAGGCTTTGGTCCCTCCGATCAAAATGTCCCCGAAGGGAATTGTTTTCTTACCGATCTGCCGAATGCTCCCAGAGTAATTTTAAATCACCGAACCACTATTTATTAACGTAATGCTCTTAACATTGAAAGTACACTTAATCCCCGGCGCCCTCGTAACGAGCCGGGCGGGGGGGGGGGGGGGGCGGAGCGGGGCAGGAGAGGGAAGTGTGGAGTGGGCTACGGGCGCTGCCCGTTAGCAGCCGGGTAGGGGCAACAGCGTGACTGCTGCCCGCCCGAGGGCGCCGGCCGGGCGGGGAAAGCTGGGCTTGGGGAAGCCGCTGCGCTCTCGCGGCCTGGCCCCCATGAGAGAGGCCGAGCCGCCCGTTCGCTAGTGACAGAGATCAACTTCTCCAGGGCAAGCCGCCTCAAGAGCACCGGAGAGCGGCACCGCACGCACCTGACCTGCTGATAATTGACTGTCCCAGCCTCTTGCCCCTCAGCGCGCTCCCTCCCGCAGAAGGGCGGGGGGCGGCTGCAGGCAGCCGCAGAAGCGCCTTGGCCGCCCGGCTCCTCGGCGGGGCAGCTAGTGCCGGCAGCGGGCGAGCAGCGCGTCTCTCCTCAGCGAGTCCCACAGGAGAAGGAGGGCATGGGGCACCCCCGCTAGGTTTCACCTCCATCCGTGATGCCGCCGCAGCCACCGGCACTGCATCTACCGCCCAGCCCCCGAAGACACCGCTGGGCTTTCTTGAGGTGAGCGGCCACCTCCGGGCGGCTCTACCCTTCCCCGAGTCGGGGCAGGGCTCCATGCAGCAGTGCCCTCAGCCAAGCAGTCCCGCAGCAGGAAAGAAGGACCGGGTGCTCAGGTGGGGAAGTTTGTGTGCGGGACAGCGGAGCCGGCAGCCGGTGCGGGGAGAGGCGGCGCGCCCGCTCCTGCGCTTCATCTGTTGTAGAGAGGACGCGCGTGGGAGTAGGGAGGCACCTGGAAAGCCGGCCCCAGGTGGAGGGAGAGCAGCTGGTTGGAGCGGAGGCGGGGGGAGGAAAGGAGAAGGTGGGGAAGCAGGCGGGGACAGGAGGGGATGGGGGAGCTGCAAAAGGAGGTGGCAGCTCCTGAGCACCGGCGCCTCGCCCCTCAGTGGAGCACCGCTGCTCCCTGAGGTTGATGGTGCTGCCGACCCAGGCGCCGCTACTGTCCTCGGCTCCGCGGGAGTGGCGTTTTCCTTCGGGTCTTCGCCGTGCAACTGCTGGGAAAAGTGGCTGTGCCCCTAGAGCGACTTAGTGCAAGGTTAGGGGTTGGTTCGTATGGGACTTGCGGAGGGCGGGGAGGTCGCGGATCGCGCTTCTGTGTTCGCTCCCGGGCGCTACCCAAGAGGAAACCTGCAGGCGCTGAGTCCCGGTTCCCGGCAGCGCGGCTGCGGCCTCGCCGACCGGGAGCGGAGCGGCGGAGCAGCGGCGCCGTCCCGGCCCGCGTTGAGCTGGGCGGCCGCCGCCTGTCTCCTGCGCAGCCCGGCGGCAGCTCGGCTTTCAGAAACTTTGTGTGCCTCTCGGAAGCCAAGGTGGTATAAACAGCGTGGCTCAGGGACCCGGTGCAGAGCGCAAGCTGCGGGATGGCTGTCTTGTTTGTTTGCCCGTTATCTAGGCTGCTGGCAGTAGGTTTGTAATGTGTGTGTTTGGGTTTTGAATCTGTATTTATTTACAGGACTCGGATATTAATCACTCATGTCTTACAAAGCTCATTAGTGGTGACTTGTTACCATGACAACAGGACCCCTCTGAGTCTTCGGGGTTATCTCTTTGCCCGATTTTTATTTTATTTTATTTTTAAATTCCCATGAAGCCTGTTCATACTAGTGTCGTCTTTTATCACCGAGGAGAAAAATAAGCAAATAAAACCTGCGTGACCCTGTAGCACCTATTCAGAGTTCTTCTAATGCCCAGTTATTGTCCCAGCCTTAATGATACATGGATGGGACTAAGCAAGTGTCTGAGTTATACAAGATTTCTTAGTAGTTGTTTTCCTACCTTTCTTTAGCAATAAAGCTCAGACTAAGATACAGTTTGACTTGTCGCTTGTTCAAAGTACTCCTTAGACATGTTAGTACTGAAGAGTGTGACATCTGTTATCTTTGTGTATCGTTTAGTAGCACAGAACCCTTTGAGAGGCGTGGTATTGCGGTCTCTGTAGGTTTATTGCTACAGCAGAGCTGGGAATCAGGAGAGACTTATTGTGTAACTTTGTCACCTTCTGGTGGTATGACCTTGACAGGTCTCTTGACTTCTTTATATTCTGTTGTGTCTCAACAAAAGGAAATGTTGCCCACTTGTACCTCTGAAGTGCTCTGAGCTAATCAAGCAAAACATTTTTCTAAGGTGGAGTACTGCTAAAACTTAATATATTGTTTTCTGTTATGAGAAGTAAACATGTCATACATTGCTTTAATGATACAGATGAAAATCCCCCTTTTTCATTTCATTCTTTATTTAACACTGTACAGTCATGTTAGCTTTTCAAAATATGTGTAATCATCCCATTTATGCTAACTACCAGTTACTGCTTTCCTGGGTTAACTTCATCAGACAGGTAAAAATGTGACTCCCTATCAGTCTTAAATTTATAGGAATATATACTGTGATGAAGAGTATACATTCAGCAAGAAGTAAAGAAAAAGTAGTAAAATTGATTTACAGTCTCAATTACTTGTCTTAGCATTGCAACCTGAGAGGGACTTAAATGCTTTTTTCAAGTGAAGAAGTAAGCAAGCACGTACTTTTAACTATATGTCAAGTTAAACATCTGAAAGTGTTCTACCAATTTTCATTGTTTTCCAAGAAACATTTTAGCATGTAGGGTTATGTTGGGAAGCATGGGAAGTGGGTGTGTAGGAAATATTTTAGAATATACAGTTCTAAATCAAAATACTACCTAAGTGATATTGAGTTAAAACCATTTTAGATTACATGAGTAGTAAGTTATAATAGTAGGGGAATTTAGTAAGAAGTGTACGTTTTTATTCTTTCTTGAAATGCTCCTTTTAAGTGAATAAAATATATCTGCAATGAAATAAGTATATCTTTCCTACTGTGAAGAGTCTATCCTCAGCTTAGTTAAGCAAAGTGGTAAAAGGTATGCTCATTCAACATGCATTCATGTTCCCTAAAATCAGTTGGCAAATTTCACTTCAAGCATCCTTAGTTACCAGTGAAGTAACTTTTTGAGTCTCATGAACAGAAAGGAAGAAGATGAAATGACTTCTTAGTCAGCATCTCGTCTCCTTTGGAGGTCACTGACTTAAATTTCCATACTGAACTCTTAAATTTTTACTACTTAGTGCTGCACTGTCAATACAGGTAGAGAGAAAATTATCTAGCTATTACTTTGTGCTTTACATCCTCTTCAAAGGTCAGTCTTTTATTACTGGTGATGGTAAGGACACCTGATAATCCAGTTCAATTCTCAGATCCTAATGGTCATGAGAGGAAAAAAAAAAAATCTTCATTTTATTTTTTAGGATTGATAACAGGGCAGTAAGAAAGATAATTCATAAGAATCCTATATTGCTTTTGTAGTTATTTTTCAGAACAATAACCACTTAGACAACTGAGTATATGAGCTGTCACTGATAAAGGTGTTCTGTTTGAGGGAGTGGGAAAAAAAGTGCATAGATGTGAAGTCTAAATTCATATGTATGGATTTTGATATTCGTTTGTGTTGTATTTTACTCAGTATTATACCAAAGTACCTTGGAGGTATGCTGGTTTTCATAAACAGAGATGCTCCTAACGGTGTTCATATTCAAGCTACACGTACTGCTCAAGTCAGATATTGCTGAAATTTTGTTGGCATGTGGAAATAAACTTGGTATTGTTTGTATCTCTGTTATTAAAAGTCTTTCAATGGCTTTGGTGAGTAAGGTACTGGACCAGTATTTGACATTTTCCCTAGTCGTCCTGTCCCTATTTATCATTCAGTCTGGCTTATTTGGAGTGTAGGATCTTGAGTGTAGAATCTTGTTATGGGCATATATTGTGCCCAGACATTTCTCTGTTGGAGCAGCAACATGTTACCACAGTACAATAACAGGAGGTGATAGCCAACATTTTTCCTGTTATCAGTCACCATGGTCTTTGCATGATGAATAGTTACTATCTGAGAGGCAGTAGGATTGTTGTAGATCAGTGTGAAAGAGCAGTGGAGGAGTTGTTTCTAATGCTAGTTCCTTAAAATTCCTTTTTGCTAAATATATTTGAAGAAAATAGCTTTCAGAGAAAAAGCTCACAGATCTGTTCTCCAAGGGCTAAAGAGTAAAGAGTGGCTCATTCATGCTTTTTCACCTGTGTTTGCTATAAGGTTGAATGTACTAGTTTTCTGGATGTAAAAATAAGGCAATCATTAATTTGAAAAATGCGTATTAGCAGCAAGGGTATCATAAATGCTGAAACCAGTACTAAAGATCAAAAAATCTTGATTTCTGCCCCCACCCCCCTCTCCCTGGTGTTTTATAGGAGGGAGAAAGGGAGATAAGTACCCTTGTGAATTTGAGCTTATAAAACACACAACTTCATTTGACAGAAGTAATGATGTTAGAAAGGTATGAGAGCTGTTTCCATATTGTTACAGTTGGGAGGTTAATTATGTTCTTCATAAACTGCTATAAAACATTGACACTTCAAAATATGATTTACTTGGTTTAACTATATCTCTTTGGTCTTTTCAAAATGACTATGCTAATTGATACTGATGCCTTCTGATAAACCAGGTTCATAGATTAAGGCAGAGTTATTTCCTATGAAAGGTTTACAGATAAAAAACTGACTTTTAAAGTGATCTATTTTCTGTTATATATGGTAGATTTACTTCTTTCTTTGGAATTTAGCTGTCAAAGCTGAGATACAACAAATATTGTATTTTCACATACCAATGGAAGGTGAAGTAAAACTCTTCTGGTTTGGTTATTTTATTCTTCTTAAGGGTGAGGTCACTTAAATATGAAGACCTAGAAAAGCTCCTTCCTGACCTTTCATTTACTTGCTGCATTTTTTAATGAACTCTGTACAATTATTTCAAAATGACTTGGAATTTTAAGGCCCAAATTTGAAACAACCCACAGAAATATGTTTAAAAAATATATTCTGGAGGGAAGATTCCACCAGGTCTCTAATGCCTGATGTTACAAACCTGAAAGTTGACATGCACAAACTCTCTAGTAACTTTGGAAGTTTTGGACCTGGGTGTGTTTTCTAATTACAAAATAGATGAAAAGAGACATCAGCTCAAATTACTTAAAAATTCAAGTTACTTCCAAATCTTTTTATTGCTCAAACCAATAATGGAGTTCAGTAGTTGTAGAGCTCAATCAGTGGTCAATTTACACATCACTGCAATATAGACTATAGAGAGTCAGAGGAGCAAAGTAAACCTTCCCTTCATGGAGTCCCACTGAACATGATGTGGCCTCCTGCATGAAGGAATAAAATGCATGGAAGTTTTTGAAAGGACTTTAAAATTCAGGAGGCAATATGGCATTCAGTGAAGACAGGCATCACAAAAGAGTTACCCAGATACTGGTGAATTGGGTAGTAACAGTTAGTGGTGTTAATAGTCACCAGAAGCCCAGTAAGAGCAGAAGCCAAGTCACAGATGTTAGAGTAGATCAAATCCGAGAGCGAGCAGACCAGACTGCCTTACTGTTTCAGAAACGCCAAACAAAAGGATTAGTTTCAAAGGCTGTGAAAACAAAGACAGAGCTATTTGCTGGCCTCTATAGATTCTGCAGTATGAAGTCTTCATTATTTCTGTGCCTTTGCCTCGGTTGTAGAGTTCATCCACTGGTGATGGGAAATATCAGTGGTGTAATTCTAATTCAAAGAAGATGACTAGTGTCTAGAGGCAAAAACACATGGCAAACTGTTTGACTTTGCCATATCGTATCTTTGCTTCAGCATCTGGATAATATCCAGTAGACTTAAGAAGCCTCTGCTCTCAGGAGAATCTTTGAAAATCTAAGCAAAGTGAAGTCTTTGGAACAGTTCACATTTAAAGCACTAGAGGAAAAGATTATTTTTTTTGTTTCATTTTCTTTGAGAAAACTGGAAAAACATAGGCAAATCTATCTGATAGCAGTTCATAGGACAGAGGATAGATTTCTGCTTTGATTGGTACCCCAGATGTGCGTATACCACTCACCAAAACAGAATCACAGAATGTTAGGGATTGGAATGGACCTCAAAAGAGCATCTATTCAAATCCCCCCACCAGAGCAGGAACACTTAGATGAGGTTACACAGGAATGTGTCCAGGCAGGTTTTGAATGTCTCCAGAGAAGGAGACTCCACAACCCTCCGGGCAGCCTGTTCCAGTGCTCCGACACCCTCACTGTGAAGAAGTTTCTTCTCATATTTAAGTGGAACCTCCTATGTTTGCGTTCCATTTCTGCTTGTTCTATCATTGGTTGTCATCAGGAAGAGCCTGGCTCCATCCCCGTGAACACCCAACCCCCAGGAAATCAATGCACAGCAGGAAAATCAGATAGCATGCTACCCACGTATGGCTCAGTACCCTCTGTCAATACAGAATGCCTCCAGAGAGGAGCAACTGAGTACTTTAGTGAGTTCAGGTGGCATCTCAGCCATTAAATGCTGCTTCTGAAATGCCTTTTCAGCTGGCATAATACAGCATTGTTTTTATGGTAGGCCTGGTTTGCCCAGGCTGTTCCACTTGCAGGAGGTGTATTCTGAGCACAGCAGCTGGCAGGTCTGGCTGGCTGTGCAGGGTGGAAGCCAAGGTGCAGATTTGTGATGTTCCTCCCCTGCCTCTGCATGTGCAGCAGTCACAGAAACAGCCTGCTTGCTTCTCCTTTTGAGTCTCTTGATATGTAGCTGACCTTTTCACACTAGTGAAGCTTACCAGGCCCACCCAATTTTGTCACTTTATGCTGGGCTGTCTGTTGCAAACAGGGAGCCTGTTCTTGCTCTATTTGGAGTCAAGGGCAGAATTCTCGCTGATTTCCATAGGAACAAGATGTGTTCCTAAACATACTTCAGTAGCTAGAAAGAAACTTCCTAATAAAGAATCAGATTATAACATTACACGGAACATCAAGCATTGTTCGAGGCTTCAAAGCTCTTAACATTTACATGCTTGCAGACCAAGCAGCGCAAACAACAAATCTCTGGGCATTCCTGGCAGGACTGTGGAGGATTACCAGCTCTCATTCTGCCCTTAGAAACAAATGAGGCTTGATCATATTACTAATGAAATCCTACTTATTCTAATGGACATGATTCAGGCCCCTTGGATTATTTCTGGAATGGAATTCTAGAAGCAGTGAAGTGTGACATAATAGCTGTTACACAGAGGATTTACCATGACAAGCAGAAAAGGCAGTGGGGTTTCAGTTCTCCTGAAGAAGCAAAAGGCCCTTTCCACATTGATGTGGAGACTGTTGGAAGTTACCAAGGAAAACTTTGGACTGTAATTCTGCTGCTTTGAGTTGTTATATTTCACTAAGACTAGTTCCCTAACTAAAACTTTTTTTTCCTTTCTTCCTTTGGATATCATTTTTTTTCCTCTCCACCTTGTCCCTGATCTTATTGACATTGCAATGTTTCGCTTAACAGAGGAACCTTTTTGGTTACAGGCTTTTTCTTTAAGAGGGGCTGAAATGAAGTGCCTAGAGCCTGTTGGAGGTAAGGGGTTGCAAAATGTAGCTCATAGGTATCTGCAGTTCTTTGCTTGCTCTCTGAAATCCTTGTATTCCACTAATTTTGCCACTAGAAAGCCATTCTTCTGCCCAAATAAAACTTGTCAAGGTTCAAGGAAGTGGTGGGAATGTAGCCACTTGAGTCATATAGGTTGTTTGCCATTTGCAATGCATTCCCAAACATGAGAGCTCTAGAACTACTTTTTCACACTATTTTCAGCTTGTGTTAGTCAGAATACCATTTTCTCTGAATACCAGGTGAAGCATGGTTATCACTTGTCTTCAACCAGTTTGTTTTTGTGATGAACATTTGGGAGATTGCATTCTTTTCCCTGTAGTGTCCTAACAGCATCAACCTTTATTAAATTCTTCTTCACCTACTCTCCTGTGCAATAATTCCTAACAGTTTTAAAAAGAAAAGCAAAAAAAAAAAAATTTTTTTTTGTCTTGTAAAGCATGTGGCTGACATGCTTTCCTGTTAAGTCCCTTCCCAGGTAATTCCTATTTTAACATTCAAAAACGTAGCCAAAATTTTAGAGGTAAACTTTTCCAAGGCAATTGTGACTACTTCAGACACTTTATCTTGAATGACAAATATGAATGTTCAATATGCATTAAAATCCAGGGTGCTGGATCTTGTGCTTGTCTTACCCAGTTAAGGTTGGGTTCTTTGTTCCTGTCTTATTTTCTCAATACAACCATGGCATGTCATTTGGACAGAAAGCTGCCAAGATGATAGAGTAATTTTATATTCTAAAGATATATCCCAAAATACAGAACTTGAATACAAAGATGTTTGACTGATTTACTTGAAAGCTGTAAATGAAAACATAAGACTATAGCCAGAAAGGGTGTTGGCCTGAACTTTTATGGTCATGAAGAACTTAATACTCTCCAAAATGAGGGAAATGTTAATCATGTGTGAATGGAAACTGAACAACATTTTCACAGGATGGTCTTTATTGCTGTTCATGGGGAAAAAAAATTAAGACTAATTCCTCTAAATATCATGGGTTACACCAGCAGTTATAATCCCCTTTATAGATATGTGGTGCAGCAGCACTGACCTGAAGAAAACACTGGTTGTATGTCTGGCTTTTTGGAAGAGTTACTTACTTGATGCATTGGGCTAGAACTGAGAAGTCATGAGAAATCAGTGAGTGGCTGTTCCCAGTATTGAAACCATTCTTATGAATCAAGTTCAGTATAATTGTGCTTGTTATCTTTTTTGATTGTGTGGAGTTTAAAGAGTAATTCATTGGGATCCTGTTGTAAATCCTTGTGATGTGGAAGCATTTCCTTGGTTAATATATTGCTGAATTTTCATTTTTAGAAATACTATTGGCAGGGATTTAGAAATCTGGAACCTAGTCAAAAAATAAACAGTCACCAAAGCCAACTTTGTAAAGAGATTCTATACACACAAGTTGGAGACTGTTAATTATTACTTTGTGTTGCAGCCTCCCCTGTCTGTATTTGGGCAAATCTGTGAATTCCTACGTGAAGTAACTCGGTAGCCGTGTAACTGGGCACAGAGGCATTGCTCTAGTGCAGGAGCATTAGCCAGCGCAGTGATACTGAGCCTCATCCTGTCCCATAGCCCTTCAAGGACTGGTGGCAAATAGAAAGGATTCTGTGGGCTTGGTGCTCTTCTACTTCTGGTCTGTGACTTGTGACATTCTTCAAGTTGTTCTATTACTAGAAGAGCAGCAGGGTGTATGAATCACTATGCGGTCAGTGTCTTTGCTGCAAAGATCAGGCTCAGTCACCCTTAACTTCTTCCTGTTTCTGTTCCTTTTTCACTCAGGGTGAGCTTCACTGTTCATCTCTTGACTAGCGTCAATCAAAAGCAGCTCCCTTGATGCTCTAGGAGTGTGTAGTTTTACATAAGAAACCAGCTCACATCGCACATTGATGGTAATAACTTTTTAGGAGCCTCAGATATAGAACTATATTTAAAAATTAAAACTTATTTTGCAGCAAAGAAACAATTCACATTTATTACAGAGTAGAAGAGCACAGGTGAAGAGTTATTAAACAGGGCTCTTTACTTAATATGAAATAATGGTTTTCAAAATATGGATTCTACTTGTATAAGTCCATGGGCAAATTCCTTTTTATTTGCATGGAAGCAGGATCAAGCCCCATGTGTCTGAGGGATGCTATTGTGAAAGTGAACCCTTGCTGAGTCTCCTCTGCAGGAATCGGGATGCACTCCTGGCCAGTTATCTAAATATAACAATTTGAAATTTATGAGGAAGAGAATTGACAGGAATAATATTTCTTTGCCTTTCTACTCTTCATTTTTAGCTTCCTGCACTTTGGGTCATTTTTAGCACTGAGCTTTTCAGTCCATTAATTATCATTGTTAGACAGTCTCTATCTTCTTTCTCTGCTAAGAATATGTTACTGTGAGAAAGTTCTACCCATCATTAGTCATTTAAGCCCTAAGGCCATAGTCCAAAGACTGCTTCTGTTTGTTTTTTTTTTTTTTTCCTAGAATTGATTATACACGAGAGAAATGAATATGTATCCTCATGCATAGGTCTTGTTAAAATTAATTTGCATAACGTGTTCAATTTATACTTTTGTAATTGGTCTGATTGCTCAGTGATGAGGGGTGCAACAAGGTTAATGCTTATGGCAAATTTTGGTCCAGAGTTTGTAACCCTTATAACTATTTTCTAACTCCACCCATTTTTCTCCCTAAATCTTCTGAATTTGGACTGCAGTGGAAGATATGCAGTAGCATCAACACAAGTCCAAATGCTAGAGAACTGATAGGAAAAAAATTTGATACTTTATCTGTTGGACATCAGTAACATCTTCATAAATTTACTGCAGTGATGGAAATGAAATATGGAATAAACGTGTTCACAAGGCTTTGGAGTTTTAAACACTTAAGAGATTATTTCTGTCTTTTATTCTTCTCTGAAGTATAAAATTTAATCCAATAATCTTAAATCAGTGGTAATTACAGTCCAACCTTAAAACATTAAGCAAGAGCTTCAACAACACCAGTGTGCTGCGTCTTTCTCACAGTAAGCCCTAGTAAAGATTTGATGCTAGGTGCTTTGTAAAGAAAGGTAAAAGAGGAGCAACATTCTCAAGGAAATCAGCGCTTTCTTAAACAGGACCTATTTATATTGGTGTCTGTTTTGATAACTAGGCTTTAAAAGCAAGCATTGTTTTTGCAACCTTCTGCATAGTAGTTAAAAATTAAAAGCCCTATACAAAATAATGTGAATGAAACTGCAGTGCTGTCAGTCTTCATGATCAAAGCTGAGATTTCTCTTCCCTTAGTTTCTAAACTTGTTATTTCTTTTCTGTTCAGTCTAGCTTGTCCATCATGTATCCCTCTTTAGGCTGGCCTAGGCAGGCACATAATGGAGAGTAATAGGACTCTTGTAATTTATTTTAATTACTAAAGTTAGGAATGACTGTTTTTGTAGTATACTGATGGCATGGGCTGGGCTAATAAAGTTTGGGTGTTTCATGAGCCTAATACTTATTTCCTTTGCTTTTTCCTTTCCTTTTCCTTTCTGCCTGGTATGAAGTAAACATTCTGCTGGTTTAGTTTCAGGCATCAAAACCAAACAAATGTTCATCCCATGCAAACATGAGCATCTTTTCTATTTTTTTTGCAATTCAGTTGCCAAAACAACAACAAACCCCAGTCAGTTGCATAGCCTTATCGGATAATATGCATCTGGCACAGAACGACTCCTCAAAAGAACATGAGTTTTCCTGTGAATTGACACGCAGAGGACATGATATGATCAGTTTGTTTCCAGAGTCCTTATCATTGTAAGTCCTCTTTCATGGAAGAGAAGTTCTGTCTTCTTGCATAAGAGCATTTTCCATGACTGAAGAGCCAGAGACTCAGAGAGTTCAGGAAACCACTATAAAAGTGCCAAAGCTTGTTTTAAGGGAATAAACTACACATGTCGGTTTCTTGAACACAAAGTTAAGACACGGTCCTCAAGAAACTCGGTGTCTTTAGTTCTTAAGTCCATGCTTTCTATGCTTTTCATAGAATCATAAACTTCTATGCACTTTCAAAAAGTGCTGTTAATATGAGATGTAAAAATATTTGATGATGGATACATATTGGGTCTTATGGTAGAACTATCTCACATGTCATTTCTATATCCATGCTGAATACAATCCATCAATAAGATGGTTTTGTTAATTTGTGGAGCCAATGGGGGGGAACCTAAATTAAAACACCTAGCTATTAATAGCAAAGCAGACCAAATAAAGCAAGCCATGTGTTGCATGGCTTGCTACTGCTAACAAATGTAGTGAATAATAAAATGTAGTGATTTAACAAATACAGAACCTGAATTTTGAAGCACTGAGTGATGATAGATGCAACTGAAATTTGTGGGAATGACAATCTCTGGCCTTCCTTTCACCTCCAGGATGGACCAGGGATCAGACCCAGCCAGCATGGGTTTAGGAGGGGCAGGTCCTGTCTGACCAACCTGATTTCCTTTTATGATCAGGTGACCCACCTAGTGGATGAGGGGAAAGCTGTAGATGTGATCTATCTAGACTTCAGCAAAGCCTTTGACACTGTCTCCCATAATATACTCCTTCAAAAGCTGATAGCCCATGGCTTGGACAAGTGCACTCTCTGCTGGGTTAAGAACTGGCTGGAGGGCCGGGCCCAGAGAGTGCTGGTAAATGGGGCTGCATCTAGCTGGCGGCCAGTCACTAGTGGTGTCCCCCAGGGGTCAGTGTTGGGTCCAGTCCTGTTTAACATCTTTATTGATGATTTAGATGAGGGGATTGAGACCACCATCAGCAAATTTGCTGATGACACCAAGTTGGGGGGCAGTGTTGACCTGCTGGAAGGCAGGAGGGCTCTGCAAAGAGATCTGGATAGACTGGAAAAATGGGCTGATTCCAATGGGATGAAGTTCAACAAGGCCAAGTGCCGGGTCCTGCACTTTGGCCACAACAACCCCCTTCAGCGCTACAGGCTGGGCACAGAGTGGCTGGAGAGCAGCCAGACAGAAAGGGACCTGGGGGTACTGATTGACAGCAAGCTCAACATGAGCCAACAGTGTGCCCAGGTGGCCAAGAAGGCCAATGGTATCCTGGCCTGTATCAAAAATAGTGTGGTCAGCAGGACAAGGGAAGTGATCCTTCCCCTGTACTCTGCATTGGTGAGGCCACACCTGGAGTATTGTGTTCAGTTCTGGGCCCCTCAGTTCAGGAGGGATATTGAGGTGCTGGAGCGGGTCCAGAGAAGAGCAACAAGACTGGTGAAGGGACTTGAGCACATGACCTATGGTGAGAGGCTGAGGGAGCTGGGGTTGTTCAGCCTGGAGAGGAGGAGGCTTAGAGGTGACCTCATTGCTCTCTATAACTACCTGAAGGGAAGTTATAGTCAGGTGGGAACTGGTCTCTTCTCCCAGGCAGTTAGCAATAGGACAAGGGGACATGGGCTTAAACTCTGCCAGGGGAAGTTTAGGCTGGATATTAGGAAGAAGTTCTTTACGGAAAGAGTGATCAGGCATTGGAATGGCCTGCCTAGGGAGGTGGTGGACTCACCGTCCCTGGAGGTTTTTAAACTGAGATTGGACATGGCTCTTAGTGCCATGATCTAGTAAATGGGCTGAAGTTGGACCAAGGGTTGGACTTGATGATCTCTGAGGTCTTTTCCAACCTAGCCAATTCTGTGATTCTGTGATTCTGTGAGGGCTTTCTTGCAAGACTAAGCAGAAACGTCAATGCTTTAAAACAAGTAAGCAGGAACCTAAGTAATATTGAAGTTTGTTCTGTCACAAGAGTCAAGGAGCTCTGAAAATGTAATTATATGAGTAGCTAGCAGCAGATCTCCAACATTAGAAGAATGAAATAATGCTTAAGAACATGCTGCTATAAGACAGAGGGAGTAACCTACCACATAAAATTAAAACAAAAATTCCTTCTGCACGGTCTGTTTTCTTAGTGGTATGCTGTACCAGTTTTTGGTCAAAAACCAAAGTTCACTAGGATACAAACCCTTTGTCATTTTTCACCATATGAAGCACATTGCAATAGAAAGCAAAATCCTCAAAGCACAGGTGATCAGCAGAATACAAGTAAGGCATAAGTATCTATACAATAGTAGATTCTTACTAAAAAATACTCCAGGAAGATTCTCATTTCTGTCTCATTGTGACAACTAAAGGGATCAGCTGTTTTCCTGGAAACAGCTTAAGGACTTAGATGAGTCTGTTTTTTCTGAAGACCTTATTCTTCTGTGACCAAAAACTACGCAATTGGCAAACTGACCACTACACAACAGTCGCCTGAACCTTTTGCCTGCTGTGTACCCTGTGCAGGGTCCAGAACAATTTTAAGTTGAATACCTAGATGGTAGTTGTCTATACACAACAATAACTACATGCCAGTACAGTGGCTTTGTCCTTTAGTGGGAATCTGCTTTCAAGATCTAAGAGTCTGTTTGAAGAGTTCTCTTGCATGCTCTGACCCTGAGTTGTATGTCATCATGTTTTGTGGTTTTAGAGGATCCAAAGCTGGGTTGGCTATTCAGTACACAGAGAAGGGTGGATTATAAGTCTCAAATTGTGAAGTTCTTGTTACTGTAGCTGAGCATTAGAACTCGAGGCTATGGTTGTTTGTATTTGCCCAGAAGCAGACTTTCAGACAGACTGGAATGCTTCTAGTACCAAGTATTGTACTGCATCTTCTAGTACCAAGAGGTTTCAGAAAACTATGATCTTTGCAGCCATCAAAAGGTGACTTCAAAGTCATGATCGGTTCTTGTCGAGCAATGCTTTGGTTTTGCACAGGCATTCTGCAGAGATGGGGAATGGGTCAAGGAGACTGGGCTTTGGTGTGGCTCTTTTGGATTGGGCAGCTGACACAGAAAAATTATGTAAGAGTGGATGTTTTGAGTCAGGTTAAACATCCATTAAGCTTACTGTCATGTCTCTTGATGTTTGTTGGAGTAGTTATCCTGTTGTGTAATTATAGGGAAAATGTATTTCCCTAGATACACACTCTCAGCTTCTGGCCATCTGTATCACAAGTCCTTTCTGCATTAGAGGTCATAGTTTTGTTTTTAATAGCTGTTGGTGGATGTTTTTATCCATTAAATTTATTGAATTATTCTTCAAATATAAGTGAGCTTTTGTTGTGAAAAAAATCCAGTTAAACTGCATGCTCTGTGTGGGGAAAAAAAAACAAAAAACAAACAAAAAAACCCACCAAAACACAACAACAAACACCTTGTTTTATTTTAGAACTGTTATCTACTAATACTGTAAGTCTTGTATGATGAGAAGTGATGCATGGTTGTTACCAATTCAAGTTGCCCATGCTACTTATAGATTTGGATAGACTTTTTAAGGGATTCCTTCCCAGTTGAATCTTCCTAGTCTATTTAAATGTTTGATACAGAAAACATTCTACATCTCTTACTATCCTTCTCATTCCCACCTATTTCCTTTCCAGTTCTAGAGATGTAGATAAACCGTAAACTAGTGCTATGATGTAATGAGCTTTTCTTTTGTTCTCTTTTTTTTTCTCAGCAGCTTCTGAAATTCTGCTTTCTACTGCTACTGGGTGCTAAATCGCCATCTACATGGAATTGACTTGCATAAAATTTTTATTATAGCTTTCATATCTACTTCTAAGGTACAGTACCCCACCACTGTGCAAAGCTAGCAAGGGAGAGGAGTTTCCTTTTGGCATTACTTTGTGTTTGCAGACATGAATTTCATTTATCATTTTATCTCTCCAGTTACTCAGTATCATGAGTGATGGATTCTACTTGAATGATGTCTGAGTGAAGGCAAGGAAGTGTTCTGGCAAGCTGTGGATGCTCTGAAGGAGGAGTCAGCTCAGTATAAGGGAATGTATGTCTTAGCGCTTGTCATAGTTTTGCAGAATTGGAACTCCTAAGTCTCTAAAATAAATTTGGTCAAGAAATTTCCCTATTAAGCCCTTGTGTTTCTTTGCCTTCTGCCACAGAGTCTTTGAAGGACTTAATTGGCAAAACTTCAGACCCAAATGAGGTTATGGAGGGCGTAATGACAGCAGGAATGTGGAAGGTCCTGTCTTATTAATTTTCAGGATCATGGGTAGCAGTGGGAGGAGCAAAATACATGGTTCCATAAGGCAGGCTGAAAAGGAGAGGAAAGAGACCTAGAATCACCAAAAAGAAGATAAAGGCTGATCTCCTCCAGAAGTCTCTCAACTTAGAAACACAGGATCTTGATAGCAGGATGACAGCATGGTCAGGTACTTGACTGGTTGACAGCAGTATTCATGGGATATGTGCACTGCAGCCATTGTAGTTCCGTAGATTTTTGGTTTTTCTCAACTGGCAACAGTGAAGCAGTTCCCCACCATGACATTATGATTTGTTTCTTGTACAGATTTACAGATTCTGAGACAGAAGTGGTACTTGTTTTTTTGCTCAGTGTACAGTGTCTTGGTTGGCAGTAGGAATTAGACACCTTGGTGCTGACAGAAGCGACCTTCAGAGTGATCTGTATTCCCTATGCTTATTCATACTGCTTTAAAACTGGAGTATGTGTCCTTGAGGATGCAGTTCTTAATTTTCTTGTGTAAGGCAACCTTAAGATGTGTCATCTTACAAAACAGAAACAAGAAAAATCTTCAGGCTGGTCAGATCTTCCCCTATAAATTTTAAGTTTTGCCCATGTAGTAAACTAGTGATGTCTTCAGTGAGTCATCAGGTGTTCAGGGTTTTTCCCTCTCTGTGTCTTTACCTTGGCTAGAGCATGGGTAATCATTACCCCTTTAGGAAAGCAAATTTCAGTTGTTGGTGTTGCAAAATAATTGGGTTCATCATGGAGTCACACAGAGACAGATACTTAAGGGAACTACTATCTAGCTAGTCTTCACATGAGTTTATCTCAAGGAGACAGAACAATAATTGAACATATCAACAACAAACGGTAACAGCTCAGATCAGATATTGAAGAAAACTGAGTTATTTTTGCAACAACCCTTTGTCATGGTATCCTTATGGTTACCTGAACAGTTTGAGGTGCTTCCATTTCCAAATGTTGTATTAATGTTATTTTTAGGGGATTTATCTTCTTGCTTTGATTTACTCTGGAATTCTAGTTCTTTCCAGGACTGTTTAGACCTTCTGGTCATGCTCTTTTGCTGTTTCTTTTCAATTAAAGCATCAGCATTGTCAGCATTAACCATCATCAAAATAGGTGTAATTTTCCTTTAATTACCTTATTTGCTGGGAAAGTAATCTACAGATAACATTCCTGTAAGGGGTACCATAAAGGTATTTTGTTTTTCTAATGGCTTTAGGCATAACCTTGGGCTGCCGAAGGTATAGGAAATATTTGGAATTGTTCGTCTCTTCAGATTTCTCCCCTCATTCTCTTTTTATGTGCTTGATTGGTTCTTCTCAGCTGATGTTCTACCTCCTTTTATATTGCATGTGCATTCACTTTTTGCTTTTGCATGTTGTTCCAGTAGCCATATGACAAAAGACTCCTATTGTGATCTGTTGCTTAAGGCACAGAATGCAGAGTGCTGGAACTTTTTGAGTTCTGTTCTGTCTCTTCCTTTACCATGTTAATGCCTCCTTGGACCCTGCATTAGCAGTTTTATATACACAGGAGTGGCTGTCTAGTGAGCAATGTGGTGAAACTCGGTCATGGGTGATTCCTTCTTCACTATATTACTATCCATTGTACCTTTCTTAATCCATTTACTTCAGCATTTTATTCTATACTATCCCATTGTGAAAACAAAGTACTCTTGAACCTCAATTTAACTTCTTTATGTTACTTTTTTGGTGGTTTGGTTTTTGTTTGGTTTGGTTTTGTTTTTGTTTTTTTAAGTTTTGATATTGTCACATACACAAAAAGTCTGGGTAACAGGAAAGGTTACTCTGGTGGAATGTGACTGATTTCATGAGGATCTTTCAAAAGACAAGGTCCCGTTATGTATTGTAAGGCTTTTGACACAGTCTCCCACAGCATCCTCACAGCTAAACTGAGGGAGTGTGGTCTGGATGATCGGGTAGTGAGGTGGACTGCGAACTGGCTGAAGGAGAGAAGCCAGAGAGTCGTGGTCGATGGGGTGGAGTCCAGTTGGAGGCCTGTATCTAGTGGAGTGCCTCAAGGGTCAGTACGGGGGCCTGTATTATTCAATATATTCATCAATGATTTGGACGAGGGAATAGAGTGTACTATCAGCAAGTTTGCTGATGACACCAAGCTGGGAGGAGTGGCTGATATGCCAGAAGGCTGTGCCACCATCCAGCAAGACCTGGACAGGCTGGAGAGTTGGGCAGGGGAAAAGTTAATGAAATATAACAAGGGCAAGTGTAGAGTCTTGTATCTGAATAGGAACAACCCCAAGTTCCAGTATAAGTTGGGGAATGACCTATTAGAGTGCAACGTAGGGAAAAGCCACCTGGAGGTCCTGGTGGACAGCAGGATGACCATGAGCCAGAACTGTGCCCTTGTGGCCAGGAAAGCCAATGGCATCCTGGGGTGTATTAGAAGGGGGATGGTTAGTTGATCAAGAGAGGTTCTCCTTCCCCTCTACTCTGCCCTGGTGAGACCACATCTGGAATATTGTGTCCAGTTCTGGGCCTCTCAGCTCAAGAAGGACAGGGAACTGCTGGAGGGAGTCCAGTGCAGGGCAACAAAGATGATGAAGGGAGTAGAGCATCTCCCTTATGAGGAAAGGCTGAGGGAGCTGGGTCTCTTTAGCTTGGAGAAGAAGAGGCTGAGGGGTGACTTCATTAATGTTTATAAATATGTAAAGGATGAGTGTCATGAGGATGGAGCCAGGCTCTTCTCAGTGACAACCAGTGATAGGACAAGACGTAATGGGTTCAAACTGGAACACGAGAGGTTCCACTTAAATATGCGAAGAAACTTCTTCACGGTGAGGGTGCCAGAGTACTGGAACAGGCTGCCCAGGGAGGTTGTGGAGTCTCCTTCTCTGGAGACATTCAGAACACACCCGGACACCTTCCTGTGTAGCCTCATCTAGGTGTTCCTGCTCTGGCAGAGGACTGGACTAGATGATCTTTTGAGGTCCCTTCCAATCCCTAACATTCTGTGATTCTGTGCATATCGTATCACAACATATATCATATCACAACGTATATTGTATGATATATCTATCACATTCTATCTATTGTATACACCATGTGTGTATAAATCAAACTGTATATTGTGTGTGCATATATCTCACATATCATACACATAATATGTATCTTACATATTGTGTGTATGTTGCATATTGTATATATTGTGTATCTTGGATGTTGTGTCTCTCTGGCACATATCGCACAGGTATCGCATATATCACACAGACATCATATGTCGTGTCTATCTCACAATGACGTCTATATTGCATATATCACATAAATCACATCACATATATCATGTATACATCACACATAATATATATTGCACATCACATAACATATCAATATGTCATATATCGCTTATTGCGTGCATAATATCACTCTCATATTGCATATATGACAATATCATATTGCATATCTCACATATCACATATATCAGATATTATATGTTGCATGTTGCACGTCATATTGCATATATCGCGTATATTGCATATTCATGATATAATGCAGGGCAGTATGTCTCCTGCTTTGTCAAATGACAGGGAATAGCTGCAGTATGACCTCCAGGCATCTGTGCTGCACTAGTGGTGCAGGCGTGGCACTGCTTGAAAGAGGATTTGAGTTCACAGCATCATGGCTCGATCGAAGCAGTGATAATTTAAGAAAAAGAGGTAACTTTGGGTTTTCTGTTGTTTTAGCACAAACAGCTGAGGACAAATGTTAAAGCAGGACAGCCTGAAATGCCATTTCCATTGCATCATGGAGGACGTGCAACAATGAATGTTTAAAGGCAACATTTCTGTAATTAAATTAAAACCAATAATGTTTCCAAATCTCTGGTGTCTGTCTCTGCTCCTATGTGTTGCTTAGATGAAGTATCCTGACTTTCTCCAATATCGAATCGTTCTTGGTCACCAGAAGGACTAGTGTAGTGATGACTGCAGAGTCCAAAGGATGAAAGTCAAGCTAATACACGCAAATGGGGGCTCCTTTTGTGAAGGAAGTATCAATCTACCTGTCGGATTATAAAACCCTTCAGAAATACTTCAGAAGAAAAAGAATATTAATATCCAAGGATATGCTTTGTCACTTAAGATGAAGGCCTGAAAATATGCTGTCGACAAATGCTACAGAAACCTTGCAAATAATGGGGGGAAATTGCTTTCACGTCACTTGTTCTCCAGAAGTAGAACTTCCTAGTGTTTGAGCAGAAGTCATGCTGCTTGTAATTAATGACAGAATCATTTTTATCTTTAAAGAGCTTATTCTTAAAAGAGTGAGACATCAAAAAGGTCCAAGTCTATTAAGAGAAGTAGAATCTTTGATTTTTTTCAATCTGTCTCACTTTGAAAACCCTGCACAAGGCAGATTGCATTGATACTTGTGTGTTGCAATACTGACAGAACTGTACTTGTGTAGGGGAGAGAGAATGTGCTCACAGTGATGTGTCAACACTATAGCAGTTGTGGTATTTCTGTTGTACTTGGTTAGCACACTTGAGACCTCAGTTGTCAGTTGGTCATGGAGCTCTGGAGCAACTGGATAGATCTTTGTTAGCCTGTGCATAGCTGAAAAACAGAGAGTACCCCTGGAGGCTGCTGGGTGTCATCTGCAGGCTGTGCTTAAATATATGGAAATAATCTCTATGCGCACTTTCAAATTGAATCATGTTTGTAACAGTGGAGAAAATGTGAATGTTTGCACCACTAGGTATGTTGTGTTGTAAAACTGCTGATTTTCCTGATGGAAAACAGCTTGCTTTAATTATTTGATTACCTTTTTTCCAGTAAGAAAGTTCTGAAGGATCAAAGTATTCATTTTTTGATTTTATATTATGGGTAGCTTTTGACTTCATTAATTTCCTGGTAGCATTGAACTAATAGAAGAATAAACATATTTATCTTCATTTGAATGAACAATCTGAACAGTGTGTTTGCATGACAGAGCACTATGAATTGTGCTGAGTATACAAAGAATTTTCATTTTCAACAATAAATTTTATTAAAAGCAAAGAAGCTTTAGTCTGGTTTTTAGTAGCAAAACTAGGTGACAGAAATATATATGGTATAATAATAAGAGGATTTTATTTTTTTTCTTAATGTACAACAAACCTTTCCAGAGTGTTTTTCCTGCTCTAACTACAAAGGCAAATTGAAATATGATGCAAGGTGTATAAATAAGTAGCAGGCTAATTAGGTGCCACAGTGTCTTGTTGACAGGTTGATACATCCATTATAGTGGAAATGCTTTTGCTGTAGTGCCCACTGTGTAACTGCTTGCAATAAAATCAAATTACTTTTAGACTTCTCGCATTGCATCCTCTCTCTTGTACACACAGACATGCCCACATGCATTTTCCTTTGTCTGCCTCCACTCAGGCTTTGCCAGAAATTTCTTCATATGCTGGAAGACCTGCCTTTGTAGCCGGGAGACGTGCTATAGGAGGCCCCAGTGTACCATGTACCATGGATGTCTCAGCTGGCTCCCTGTTCTGTTTTTTCTGTCAGCTGGTAGCTTATTAGTACAATGGGCAACCTGACTGGAGAAAAGATGGATAATTGGGATGCTTTTCCCTTGTTGTGAGACTAAGAAGGAAGCTTTCACTGATGTTGCTGGTAGTACTGATGATTGCTCTATGTGAGTAGTTTGAGATCCACTGACCTGCTCATATGCTGAGTAAGTCTGAATTTAGTTGGTTCTCATTCTTCTACACCTGTAGACAAATAACAGAACCCAAACAGTTCCCTCAGGTTAACTGGCAGCACTTTCAAGTATGATTTGCTCTGTAATCTTGCATATGTACTTCTGTGGGAGATCTGCCTTTTTAAGAGTAGTATTTGCTTTCAAAAAACATGCTGATCACTCTTTTCCCACAGAAAATTTTAACATGCCTGTGGGTAGTCAACCCAATAGGACTGCCTGGACTTTTAAATGAATGATTTTAATTGCAAATGCTTTGTTAGCCTTTCTCTTGTGGGTATTCTTCTGAACTGGCTGTATTATACAGTTGCAATTGAGACAGTGCTTTATTAACAGCTCGTTTCAAGTTCATTGAGCTGATATCCCCACAGGTTTGTTCTTAAGTGCCTCTATTTGTCTTGTATTGCACATATTTAGCAGTCAGTTGGAGATCTTTAATGCAGAAGTCCATGTATTGCTATCACATATATTGCGGCTTTGACTTTTTTCATTGATGTTCGGGTTGTAAACAGTTGTCATATTTGTCTTGGTTCCTAACCAGTTTTCCTCTCTGTTTACTTTAACAAGCAATGCCTTCTGGATTTCTTTATGGCTTGCTTTATCTATTTGAAGATCCCGGGTATTTTTCTACTAGATAAACAAGTAGGCTTACTCTTTCAAATGCATCAGCGATTCTTAGATGTCTGCTTTTTGCAACTTTAACCTTTGTTAATTATCAAATGACTGTGCCCTGCAAGGGACAAAACTGTGGTGTTTAAGTTCTGGTTGCAACCTCTTGACTTCCCTGAGGATTATCACTTCTTCAGATGAACTTTCGATCTCATCTCTGAGTATATTTTGCAATAGTCTTAATTTGAAGAGCCCCTTTGTGACAAGGTTTATGCCATTGAAAAGCAGTTAACAATGTGGATGCCTGGCCTGGTTATGCACCTTTCTGTGAAGGATTAAGTGGAACTTGATGCACACAGTTTTGTGGTTTCAAGCAGCAAACCTGATTAACTGAGAAGTGTTTCATTAAGTATGATTATTCTTTATGTTTTAAAATTTTATTCTTTCTTAATCAGTGCTGTACTTCAAGGTGAGCTTTTTTTTTTTTTAGACTGAGATTTCTGTAAGTTAGCATGGCCTTCCCAATTATTGGTAATTACCTTATAATGTGAGGAAGATGCTTTGGAAATTCAAAATTGCCTTCAGAAGCTGCTATGCTTAGAGTTTATGAGCAAGATAAAATTACAGTTTTTCCCTTTTTGTTTGGCATCTTCAGTATACAGTTGGGGGAGAGGGGGACGATTTGCCGAAAAACCATAGTGTGAGAGCAAATAACTCTTAATTAGAAGTATTATCAGGTTAAGAACAAGACATCCTTTAAACTGACTTTGTTATTCACTGAGTGGTGTTCTTAATTGATAGGGTTTCCGAACTACTGTGATGTACCTTCTCAAAGAAAACAAGTTTTAAGCTATGTAAACATCAGTCTAATCTAAAGTGTTTCAAAACCGTTTTGTTATTTCTTCAAAATAATTGGCGTTTTGATACTCTTTCATTTTCTAAGTGCATCTTTGAAATAAGCACTATGATCCATGTCTTACTAAAAGATAATTCTACCTTCCTAATCAAGGAATCTTGAGTTTCTAACGTATTTATCACATGGCAAGATATACAAGGCTTGCTTCAGAGAGAATACTGAAAAGACTGAAGCTGTTGATTGGAAGGTGGGATGCAAAAGGACATATAAAATTAGAAGTGATACAGCAAGGGATGATCAGCTCTATTCTAATGCACGAATAAGAGAATGTTAACCTGGTCCAACAGGATTGACTATTTATTTACAACTAATCAACAGAAGTCATTGGGTTAAAAGATATCCATGCTGATAAGAGTTCCATAGGAGTCCAGACATTTACAGAAGCAATGAAATAACTGTATAATAATTCACTGTTATGATAATTAAATACAGAGTTTTCAGGAGAAATTTTCTCTTCAAAACATTGTAAGCCTCTAATAAAAGGGATATAGAAGAAATTTATCTCTAAGATAAACTTCTGCTTGTGTCCACTTTCAAATATCTAACAGTCTGTTCTGCAGAAGCATGACTGGATTTGACCTGTGACTGATCTGACAGCCAAACTTTATGTAGGAATTTCACTGTAACTTCTTCTAACCTGCTGAAATACCTCTAAAAATCTACTGTTAAGAATTGAAACTTCAGTTTTGTGTTCTTATACTTAAACATTTGTCATTGACTTCTGTGTAATGAAGTTGGCATTAGAATTAGATTTCTGAGTTAGTGGCCATATGGAAAAATTAAAGCATATTGTATGAGGAATGGGGTGACATTAAATAGGGTTAAACAGAAATGTTTTTGCCTTTTCAAGGAGGAAAAAAACTCAAAACTGTTAAATCAACCCAGAATGTTTCATTTGACCCAGGATAGTGTGTGTTTCTCTTTCAATATAAACTAGAGAGAAATAAAATGAGCTTTTGGATGTTTCTAGAATAAAATGTTGGGGTTTTTCTGTTGTTCTCAAATGTCTACATCTACATGATGCCTTTATCATTTTTAAAACTATATGACTTCATAAATTATTATTCTTGTTATAAAACTTATTTTTTATGCATGCTGTATAATCAAAATGTTTTATTTTGGTTTACACCATGAACAAGCAGGAAGTCAGCTCTTTTCCTTTAAGAAGGCTTCTTAAGAACAAGAACTTGTGTAAGTTCTTATGAGTTAAACTACACGTATAATAAATTTATACAACTGGTTTAAAAGAACAGAGCTGAACTTAACTGTCTAGAGCATAGTCATCTGATAGTGATACCACCCTGGGCAATAAGAAGAAAACCAGGATGATTAAACCAAAGTTCTAGCAGTTGTAGTATGGTATAGTGCTAGCTGGAAGGAGAAAAACAAACAAACAAAACCAACAAAACAAGCAACCCCAAACAAAACCCAAATCCTGTTGCAGTTCCAGTGATTGGTCTTATCTTCTACTTCTGCACTGTTTAAATTTGTTATGAATATACATTTTAGGGTGAGGCAGCAAGATTAACAGTGTCTCAATGCAAAGAAGAGGCAGAAGAAACCCTCAAAATTCATGCACATGGTATAAGGTCTTATTCTGGCTTTTGAAAACTATGTAAACTGTTCTTTGAGCAGCTGATTTCCTGTAATCAGTAAGATTTCAATGCTTAGAAATTTTTCAGTATTGTGACCAGGACAATTAAAATTTTCCTATTGTATTAGTGTAGGATGGATAACATGCTAAATAAGAATAAATTATATCTTTGTGTGAAAGACCTTGGATTGCCTAAACCTTCTTAGGAGGGCTGTGTTTATTTGCAATGTTTTGCTATGACTACAAATCAAGATTATTGTCTTAAAGGAAAAGTTCCTGACAACATATTTAAACATTTGTTTAACTTAGTTACATTTAAGACCTGTAGTAGCTACAACAGCTGATGCACTGATGCCTTGGAAAAGGCTCAAAAGGCTCAAAAACCTCCTTTATACCATTGTTGTAGTGCTTGTAGCATGTCATTTGAGTAGGGCATTAATGCAAGATGGTATTACATGACACAAATTACACCAAAACCTGCTACAGTCTGTGCTTACCCTTTTAACTGATGTTGAACTCTAGGTATTAAAACATGAGGATTCAGGAGCAAGGGGGTTAACCAAAATAAGGAATTTGCTTTTGAGAGAGAATAAGACAACAAGGAGAATGCAGAGTAATATATGACCTTTCTCAAATACCACAAACAAAAGCAATATGTTTAGAAGACAGTTGATTACCAAGGGAGCTGAGGAATGAACCGCTGACTTTGAGTTTTGCCTAGAAAAGATCATGTGCCAATGAACTTACAGATGATGGAGAGGTGGAGGAGCATTTTAGAGGGAACTAGAAGACAGAATAAAAATCGGGAAAGGAAAGGGTTTTTCAGAAGTCATCTGATCTTTTCTATTCCCACCATTTTGTCTGGAAGGACTAAATTGTTATTTAAGAAGCAAAAGATGGGAAGGAATAGAATAACATTAGACAGAAGGGTAGAAATCACTCCTGCATCTGGCTCCTATCTCCTTATTTGGAAGACCCCATTTTCCATTGCACTGTCAATTAGTTTCTATCTCATCCCCTCCTTTGCCTCTTGAAATATCTTTTCCCCCAGAGTTTTCCAGAGATATCTCCATGAATTGCCATTCCAGGTAAAATAAAGAAGGCAAGTTTCAATCCTTCTTTCCTAAATCAGACCTCTCTGTTTGAGGGTAGGCTGGAATTCAGGTTTGGAACCTATAGCTGAAGTGAGTTATTTCCAAATATAAAAAGCCTCCTTGCTCTTCACAAACTTCATTAGATTCAGTTCAACTACATTTGAGTTCTAAGGATTTCATAATTCATTATATTTTGAGTGCAATTTACTGTCCCAAGATACAGTTGATTGTCTGGGGTTCATCCATACTGCTAAATAAATTACATAGTGGATATCAAAATCCTTATGGTTAGTGAAAAGAAAATGACTACAGAATGAGCATCTGTGATGGCTGTCAAGAGAATTACAGATTTATTAGACAAGAGGGGGAAAAAAAAATTGTTAAAACAGATACGATGTTTGGGAACAGACCTTTAAAAAGCATCAAGATACTAGGGTTAAAATCATACTCTGCGCATAAAATTTGCATACGTATTGTGCCTACCTGCCTCAGAAGCTGTAGCACCATCTTACATTCTCATAGGTAGTGAATCTGTTGGCGTTGTTCATTTGTTTGTTTTCCCTAACCTGTTTGGTTTTCACAGGAGCATGGCATTTTTAATCAGTGTTTACTGTTTAAGGCATTAGACCTAGAAACTTGGTACAGAGTTGTCAAATCTGATGTATTCTTCATTTATGACTGCAACTGCTCTGTGCATCAGCTTCTTTTCTGTAAAATAGAAATAGTACCACCTCTCCATTTGTTTTTTTCATTTGTTTAAGACTCTAAAATATCTGGGGAAAAAAATAAACTGCAGTACTGCTTCCTAGTAGTATCTTTGCTGTGTGCCATACAGGATGAATGCTGTACTTTCTTCCTTACATTTGAATTATTTGAAGCTGATCTGTTCTGTTGATGGTCTGTCTACTGGTTTATAAGGTAAAGAGGAAATTAATTGTCACTGTCAGAGGAACCATTTCAGAAAGTTCTGTCAAATGGAACTTTTGGGTACTGCAACCTGAAGACAAGTAGTGGTTTGTTACAATGGATGTGAGCATCTGATATAAAATGCTGATCCTGTTGACTTGAAGGCAAAAATCCCACTGATTTCAATAAAGCCTGTATTTTACCCTGAAACTCAACTATGAGTTAGTGAAGGAGCTAATCAAAACACTTATGTTAAAGTTACTTTGTACAAGATGCAGAAATAAATGCTGTTCTCTATGTAGAAGAAACTTGTAGAAAACAGTTGAGTGGGATCAAAATACGTGGCTGGGTCATACTTAGTTTATGCATGACTCAGTGTGCTTTCCATCTACATGGTGCTTACTGTTAGTGCATGGTGAGGTAAATTGGATTGAGAAGGATGCTGAAACTAGAAGCATAATACTGGCCTCAGAAAGATGGGTAAATCATTCTTCAGGAGTACTTTCCCACTGCAGTGCACAATTGTCAGCTCAGAGGCTGACACATCCAGGAGGGTGGTAGCTCCTCAGTTGCTTTGTGGTCATGAGCCTGTGTTCAGGGTCATTTACTGTTGATTGGGATGTGGGGTGATTGTTCCACAGTCTCCAGTATAAACTATGAGCCCATTGACCTCCTACCAAACTTGCACATGTGTCAAGCAAGGGTGAAATTGTATTTCAAGTATAGCTGACAGCAAAACCTTATTTCAGTAGTGACATGATTTTACACCCATCTGAATCCAGTGGGACTTGGCCCCATGATTGAAACCAAGTATATTCATCAGTCTTCATAATGGCACTTGGTGCAGTCATATTCTGGAGGCATTTAATTTTGGCCTTTAAACTTCAGTGTTTAAAAACATAAAACTGATCCCTATCAATATTGGACTTTTTCATCAAAGCAAACTATTTTAATAACTATGTCGAGAGAAGTGTACATATAGGTGTTGGAATGACCCAGAATACTGTGCCAGAGCCCGTCTCAGGTGTGAACTGAGCTCCACTCCCTCCCTGCCCATACCTGAGGCTTTCAGAGCCTCTTTCAGCAATTCTTCTATACAAATTGTTCTCTGTGTACTACTGTAATTATAGACATATAAATGGCAAGTGTTTCAGGTGGAAGCAATTTCTTAGGTAGGTGGCTGTATGGAACAAAGTACAGTGTTGATGTCAGTGGCTCATGACGAGGTTTCACAGGTACTATTGTAGTACTTGGAACACTAATGAGTATGCTCTATGTGTATGATATATGCCTGTCCACTGAGCATATACAAATAAATATTAAACTAAGGAAGCCACTTATAAATGTTGTGTTTTCAATCAGTAGTTAATACTTTCTGGTACATTCCTGTATTTTTGCTCAACTCCACTGGATTCAATGGGGAGTGGGTGTTCAATGCTTGATCCATGTGAGGTCAAGAAGCAGGATTTCTGTGGAATTCTATACAAACCTTTTCAATTGGCTTCTCTCACACCTACCTCTGTACACAGCAAAAAGTCTGCAGAAACCCCAAGCTAGACCTAAAATTAGCACTTTTTACATCCTGTAAAACAAAGGAGCTGAAGCAAGAGTTGGGGCCTGTGTAGTCACCACCAGCAGGACAGCTTTCTTTTACTTGGTTTTTCAGTTCCAAAAATGTGTGCTCAGAAAAAAAAAAAAAGTTGAAAGCCACTTTTCTGTTGCTCTGCATGCCTTTTTTCCTTCTGCTTGGCAACCTCCACACCTGCTGTTCTGACTACTAAAAATTGTCCTTTCTTTTGTCCTGCAAGTACTTCTCCCTAAGAGGAGGGGACAAAGGATTCACTAGCAGTTTTCTTAGTTCTGCTGCCTTGTAACTTTCAAACTTTAGTTCTTGTTAACAAGTCAGTGTTCTTGGGGCTCTAAACTTCAGGGTTTTTAATTAGAATGCTTATGAGCTAGAATGGTTGCAGTAGCACAGGCATGTACTGTTATAAAAACCAGCTTTTTAATGTATTCTTCAAGTGTATAGCAGTGAAAATCAGCACTTTCTGCTGCAGTGTGAGGCTGGTGTGTTTAACAGGAACAAGGCAAAAGAACAGGTGAAAGGAAGTTACTCCATCTTCTACCATACAGTTTTTCTCTCCAACATTTGTTGGCGCAACGCTCCCACACAGTTTCCTTTTTTCTTAGCTTGTGCAGTGACAGCTCCTTATCCTGTTCTAGTCTACTTTAAGAACAGCCTTCATTGATGATGTTACTGAGAAACATTTCAGTATATGCAACGTTTGAATATACCATTATAGATGTTTTAAGGGGGAAGGCTGTTTCTTTCTCATTTTACTCTGATGGAGGTTTTTCATTATTATCTTAAATGAGAGAGTGAGCAAGATTTGATCAAAATGTTTACTGGAATCCAAAGAGTTATTTTTCTCTTAAGAGAATGCTGATGACTAGTTTCAAATTTCAAAAGCGAAAAAGTCTTGCCCTTTGAACAAAATCGTAGAAGAGCCAGCTCATCCCAGAAACACTACCACACACATGGACAAGGTAGTAATCCAAGTGCAGAATTTTGCCAGATCACCCGAGATGACTACCTGGTCCATTTAATTTCTCATAAGCCTTGTTACTGTCAGCACTAAGGGTATATCAACACGACTCTGTAATGTAAAGACAGCTGAACTGGTCCTAGGTGAACCAACTTAAATACTGAAAGCAACCTATATTTCTTCACAGAGTAGACGAGCCTACAGATGTAGGTCTGCACTAGGACAACGGATATGCTTTCAGTTCACATTTAGAACTGGCTTGCAGTGCACATTGAGATGTTTTCCTTAGGAAAGTTGAAATAATACTGCCGAAACACTTGTAGTGCAGACCCATCTATGTCAGATAAGGTACTGTCCTGGTTTTGTTAAAAAACAAGTTTCTCTTTTAGTGAATTTTGCCTGTCAGCTAAAGCCTTCATATTAGCTGCGTTTTCCTGGAGAACCAGATACATGTTTTGGTAAACCTAGCAATGGAATGCAAACTTATTGATAAGTACAGATGGAGATCTCGCAAGAGGGGCAACGAGAAAGCGGTGACCAAGAGACTGACCAGCTGTGTATAACATTCCATTCACGTGAATACTTCATATAAAAGTGGGAGATCACGAGGATCTCGTCCCTTTTTTCCCTTTTTCCTTATGGCCGACATCAGGAGAGGACCTTGCTGGTTGTCCCTGTGAACTGAGGCCTAGTGAGAGACTGAATCCAGCTCCGGTTGGCTGCAGAGTCCAATCCAGGACTTCGGGTGCTGGCTCTGCAGTTGCTGAGACTTACAAGATTGGTTTTGTATATTTTGTATTATTTTCTCTATTCCTATTAGTAGCATTACTAAAACATCTTTAATTTTTCCAGCTCTCTTCTCTCTGTCCTTCTTTCCCTCTTGATTGCCTGTTCTTAGTGGGAAGAGGGGAGAGGGAGGAGCAAAAGGGGGAAGTGGGGAGGAGAGGAGGTTAACAATACATCTGCCAGGGTTTGATTGTCACCCCGCAATCCTAACCCTCAACAGGTACACATTGTGTTGGCATAGTAAAATGGTCCTACTGAGGGGAAAAAAAAAAAAAAATAGCATTTTTGCTAGTTTAACCACAACTGGCAGCTTCTTCCAGCACTGCTCTATTAATCAGGGCTTGCACCCTTTCCTGACTTTGCTAACTGTGCCAGCAAAATTAGCTGGTTTTCCCATTGCATTGTGTACTGGTTTTAAAATATCTTAAATAGCCTGGTGACATTTTTGAACAGAAACAGAAGTTATTATTTCAATACTCCCTGTCCAGAAAAACATTTTGGAGCTTTTTAGAAAGTACTGGCTCTGGTACTGTAAGACAGGGCATTGTTAAGGTAATAACTGTTCAAGGATTGATTCCTAGTAGTTAGCCAGAGTTAAAGTACAACTTGGTACCATACAAGGGCTTGAAATGTTTGTTTAGATCGTAAAGGAATGGAGTAGTAATTCAGATTTCTGAAAGGAAACTTCCTTTCTAAAGTTGATGGAAAGAGGAAAAAAGTATCAATGGGAATTCTTAATTCCTTTTAATTTGACGTGTTTAAATTAATCCTTTTTATGAGTCCACTTTAACTTTTGCTTAACTTCTCGTATTTTTGCACTTCTGAGCAGAACAATTTTTGAAACTGTTACCAGTCTGTTTAGGTGTAGATAATGATTAATGATGTTCGAGAATATGAGAATAAAATACAATTTAGATGTCAACAGACTTTTCATAGGAAGGTTTATTTTTCAGAAAAGGCCATTTTAAAATGAAAATGTATCAAAAGTGTTCCCATAGAGACTACAGGTAGTTCTTAATTTCTGTATATATACAGCTGACAATATATTAGTGAAATCAAAAATTTACTCACTTATTTTTCACTAAATAGGTTGTTGATTTATTACTTTTTTTTTCTCAAATGGATAATGAGAATACACTGGTGAGGTTTACTGCCATATTTATAGATACACTTATTCTCAGGTTTTAGAGCTGTGCTTTAAAATAGAGTTGAGCAATATTTGTCTGTCAAGCAATATTTGTCTGTCTAGCAAATTTGGGAAACTTTTAAAACATGCCTGTTACAGAATCGCTAATATTACCTAACTTTTTATTTCTTGGTAACATCTTTAAAATTACATGGACAAACTGTTTCAAATAAACTAGTATAATTTACATTATTCAAGACTTAGAAATTGTAATATTTAAAATTGAAGTACGTTTGCTCTGGTTCTGTACTGAAAGTAGCTCAAAAACACAAGCTTAAGCTTCCCTAAAGAAGCGATCTGCATTTCTTAAAAGCTGAAATAAGTTGATTAACAATCAAGATTTATAATCACTTTAAAATTAATCCTGTCCTGCTCTCAGACTCTTTTAGGAAATTATTTCAAAACTGTGTCTATTCCCTTATCAGTCCTACCTCATGGGAGACCAAGAGCATTCATAAGTCCAGAATGACAATTCAGTTGTTTCAGATTACTTTGCTCCATGGATAGATCAGGTTTGATACTTTCGTCTTCTTAGATTTATTTATTATTTCATTTATGAAGCACTAGTTTCAGCTCATACAACTGGCTAATCTTAGAAGCTGATTGCACAAAATCACTCAGCTGCCTTGTTTGTCTCAATTATCCAGGTATACATAGAATCATTCCAGTTGGAAGAGACCCTCAAGATCATCAAGTCCAACCGTAACCTAAATCTGGCACTAAACCATGTTCCTAAGAACCTCATCTATATGCCTTTTAAAAACCTCCAGGGATGGTGACTCCACCACTTCCCTGGACAGTTTGTTCCAGGGATTCACAAACCGTGAAGAATTTTTTCCTAATATCCAATCTGATCCTCCCCTGGTGCAACCTGAGGCCATTTTCTCTTGTCCTATCACTTCCTACCTGGGAGAAGAGACCAACACTCCATTCTACAACCTCCTTTCAGGGAGCTGTAGACAGCAATGAGGTCTCCCCTCAGCCTCCTTTTCTCCAGTTTAAACAGCCCCAGTTCCCTCAGCTGCTCCTTATCAGACTTGTGCTCCAAACCTTCACCAGCTTTGTTGCCTTTCTCTGAACTCTCTCCAGCACCTCAACATCTTTCTTGTAGTGAGGGGCCCAAAACAACACAGGATTCAAGGTGGGGCCTCACCAGTGCTGAATACAGTGGCATAATCATATCTCTAGTCCTGCTGGCCACACTCTTCCTGAGGCAAGCCAAGATGCTGTTGGTGTCTTTGGCCACCTGGGCAGACTGCTGGCTCATGTTCAGCCAGCTGTCAATCAAGACCCCCAGATCCCTTTCTACCAGGCAGCTTTCCAGCCACTCTTCCCTGAGCCTGTAGCGCTGCCTGGGGTTGTTATGACCCAAGTGCAGGACCTGGCACTTGGCCTTGTTAAACCACAGACAATTGGCCTCAGCCCAACGATCCAGCTGGTCCAGATCCCTCTGTATGGCCTTCCTACTCTCCAACAGATCAGCACCTCCAGCCAATTTAGTGTCATCTGCAAATGAAAGTTTAGTTCATTAAAAATAAGGTCTCTAAATGACTCCAACTAATCTTTGTCAGCTGCCTAGCCTCATGCTGATACAGTAGCTACAAATGAGAATATACGAATATTTCAGTCTCTTAACAAAACTAAGTGTTGTTCAGAGATTTAGGAAAGATTGCAGATCTTGGCTGCAGAAGGACTTTTGCTTATGAAAAGTGAGAAAGTTGCTGCTAACTTGTAGCTGAAGTTAGTTATGTGTCAGTAAATCATCACAATGATAGCTGTTATTTTTAAATAGCTGACTGTCTCCACAAAGTAATTTAATTATTTTTCCCCAAAATGAGATTGAATGTGTACAGTGAATGGCCAGTTGTAGGACAGACAAAGATCTAAAATTTCCTGACCCTTATCAGCAATAAATCCAGAAAATCAAATATTTATCCTACCAAATGCAAATACGTAAATAATTGCACCAAGACATTGATTAGCTAAAGTTTATTTGCCCTAGGGCTGTTACAGCAATGTCTTTAGTTTTGCTATGGAGACAGTGAGAAATTTGGCTGTTAATAAAGATTCTGTGCTACCTTAGGTAAGATTCTCACTAGTTACATTTTGTGGTCTAAAGGTCTTGAATGTACCACTGATTCTCTAAAATTAATTTTCTTATAATACAATAATTTTTTAATTTCTATGTCAGATTCTACTGCATAGCATACTGCCTAGTCAGGGTGGGAACTGCTGAAATCCATTTCCAACTTGCACACGGATGATGTCTCTCTTGTCATGTAGGTGTAGAACAGGTTGCAATGGCTGACTAAATGTGTTGGTGAAAAAGTGAAAGGGGTAAAAGAGGCAGGTGATGAATGAGCAGCTTTGACAGTTGACAGATGTAGCATGTACAGGTTTCTTGGCCTTGTTCTATTAATAACACCTATAGACTGCCTGAAGTTCAGAAGATGGTCTTCAGGCTGTACTTAATTGCTTTATTTTTTAAAACTCGTGCATGTTGTTTCTTCATAACTGTTTGGGAATAGCTAGGGGAAATAACAAGCATGTGTGGAGTGAAATAAAATGAAGTAGTTAATATTTTCAGTTTTATAAAATTAGAGGGAAGGATTTAATTACTAAGTGTTATATAAATTTTCTAGTCTTTAGCGATACCAAAACCCTAACTGCAATGCTTTATCTGCAGTTGTCTAGAGACTCACACAGGCTTAACTTCAAGCATATGTGTAATAAGATGTTTTTAGGGAGAAGACACTGAGTAATGTTAATGCTGCACTATAATTCAAACGGTTTTCTACCAGCAGTTTCTTTTCATAGGTTGTTTCACTCATTTCAAATAAGACAACTGTCAACCGAAAACTAGAATCCATTTTTTGTAAATATTTTCTTGAGGTTATTGCAGTGTGAAACCACATGTTTTTTTCATAATCAGGTTTACTTTCATGCCAGTTACACTGCTGCCTTTGTAATAAGACTATAATTTCATTGTAATAGCATTCATGAACTCATACTAGATGCATTTTTAAGCCTATTTTAACATAAGAAGTGAACAAAGATGGACTATCAGTTAGGTTTGGATCACAGCCTTCTCTTTTCCATCTAATTTTAAACAGCTTTCTTAACAATTGTCTCAGCCACATTATTCATTCCCTCACTGGTGCCATAATGCAACCAGTGTTGTCTGCTGTCTACAGATGAGCAAAGAGTTTGAGAGGAGGCCACATCCCAGCTGGTGATCCTCCTTGTCCCAATAAGTGCAGCAAATCTGTTGTGTAGCTGGGGTTGGTGAGGGTGTTTTCCATGGGGAGACTGGGAAAAAAGAGATTCTGTAAATCAGAGCTTTTCTAGGTATTATTTAATGATAACTGTGGAAGATAACCATGTCCCAAGAGAATGGAGGAAAAAGTGGAGGCCATCCCATCACTGCAACTGCTGCTGTGGCGTGATTTGCCAGGGCCAGGTCACTGGTACTAAGACTGGAAGGCCTGCTGGACATTAGTGTGAAAAGAGGGAGTCATCCTCAATTAGGTCGCGTGCGGTGGTGTGTTTTTACCTATATAGTTATGTCTGTATGTAGATGTACTTGTCTTGGTATAACAGTGGTACACCTATGTGTGTTTTGATTAACTGTGAGGATTAGCAGAAGCTCTGTGGCTCTCTGCATTTTTGTAATGCTGTAATTTTATTTACCTTAGAAGAGTTGGCAGCTACTGCGGTATTTACTAGGACCTTCTGGGCAGTAAGAAAATACAAGTAACTGAAACTAAAGTTACACGCTGTCAAGGCTTTTGATTGCAGGGTGACAATAAAACCATGGCAGATGTGTTGTTAACCTTCTCTCCTCCACTTTCCCCCTTTTGCCCCTCCTTCTCCCCACTTCCCACTAAGAACAGGCAATCAAGAGGGAAAGAAGGACAGAGAGAAGAGAGCTGGAAAAATTAAAAATGTTTTACTGATGCTACTAATAAGAATAGAGAAAATAATACAAAATATACAAAACCAATCTTGAAAGTCCCAGCAACTGCAGAGCTGGCACCCGAAGTCCTGGACTGGATTCTGCAGCCAACCGGAGCTGGATTCAGTCTCTCACTAGGCCTCAGTTCACAGGGACAACTAGCAAGGTCCTCTCCTAATGTCGGCTATAAGAAAAAAGGGAAAAAAGGGATGAGATCCTCGTGATCTCCCACTTTTATATGAAGTATTCATGTGAATGGGATGTTATACTCCATTGGTCAGTTTCTTGGTCACCTGTTTCTCGTTGCCCCTCTCACGAGATGTCCATCCATGCTTATCAATAACTTCACATTCCATTGCTATGTTTACCACAACATATATCTGGTTCTCCAGGAAAATGCAGCTAATAGGAAAGCTTTAGCTGACAGGCAAATTCACTAAAAGAGGAACTTGTCTTTTAACAAAACCAGGACACATGCACAAGCTTGCCACAAAGTGTAGAGCCAGATATGATATTAAATATGCTTTTTAAGGAAGAATTCTAAGAGGTAGAAGTTATTAGCCTAAGAAAAAGCTAAGTGAAGATATGATAGCACTTTTTGTATGCGTTAAGACTGATGCAAAGAATGATGTAACCAGTGTATCTGTAGGTAAATTGTTCTCCAGCTCCACTGGTTGTAGGATGGACTTGAATCAAAACAAAGGAGCTGCAAGTTAGACACTGTAAAACCTTTCTAGCCATGAAGTTAGAGAAACACTGGAAGGGAATTGCCTGAGAAGGCTGGAAAGCCCCTCTGGTGGTGGACATTCTGTGAACTTCTACTAAGAATGGTTTAGGTGTTCTTAATCCTGTGATAGAAAGATGGAATACATGATCTCTTGAATCACCTTATTTTCTGTTATTCTATACAGAGAGCTAAGTTGTGAGGCAGTGCTGATGTATTTATTAAATTCTCTTGCTAGCTCCTTTTGTTCCTTCTAATAACCAAAAAATGCAAAATGTGCAATGTTTTTCAAACATCTCTTCTAAACATAGCTTTGCTTTTCCTTCAGGGTGAGGGGAAAATTATTTCTATACAAAAATCTTGCCACATGAAATAGTTATTTCTCTTGGCAGCGTTTCTTTCCAATGAGTCACTGATTCCCTTCAAGAAAAGGCAGCTAGATAAAACTATAATGATAAGCAAAGCAATGTATGTAGCAGCAGAGTAAGAGCTAAATTATCATGGTGTGTAAGTAAAAAGTAAAATTTGATGTAATGATCTGATATATCTGTCTGGTTGCTGCACCTGAAGTCCATGGTGAGGAGGGAGGTTAAATGCAAATGAGTTCAGTTTCTGTACTGATGGTGAGATTAGACGTTACAATGCAATTGCAGGCTCTTTGTTGGCAGACACAAAAAGCCACCCACCTGTTGTGTCTCATGTTAAGGTCTGTTCTCCTTGCTTATGACATTACAGCACATTTCCTTTGGATGTTACTCTATTGAATCATTCACTTTTGCATCTTCCGCAATGGAAATCAATATCCTAACATAATCCTTACTCTGAAAATAAGATAGCAAAGCACTTTAAAAACATGAGTAAGGACCATTTTTTCTATTTTATAGTAAACATGTTGAAACACAGAGTGAAAAACTGTGATTCCTCAACTGTTTCTTTAGTCTACTTTGTAGCTGTAGAGATACTTGTGATTTTTAGCAGAAGGAAGTGATGTGAAGCTGGGAATCTCAAAGGATGTGGAAAAGGATGAACATTCTCCTTCCCACCACAGTGACCAAAAATAAGCTTAGAATAGTGCATTAAAAATTTAAACCAGTGTATTAGACTACACTTCTAATTGCTGATTTACACAACTAGAAAGAAAACTAATCTCTTAGCTTCCAGGCAGTCAGACTTGATTTAAACAAACAAAACTACAACCAAGAATATCTTTCTTCTTTCCTTCAAATGTAGTTCTCTAATTTTAAAGTGCTCTGTCAGTCTTGACTAATAATGATTCTAAAAAAGTACTCAGCTAGATCACTGCTAATTATTGTGTTTTCATCACTTCTATTCTGTGGCCTAGCAGTAGGAAATATTTGGTATGATCTACGCATTTTCTTTTAGCCTGCTGCCTGTTTTCCTGACCATCTCTTTCACCTAGCTGATTGAGCTCTAATAGCTCAGAGACATCCTCATGATATTTCACTAAATATGACTGCTTTAGTCAGACAACAGCATGTAAAAAGCAAATAACATTTCCAAATGATCAAGTAATGAATGGTTAGTTGTATCTCTATCCTCCTAAAAATAGTCATATTCAGTTTAATCATCACTGAGGCAGTAGTTATAAAATCAGATCATTTCCCTATCATCACAAATATGTAGGCATGTATACATATACATGTATTCTGTCACTCTCCTGGCCTTTGATGTGTGGCTCTAATGTTCAAGTCTCTTGCTCTGGTCTTCACAGCTGACATTTAATAAAATACAAGCATCACAAGACTTGGATTAAAATGCCAATTTCATTGTTGCCAGTTCTGTTGGATATAATTGAATAGATATTCCCCCTGGAAAAGCTTCTAGATTTCTACATACAGTACGTAAATCAAAAATTACCAATAAGGCTGCATGTACTCAATTACTATCAAGACTGTACTTTTCATAAAATATGCATCTTACTTCTAGTCTGTTAGTATTCCATAACCGATATGCTATCCTGGTTTTTTGCATCATTCTCACTACCTGGTCAAATTGCATGCTACTGTTTTACAGAAATCTACTATATTATTACTGTCTTTAAGCTATCTTTGTCAACAAAAACACTGAGAGAAATAAAATTTACCATAAGCCCACAGTGATATGCAATAATTATATTACTTTCCTAAATTATTTATTAATTGGATTTTGTATTAACCATTCCATTAATTTCTTCTAGATCCACATCACACTCACAATCTTGTAATTACCTGGATTATCTAATTTACTTCTAAAAATGCCCTTAGGTTTCTTTAGGTCTTCTGAAAGATGCCATAGTTTCCCAGAAAACTGAAAAAAATTATATATAGGTTCCCCAGTCAGCTTTTCTAACATAACTGGATAGAAATTACACAGAATTACAAATATCAAATTATGAACCTTATTATCAACTCATTAATGTCATCCTAAATTACTCTTGATATGGAAATATTTAATAATCTTCACAATGCCAAACATCTGTCTCTTCCCAGATACACAACAGAAGTGCTTATTTATCTCTTTTTAAATTAAATTTTACTAAACCCCAGATTTCCCTCTATTAATGAATCACTATCAAAATTCCTGCAGCTTTGTTTTACTCGGGAAAAATCTTATTCCTTTTATTCCTAACAATATTGGTAAGAGCTTGTCCTTTTTATGTGTTTTTCTTGATTAACTTCCTACATTCTTAACCTCTGGTTTATGTTCAATATTATTCCTTCTTACGCAATTCTAACATCAGGTCTGCTTGGTGCTTTAATTAATGTAATATTCCTTCTGAAAAAAGGTGGTGGCTTTCTCAAACAGGATTGGAACTTAGAGAAATATTCTTAATTATCATTCAAGTTTTCTGCAGTTTTTGTCATCATGGTGTTATGGTTTCTAATTGTTTTCCCCTTGGAAGAACGGACTTAAGAACTGACTTATTTTAAACCTACAAATACAGTGTTTTGGATGTTAATCGTGCTTCCAGATAACAGTATAAACTGTCATGATTTCTTGTACAAAATTTGCCACTGATTTTTACCTTTGTGATCTGTTTGTTTTAATTTGCTAGCATAACTTCTTAGAGAATCTACTTGTACTGGATGCACCATTTTTTGCCAGTGAAAAATTCCCCTCCGCTTTTGTTACATACAGGCACAATTGTTTCAGGATTTTTATTTGATCCAGTAGATTACAGTAGACACCTATCTGCTATTTATATGATACAACACTGATTTGTTAAACATTTGGCATCATGTTGCTCTTGAGCTGTCAGAAACAACAGTGTAATTTTTGACATAAAGTGCCGTTTTCATTTCTTTTTTTCAAGTTGCTTCCAATTTTAACAACCCAAGAATTAAACTCACCCCACCAGCTTTCAGCAGCACCACCTAAGCTTTCTGGTTTATAGCCCAACCTCCCAGTGTTGTTGTACAAACCAAATAATTACTTCTTTATTATTCTCTAATGTCAATGTGACTTCAGGATGCTGAAAACTTTACATGTCCAGTGTTGGTCTGCGTTAGCAACAACAACAGAATAGGGCATCAGACATTCCTACTGATGTTGTGGATGACACTTGCATTAGAAAAGAGCCTCTGCTAGAGCTGTAGAATTTGCAGCTGGTGACGTTTGAGTCCATATGGATATAAGATGCATTTGGACTCACCCTGTTGTGGGCCTGTTCTGCAAAAAAACTAGGATAGCCCTTTTATGATGAGTGCCAGCCTAACTGCATATCTCACTCTTATTTCTAGGAAGACAAGAAATAATAATACCAGTAAATGCTCTGATTCTAATGAAACAACAGTTTTTTTGAAATGTTTCCAACCATCTCAGTTGCTTGACCCACTTTCTGAACGACTGCACCCTCTAATGGGGTAAAACAGATTGACTTTCAAAGCAGACCATTTATTTTTATATTGTTTATATCCTTCTAGTCCTCATAGGCTTAATACAACAACCCATTCTTGTGACAGTAAAACAAGCATAGTTTTGCTGAATGTAGATTACAGGGAAGGTGTGAATATCCAATAAAGTCTTTTTATGATTCATCTCTACTCTGGCTTAGTGAAAAGTATGTAAATAGCTGTGTACATTCATGGTGAAATGAGAAAGGAATTTTAATGAAATCATGGAAAGGAAAATTTATTTCACTTCTAAGTCCAGAAAAAAAGTATGTTTTGTTTTTTGGGTTTTTGGGAGCTTTTTGTTTGTTTGTTTTTTCTTACTGTGTGAAGCCATCTCATTTTTACCAAAGCTTTGTGGGTAAGTAAAAGTTTGAACAATGAAAATGTGATGAAACAGACACTTAACCATGATGTTGCATCTTGTCAAACAGGTAATTCTCTAATGGACCAATGAAAGCTAACGATGACAAGTTGTGGTCAACATTCCTTGAATGTGCTGATGGTTCTGCTTTCGTTACTCTTATCAGCAGGTAACTTTTATGCTTCACATTTATCTTTCACTGATGTGTGCCCCAGGGAAAATCTAGTTGCAATTTAATACTGCATTCCTGCAAAAAAGATCCGATGATTGTTAATTAAGTAATAAATACATAAAGCGTCTTCGTATTTAAGAAATGAAAGCTGCACTTTGAAGTGCAGTTGAAAATTCTGTTTAAAATGAAAAGATGGTGAGATGCTGACATGGTAAAGCAGGCTGAAAATAAACAGAGCTACTGTTTAGATACGCTAGTTTTTCAACTCATCTAAATGAAAAAAGCAAGCTCTACACCACCATACGATCTAGTCATTTCGCTAAATGACAATCTATTGGAAACAGAGCAAGTCATGTTCCAATTGTGTATTTTCATATATGCACACGTGAGTACGTAAGCACATGAAGGACCGAACGTGGAAATTCAGCTATTCTTGAGATAAATATGTGTTAGATATAATGTAACTTGTCTTACCTGTATTTAAAAGAAAAATGCATGACATCATAGCTTTTTTCCTGAATCTAAATAATTCACTGGACCAGGGAGTGGTTCCAAATATTTTTGTCCCGATGCTTGGTATATTTACCCTAGATATTTGCTCCTAGCACACAGAAAGGATTTGTGCAGAAATCTGTCAACTGTTAGACTGAGAATTAGTCAAATGCTGTGATTATTAGTTGCATTCATTCTTCAGGAGTTATCTATAACATTAAGGTTTTCTGTAATGATGAATGAATATTAAAAAAAAAAACAAAGGGTTCTTAGTCCAGGTAGATTTGATCCTATGAGTTTTTAACTCTCAGTACAACCTCTTTTGTCCTCCATACTTGAAGTGCTTTTTAATCCAAACAGATTTTTTTTTTTTTTTACATCACTGATCCTTATTCCCTGGCACTACATCACATCTCTAAACAACATACTTAAAACTTCACCAGGCATTATCTGTCTTAAAGTATCCTTGTGCTCCAGTAAGAGTAGTTACTACTCTGTCTGCCTAATGCTTATAATATTTGGTCTTAGAACATCATCAGTTAGTTCAAGTGTGTTTTGTTGCCCACAGTCTCATTGGTTGTTTGCAAGTGTTCAAGTTGATTCTTGCTAATGATAGCTCATTATTTAGCTGTAGTTGGCACAGTCCCCTTGCTAGCAAAGTTTTAATATTATAAACTAGACTACTTCTCTGCCTGATCTTAAAACTGTCCTTTAGAGTCCTTCCACTGATATCCCTATGTACGGTGCTGCATCCCTAGTTATGTCACTGCCCTCCTCCCATGTGCTAGCATCAGGCACAGGGGTTCTAGCAGCTTCTTTGTTGTTTTCCGGTTTAAAGTCATGTCATAAAGCTATGTCCCTGGTGGATAAATGAAACAAATTATTCGAGGCTTCACCGAATATATCTCAGTGGTCAAACATCATAAAACTTTTCCAGCTGCTCCAGTCTCTTCTGTTGTTTTTTGTTAAGTTTTCATACCTTTACCACTCTTTACAGGAGACTTCTTCTAGAGACGACCTGATATCCCACTTCTCCAACCATATAAAATATAAATATCTTTGTTCCAGTTGACTGGAACCATGTGTGCCAATAGAAGTAGACAGCCACTGTTGTCTATGCATGCTTACTCTCTCAAATCCAAGTGTTCTGATATTTTTTTTTCTCTGAGAAGAAAAATACTGCCCCTGAAATGCAGCATTTTTATTTGAAACTAATTATGTATAGCTTTTACTTCTTCCATAATTTATCTCTTAACATCACAAACTATTATCTTTGTAAATGTGTTCCTTAACTTTCTGTTGCTCCTTGGCTATTAGTATTTTATTATCTGACATCTGTTATTAGCATCTAGAGTACAGGCTTAATTTGAAATCATCACAAGTCTTTCATGCCAGCCTAACTCTGCTCCTTGGGGAATTTTACTATTGGCATATGTAGGAGTGGTTTTAGGTCATTGCTAATTCACACATATTTTACATGATTAAATTTATCACTTATTACTTTGCAACCAGCATGAAGTTTTTTTGGTTTGTTTCGTTTTTAATTGAAGAGAGGTCAGCTTCCATAAGCGAAAACTACTGGCTTTATGCAGTCAAAATGACAAGGGGGAAAAAGGATGCTACTGTCACTGGAATGACATGAACATCATCTTTAAAGAGAGCTGAAATGAAAATCTAATGACAAGAGTCCTTTTGAGTTCCTTAGATTTACAGACTTCTGTTGGAGAGATTATGCTTTGCTTCCAAATCTTCGATACACCAAGATTTACAATCTTAGTACTAAATTTCTAAAATCTTTATACATGGTTGAAAACTGCTCTTAACAATTGGAAACATAACTTTCACTGGCTTCAGAGGAAGAATGAGACTAAGGGCACAAATAACAGAAACATTCCCAGAGCAGCTGCTTTCAGAGCCTGGTCTTCATTGTCTCAGAAAAGGAGAGAAGCAGCTACAGTGGCAGTGGAGCAAAGGTGTGGTGAGATACTGAGGTCATGGCTCAGTGTGAGGATGAAGTTTGGCAGCATTAGTTGTGTGGTCAGGAAATAGATGCAATCGCCAAACATGGGCAAAATGTTCTTGCATTTGAGACAAATAACGCTGAAAAGAAAGGCTTCAGTTCAGAGTAGGTAGGCTATGACTCCTTCAAAAAAATTTGATTGAGAATACTGTAATTTAAGATTGATTTTATTTCAATAATATCAAGATCACAATGGCATGCAATTTAAGGATTTCTGAACACTTACTGTTTGTACTGGCTGCACAAGGAATGCATACTAAAGCAAGGAGCTGCATGTAGTCATGCTAGAAGAATACCCTTTCAGACCACTTTAACTCTTAGATTTAATTTGCAGCAATGTTGATACTTGAATTCATTTGAATTGAAACACATGTATAAAATCAGGGATGACAGCAAGGCTAAAATTAACAAGCAAAAATTGTCAGATTATTTGCACATTACAGTATTTTTTTTCTTGAAAGTAGGAAATTAACATTCCTATAGCAAAATTATCAGAGGATCTCAAATGATTGGCATCATACTAAGTAAAATGCATACATGTGAATATTTCTGTGGATCCATAAGGCTTATAAACACCAGACATTCTGAAAGCCTTGGGACTTAAAAAAATTAGTAGCTAGACTAAAAAGTTAATAAGCATTACACAGATCTCTAACTGTGAATAGGTAGAGAATAACAGACTATTCTCCTCTCAAAATTAGGAAGAACAGAGACAGGAGCATCTGTATCGCTTACCTGTTCAGTAATGCTTTTCAAAAATAATATTAGAATATGCACATGCAACTCCACCTCAGAAACAGCTGCTATCTTTGCAACACACAACTTCAGAGCATTTCAGGTACAATACTTTTATCCAAGGTATTTATGTAGAAATAAGGCTCTTTAATCCTCAGGACATAAGCAGAGTTATTTTCAGAGAAAGTACTTCAAAAAAAAATTCACTTTGTTTATTACAAATGTGATTTTCAGAGAAGCAAAGACAGCAAGTAAAATTACACAGATTACAATAAAGTGATAAAGTTTTTTCACTGTGTAGTAGGTCTGGCTGGGATGGGGTTAATTTTCTTCACAGCATTCCATATGGTGCTGTCTTTTAGACTGGTGATCAAAACAATGTTGGTAACATGCCAGCATTCTAGCTATTGCTGTACAGCCCTTACACAGGGTCAAGGCCACCTGTATTTCTGATTGTGCACCCCAGCCAGGAAGCTGGAAGTGGGCAAGAGCCTGGCAGGGGACATGGCTGGAACAGCAGACCCGGGCTAGCCAAAGTGATATTCAATGCCATATAATGGCATTATCAGCAATGAAATTGGGGTGGAAGTTTGTTCAAAAATTGCTTGGGGACTGGCTGGGCATAAAAATCCCAGGCAGTGCTACAGGCTTGGGGAAGAGTGGCTGGAAAGCTGCCTGGTGGAAAAGGACCTGGGGGTGTTTATTGGCAGACGGCTGAACATGAGCCAGCAGTGTGCCCAGGTGGCCAAAGACACCAACGGCCTCCTAGTGTGTCACTGAACTCTGCAATGGTGAGGCCACACCTTGAATCCTGCGTTCAGTTTTGGGCCCCTGACTACAGTAAAGACATTGAGGTTCTGGAGAGAGTTCAGAGAAATGCAACAAAGCTGGTGAGGGGCCTGGAGCACAAGTCTGATGAGGAGCAGTTGAGGGAACTGGGGCTGTTTAGCCTGGAGAAAAGGAGGCTGAGGGGAGACCTCATTGCTGTCTACAACTCCCTGAAAGGAGGCTGGAACATGGAGGGTGTTGGTCTCTTCTCCCAAGTAGCAAGTGACAGGACAAGAGGAAATGGCCTCAGGTTGCACCAGGGGAGGAGATATTAGGAAAAAATTCTTCACGGAAAGGGTTTTGAAGCACTGGAACAGACTGACCGGGAAAGTGGTGGAGTCACCATCCCTGGAGGTGTTTAAAAGGCATTTAGACAAGGTTCTTAGGGACATGGTTTAGTGCTAGAGTTAGGTTAGGTTATGGTTGAACTTAAAGATCCTGAGGGTCTCTTCCAACTGAAATGATTCTATGATTCTTTCAGTCTGCCAGTAAGTGAGTGATTGCTTTAGCATCACTTGTGGGTTGTTGTTGTTTGGGTTTTTTTTTTCTTACTCATTTATTAAAAGGTCTTTATCTCACCCCATGAATTTTCTGTCTTTGCCCTTCTGAATCTCTCACCTATCCCACTGGGAGGGGGAGTGAACAAGCAGTTTTGTAGTGTTGAGCTACCTACCAGGGTTAACCCACCACACACTGACTACCAAATTCAGACTGTAATTCTATCATCATGTTATGCTCTTATTTGTGCATTTATTTTAATCACTAACACACATTTTACTATTTAAGGATTTGTTTAGGACTACATTTTATTACAGACATCACTCCTCCTCTGACCTGATGTTATCTTCATTCTCCATTCTGTAGTCATCCCTCCCCCAGTTTTCATCCCCAAAGAAGTTTGGGACTTGTTTTCCTCTTAAAATGGGAAAAGAACCCATATAGGGATCAGAGGGCACTTTCACATGTTCTCTTAGGTAAACCACTTTGTAGTGACAAGCAAGCTAAACTTCTCAGGGTCCTATAGCCCTGTAGTGCATTCTCAGAGTGCAATGTCTCTATCAGAGCACTGCATAATTTCAGAAGCATGGAAATATTCAATTGCTTATGAAATATAAAGCACTAGTTTTAACTTTTATAACTTGCACTAGATGAATGTACAAGTCAGGTATAATCTTGCAGGCTGCAGTTCATTGTAGTAGCTTAACATAGACGTAATTCATCTAAGCTAAGTTGTAATAATAACATACAAAAAATGACACTTTTGCTATCCTGTTATTTGCAAAGCTAGTTCCAGCAATAAATATCTTCCATTAAAATGTCCTGAACTTCAAAACACCGTCTATACTGAGGCCTTCAAAAATTACTAACCTGTAAGTAGTTGTAGTAATGTAACTTTTAAAAAGAAAAACAAGTTAATATATCTTTAGCCATAAAAGGCATTATACCTGCATTTTGAATAAACAACTATTCTGCTGCTAATGCATGATAAACAAAATTTGTGTTGGACTCTGAGTCTTTGCAAGTACCAAAGAAGAAAATTTTGGTTCCTAGGAGCAGCTGATATAATCAAAGTGCAGATATTCCAACTAAGAAGGAAAAAGACAAGATGGCTAAAAAGTGGGAACTGTCAAACTGATCGGTTCAGTTATATTTTCTCCATGGCTGCAACTGAAGAAGCACATGCATTAAGCCATCTAATTCTGATTAAAAAAATCTGTATGTTCAGTGAAAGTTATCCTTCAGCTGGATAGGGAGAACAATGGACAAGCTGGGAAGAAAAGCCCAGAACACAAATTTTCAAGACATAAGCAATGCCTAAAGGAGAAGAATGGAATGACATTTTTCTTACTTGAGAGTTTATTGCACAGCTTTTTTGCTATAGCACATACATATATTCCTTTGAAGCACCTGAAGCTGGCCATTTATCAGAGCGGGAATAGATAGATGGATGCTCTTCTGCTGGATAATGTAAATAAAAATGTCATGGATAAACATCACTGTTGGAAGTGCAGTGCTGCACTATGAAGGCTACCCCTTCACTTGCCTTTATGTGGTCCACTAATAAGGCTTACTTCCCATTTGTTGGTATCAGGGATGGACCCACCTTTTCTGGTAGTAATAATGACCAGTAGAACTACACACATTGTAATGCATGTAATGCACCCTTGCAAGTCGATATCAAACACTTAGAGACTTTTATTAGTGCCTAACCATGTACACCTAATGCCATTTGACTTGACCAAGATCATCCATGAGTACACCAGACCTACACGAGTCTTGCATCTCCTCCACTGAAAGCTGGATACCAGACAGAACAGCCTAGCAAAGTCTTAGGTGGTACTGGAGACCTGTATTAAGTAACTGAATGAGGCTCCTGTTCTTGTTAGAAATCAAATACTTAGTGAAAAGTCCTATTTGAAGATCTGTTTGTGAATTTCTCCCATGCCACCTCTCTTCCATTATTTTCTAAATGTAACTTTTCCCAAAACAAAGGATACATAGTTAAAACTAAAATTATGACGGGACAGGGTACAACCTCAGCAAGTTTCCTGTTCATAGGGAAGTGGGAGAAGTGGCTGATAGACCACAGGGTTGTGCTGCTACCCAAGGACCTGGACAGGCTGGAGAAATGGACCGACAGGAACCTTGTGAAGATCAGCAAGGGGAAGTGCCAAGTCCTCTACCTTCCTGGGGAGGAGCAGCCTCAGGCACCAGTATGTGCTGGGGGCCAGCTGGCTGGAAAGCTCTTTGCCTTTGTGGCTCCATTAGTAGGAGTGCTGTCAGCAGGTTGAGAGAGGTGATCCTTCCTCTCAGCACTGGTGAGGCCACAGCTGGAGGGCTGTGTCCATTTCTGGGCTTCTCAGTACAAGAGGGAGATGGAGCTACTGGAGAGAGTTCAGGAAAGGGCTTTATTAATTGGTGTAACCTTGTGAAGTGCAGCTACCCACAGCATTGTTGTGCCTCTGTTCTCTAAGCAGAGTCAAAGCATTTCACTGCTAAGAGTGTTCAGGCTCTTGACTTCTACATTTCACTTTCCTTAGAGCTTAAGGCCTTTGGGGGTTCTGTACAGTACATGTAGTTTTACATAATGCCTGCTATAATACAAACTATAAATCATTTAAAATGTTGGCAGTATGTGGAGCCAAATATTGGCTGTAGGTTTTTTTTCTTACCAGGCTTTTCAGATGAACCAAGAGTTCATGTGCAGTTGCCTATGACTGTCCTGGAAGGGATCTATACCCTGCTCCTCTGCATGGTTTGTTAGCTCAGGAGAACTAAGATGATTGCACAGCTTCCAATTCAGAGCTGTCTGCAACCCTCCCTCTCGCTCTTTCTCTCCCTCTCGCTCTTTCTCTCCCTCTCGCTCTTTCTCTCCCTCTCGCTCTTTCTCTCCCTCTCGCTCTTTCTCTCCCTCTCGCTCTTTTATTATTTTTTATTCCCCTCAGGAAAAGTGAAGGTGAAATCAGTGTGGCATATTCCTGTAAAAATGTTCTCAGAGATGTAATAAACACATTACATGATAATAAAGAAGAAATGTAAGAACTCCCAGGAATAGCTGTATTTCTATTAGTTCTATCTATTTCAAATTCAAAGCTGTTCAGATCTGTTATACTGTTTTGTAATTAGTTTCTGGCAGAATAATCCTTATCAAATAATGACCTTTACAGTAGAGAAGATACTTTTCTGTCAAGAACAGTGACTGTAAATTGAGTGCCATCAAACTTTTGTTGCAGTTTTTACATAGACTTTTCGTTTTTATAAAGTCACCCCAGGAGAACCAAATGTGAACATTGTTGGGTCTTTATGGATATCCATATATTTATAACAGCAGTATGAAAATGTTTCCCTAAATATTTTTGTGCTTCCTTGCATGGAGGGAATTTCTTCTCTTCCATTAAAAGAAATAATATTAATCAGAAACATAGTAACAATAAAGGCAAAATACAAGAGGCCAAATATAGTAATCTTTTAGTACTAAATGTTATGATGTTGAAAGTTCTGAAATAGTAATGTTTTTTCAGAAATCAAACAACAATTGTTTAAGCTTAACCAATGAAAATTATAGTTCATAACATACAGATAACACAAGTGACTCACAAAGCCAATATTGTTCTTTGTTTTACAGTGTTGTCTGCACATTTTCGGGTCTGTGAGCCTTATACGGACTACAAAGGTCGCTACCACTTTGGTTTTCACTGCCCCCGTCTTTCTGACAATAAATCTTACATCTTTTGCTGTCACCATAACAACACAGTATTTAAATATTGCTGCAATGAGACAGAATTTCAGACTGTTATGCAGATGAACTTAACAGGGAACGCAGATGGATATATGCATAAGTAAGTAAATGAGTTTTAAAGTACTCTTCACCAAACTGTTCCTGGTCTAATAACGTAGTCTAAGGTGTACTTAATGGTGGAAGCAATTAGCACAATTGCACATATGGAGAAACATTACTAAAAGGTTTTTGCTGTTAGCGAACTCCTAAAAGAAAGGAAATTTCAGCTTTTCTTTCTTTGCTTTGACATGAACTATAAACATTGCTAAGAGAGCATGTATGTAAAAGTTTCAGATAAATGTAACAAATATAAAGTTACATATAAAAGTTACAAAAGTTTCTCTCCTGATCCCAGTCTGATCTAAAGTATGTTTAAATGTATATCAGTAAAAATAAACCTCAAAGCTGTCTGTAGGGGAGAGGAGTGAGCTGACATTTCCCATATCAACACAAATGTACTATTTTGAATCTCTGATGTTTTGAATATAAATCTCTTGTAATCACTGACCTTGGGGAACAGAACGTACTTGCCTATACACCAACATTGTGTGGTCTCCTTGCCCTGGGATACTCCCATGTACTGCTGGGGCCTGTCCTCTCAGGTAAATGTCAGTAACTTTTCTTCTAAAGAACCAATGTGTAGCACGTAGAGCTTTGTTACCATTTACCTATTTACAACAACAAAATCTTCACCTGTGATCTGTCCCCTATTAGTATTTGATATTATGGCCACACTCATTTGCTGCGATTTCTTTGGGTGCAGATGATGATATTCAACTGATATAAACCCCCAAGGTCAAACTCTGATCTATCTGCTTCCCACTGCCATTTTACTTTGGTATCCAGCCCTTCCAGGACAAGGAAGGGGCAGATTAAAGACAACTGAAATTCCAGTCTATTGATTTTTATTTACAACATGGCTTTTAGCATTTTCTTCTGTGCTGCCATTCATTCCCATGGAAGCAGGTGTAAGTCTGCTAGGAGACTATGGTGCTGGAATGCTGATAGTGGCTCTTTTAACTGCATCCAGCAGCAGACAGTTTATGGACTCAGCAAACTCTTGTCTTCCTTAACAACCACCCCTCACCCAGCTCTGCCCAGAGAAGTTTGAATCTTGCATAGATGTAGAAGTTGCATACTCTAACTTTACGGGCATTAAAGTGACAGTCACCTAGTATGAAGAAATCTGTGTAGTGTAAAAGAAAGATAAAATAGACTCTACTAATATAAAATCAATGTGGACCTATACTGTCTTGTTACTGCATGTGCAGCCATGGCCTTGAGGTGAAATTTCCTTGCCTTGGCCTTGTAGTGCTTCTGTGAACACCAGGAGAAAGTATCACACAGAACACTGGGGAGACACTTCAAGTCTAACAGGCCCATGAAAGGCCACCCATTTTCTCCACCCTTTGTGCAATCTGTACAACCTAGAAACTGGTAGCACCCTCACCTGGGATTTCCCAGCTCTGCCAATGTATGTGTCTCTAGGCAACCTGATGGAGTTTATACCACAGCCTCATCATGTGTCCCAGTGCCCCCATGCAAGGTGTACTCTACGTACACTCCATGGTAAAAGTAGGATGTGCTCCTCATTTATTTACTGGGATGATCATGCTACCACAGCAGGAATTGAATGCCTGCCTGAAGAGAGGCCTTCATAGGACTCTCAGTACAGAATGGCTGTGCATGTAGTCACAGGCAAAGATGGAAACAGTCATGCTCAGAGTGATGAAAAGAGAGTCTCAAGAATAGACTAGTGTGGCTATTGCCCCCACACTTTTCCAGTTCTCTGTCTTGTGCACAGCGAATTTGCTTTAATTCTTCCGTTACTGTTCCATAAACCCAGCATCAATACTGCTGAGCAGCCCAGTCTGCCTAACAGGCAGCTTCATCACAGTCTGGGATGTTACTGGCAAATAGTAATTCCGCCAAGTAGCAAGCCAATGCTTCAGGCTTTTTCCAGTGTCTCAGCAGCTACCCTGTATAGCCATGGCTAGAGCTCACCAAGGTAAGGCCTTTCTGTTCTTCCTTTCACCAACAACCTGAAAAGGACAAGGCAATCAGCCACTTTCCAAAGCAGACATCCACAAAGAAACAGGTACAGTCTGACTACAAAATATGCCCTGGGATGTAGAATATTTCTCTGCTTCCTGCATTTGCTGCATGTCCACTCACATCTGTATGTGTACACGTGTGTGCTATGTGCTGATCTTTTGCAAAGGTATGCAAAATCATGCTAACTACAATAAAAAGCTTCTGGGGATGTAGCTTAGAGAAGTGCAAGAGTGGCACCAGTATTGCCTCTTTGTAACTTCCTGAAACATCACTTTTGATAAATCAGTTAGGGCCAGGAAAATGAAGAGATGCTAAATTTCTACTTAAAAGTCCACCAATGTAGTGAGATGGGGAGAGAGATCTCACTCTGGGCTCACTGAGGTCATTAGAAAACCTCTTGATAATGTCTGTATTGTGGAGGGGCAGAAAATGTAGACATCTATGCTTCACTCTAAAACTATTGTAAAAAGCATCTTATTTAACACACTCTGATTTTATTTAACATATACAATAATTTAACTTTATTTGGATTCTCATTCATCCAGGGTTCACTTTACAATAACAAAATCAGCTCTTTGTTTAGATCTAATTTCACACACCACTGAAAAAGCTTCTGATAAAACCTGTTGTACTGTGGCTGGGGAGAATGATTTAGGATGTAAGAATAGCAATGAACTGAAAAAAACAAACAAAAAAAAGGATTATACTTTTCAGGGAAGAGTGATTCAATATGATTATTTGATTTATTTCAATATTGTTATTTGGTTTATTTCCCCCCCAGCCATTCTTGTGATCATCAGAACAAATTTCTCTGTTTATAATACAGTTGAGGGGAAAAAATTAGTGATTTGTAACTTCTTTATCATGACACAGCTGAAAAAATGCATTTGTCTTATACAGTCACACAATACAGCAAAGTTTATTTATGTTTTGGCCGTTACTATAACTGAAGATCCCTATGTTTTGATAAGTGCAGAATGCTAGGCTATTATATCTTTGCAATCATGCAGATTAATTGGTCTGTAATGTTTTTGAATGTGAGCAATTCATTTAGTATTGAAAATAGAAATACCAGTGATGTTTAACAGACAAGAGAAATTCTGCCACCCAAAGTATTTTTCTGTAAAACTTTCTCTAATAAGTTGTAATAAGTTGTTTAACTGTTCTTAAAAAGTAGTGTTCACTTGAATGTAGTAATTATGCACTCTTTGGTTTTCTATTATGCATATTTTGTTTGATTATCAGCAGTAGTACTATGCTGGGGGTCCTTTATCTGATACTGGAACTGTGTTATGGCACTCTGCAATGCATCCATGTTTTCCCTTATCTCTTATTCCATGTTTTTTTTTTTCTTATCTCTTATTCCAGTTTTTCAGGGCTTTTGCACACCACACTACAACATTGCACCAAAAGCAGTGCGAGGGTAGAATAGCACTATCTTTCTCCATGTACGGCATGTCCCCTGCAGAGCTGGCATTTGCTTAAAGATCTCCAAGAAAGTCATATTTACAAGAAATGAAAAAAAAAATTGTCAATTATGCTACTAACTGTTGCAAAAAGATGTAATTTAGCTGGGAAGACCTCTTAGATACTACAGTAACAGGTTACACAGGAAAACAGTATTGGGCAAAGGCCTTGAGATGACAGTAAAAACAAAATAGGGAAAATCTAAAATGTCTATGTAAAAACTACACAGATTTCCTCAGTGTTAGAAGTACCAAGGCATTTGCCAAGGGTGTCAGCTTGTGTTTCCTGGGGGCAACACTTAAAAAGTGCTACTACTGCAAGTAACAGCCCCTTTTAAGGAGAATAGGCAAGAAACAGTTTCCATGGCCATCTGCCCACATTTAAACTCTGCAGCTGTAGACTTGTGCTCACAATTGTTTTGATTTGTTGTTTTTTTAAGCCTGAATTCCCAAATGAATTCTTTTCTGCTCATGTGCTGCACATAAAAAACAACAAACTCTTCAAAAAAAATATAGCCTTGTCCTAACCTGCTTGTCATCTATCTCAAAAAGTTAATGAATTAGATGGAAGGAATGGTATGGCTAAGAATGATAATTTAAAAGAAAAAAACAAAACCAAAAAACTGTCTTCATTTGTGTGTAGGGATGTTAGATAAAGCTAAGCAAGATTCTGTAGATGGACTAGAAGGAGATGGACAACAGAAGTATTTTTCGTTCTCAGAGAGTCCAATTCAAGGCTCCCTGAAGTCAGAGCAGATCTTTCAATTTACAAAATTGGGCTTTGTATCAAGGCTATACCATGTATACATCATATTCCTATAGAAGACAAAGTATCTTAAAACAATGAGGCACTAAGCTTTTCTGATAGGTCTGTGAATTATCCTGTTTCACAGAGAACGTAAAAGGAAATTGTCATGTAACTTTTATTCCAGATTTCACTTTTGTTTCTGTGTGCCAGCAGCAGCAGAGGACTGGGCATCATGGCTTTTGAAGTAACTTTCAGTGTTATATTGACAAACCTCATGTTGAACCTAAACAGAAACCTCCAAAATGACTGATTGGAAGGGGCAAGAGCACTAGAAGGGCAGGGCAAGGTTTCCAGAGGGGGAAGGGAAGAGGAGATACAACCACACCAAAAGAACTTATTGTACTTGATTGTCCCTGTGAAGGAACAAACACTTATAATTTGAATCTTGGTAGACTGAAAGCAAGTCCTAGGAGTTTTTTTATTCCCATTTTTTTTCTGTGCCTCTGGCCTTACTATTATTCAATCCAAGTAAGATTGTTTATTTTCTAATCAAGACATCATCTTAATTTGTAGGGAAGTTTTAATTTTTACTACAAGTAGTAGCCATCAGCAAAATCAATATTTTCTGCTATCTTAATAGTCTGAGAAACAGAAAACATCAAAGTGTGGAATTTCCCTTTGTGTACAGAACATACTAATTAATTTTGCTTGTGCTGTTTCACAAGGCCCTTTTGATAGTGCTGTTGTCCTACTGTCTGTTAAAATAAAGCAATCTTTCATTTTCGTACTGTGAGAAACAGATGTTATTCAGAAGGAGCAGATGGATAACTCACATATGGCATGATTAATAAATTGTTGCTTTAAATTGGAACACTCAAAATAGCTCTAAATTTCAGTAACCAACATTTTGATGGGTGAAAGCGAATACCTAAAATGCAAACAAATTATTTTGAGTTAACTATAAGAAGTGTTCCTACCCTCATGTTGCCAAAACAATAATAACATGTTTTTTAATATTTCCATTCTTACTATTGATCAAATACAGCTCACCTATTTGTAAAATGGATCCTGTTAGCATCAGTGACGGAGAACAAGATTTGTTACAGTGGATTTCTTCCTGATTTTTCCAGCCTACGCTTCCCTTTTATTTATATTAGCAGAAAATAGAAGAGTTTTCCCCAATAGGAATAAATCCACTGAAAGTCAAGAGTAGCACTGCTGAGAAGCCTGGATTAACCAGACGCTGTTATATTTTCAAGTGCCTGGACTGCAAAGATCTTAATGCATTACAAAGGTCTACCCACTGTTGCGTGAAGTTAGGCAGACATGTTTAAGTCTTCAGTAGAGCCAAGATTCTCAAGTTAAGAGCTTTCAGAAGCAATATATTTTGCCTACTTCTAATCCTTGTGGAGATTTACTGAACTTTTTTGAAAATCCTAGGCTTGCATAGTCCTAAAGTTACACAGGAAGGGACCTGTTAACATGTCTGACCTTCCTCTAGTTACTTAACAGGTATTTGCTATAGAACCTCACTTAATCTAAGTGTACTGGAAAAATAATTCCCTGGAGAGGAGAATCAGTCTCCTTAATTGCTGATGGGCAGCAACACAGAAATAAAAATACTGATTTCTTATCTGATTTCCTGCTTCAAATCCTAATTATTTTTTTTTAAGTATAAAATGAAAGTCATACAAAAGTTTAAATGGAAATGAAAGTTCAAAGCAGAGACTTGAAATGTTTTAGATCTGAAAAGGCTTGGGACATGTTTTTAAAAATGTCAAAATATCTTTCTGGCTTGTGTCTATAATATGTGTTTTCAGCCTTCTTTCTTCTCACAGCATTTCCATTTTTGATCGATATTCTGATAAAATACAATTCCCTCAAAGTTTCTCTGCTTGTCTATGAAGGAGAGCATGGTTGAGTGTGTGCTCAATTTTATTCATTTAAGTTCAGGTTCCTGTAGATGGGGATTGCCCACCTATTCCTTTAGTATCATTTTTTCCAGGACTGTCTTTGTAATGACATTTTTACTAGTAATCCTTCTGCTTGATCTCTTTTTTACAGACCCTCTACACATACTTCCACATTAGCCCTTAGGTCTAGATAGCTGCCTTTGTGTATTCTTAACAGTCTCATTCTTGCCCATTTCTTTCCCCTCTCTTCTGACCTCATCCTCCCCACTAACACAGTTTCCAATCCAAACTGCATTTACACCTGACAGTCATTTTTCTTTTAATTATATTGCATCTCCAGCAGAACTTCAGCACTTCTTCCCCTTTCTGATCTCCAAATTCTTCACCCCTCACACCTTCTCCTCGCTTTTTTTCCCTCCTTTCTTTTAATATCTTGAGTCATCTGTTACAGCTCCATGTACCTTGTCAGCAGCTGGTAATTTTCATGGCCTTTACCCATATATATACACACATTGTAACTACACCAACATATACAGTGAAATGTAGTACTTATTTTCCTTCCTGTAGAATGTTTTGTATATGATCTTGTCAATGTTCTTCCTTCCTAAATTTATTACCAGCAAACCAAGGGATCTTTAGCAGTTGCTCTTGGAAGCGTATACTTCTACTAGTATCTTCTGTATCCAGCAATAGTTAGTTGTTTAATTCAGGGAAAATCCAAGCACATTAAATGTATTTGAAGATAAGTGTTTTATAATGTGTGTCAGCAGTGAGTGTTTTCAATAGTATAGATACCACTCGGTCTCCACTATTGCAGCATATTTTTGTATGGTTAACCCTCATTCTCATAAATGCCCTATCACTTATCAGTAAGGTGACTCGCTGGGGGTGAGAATTTGCAGAATAAGACAGAGGACCCATCAGCCATGTCAGTAGTCTTGCTTTAAAGGATTGAAGCTAATTGTACACCCAGTTTATGTGCTGATGTAAATACACAGATGAGAGGGATAAATAATATATTCCTAAGACAGGGAGACCTAGTTTTTAAAAACCGCTCGTGTCACGCAAATATCAGTATTTAGATTGAAATAATAAATGTTTTTTCATTACACATGCTTTAGAACAAGTTTTTGTTTGGTTTTGTTTTTTTTTTGCATCCTTCTATATATTATGTTTATATAACTAATGAAACAACTACCCTTGGTAAACTTACACAATGACTATTATTGATATATGAGATTACTTTTTTGTTTTCCCTTTTTTGTTTTTCACAGCAACTACAGTGCACTGTTAGGAGTGTGGATCTATGGCTTTTTCGTGGTGATCTTGCTGGTACTGGACCTTTTATATTACTCTTCAATGAACTATGATATTTGCAAATTTTACCTGGCACGGTGGGGAATCCAGGGAAAGTGGATGACACAGGGACAGAGCCGATGGATTAATCCTGCTCAGGACCCAAGCCAAGTGCAGACACAGCCTCAGCCAGAGACACAGCCTCAAACTCAGCCACAGCCTCAAACATCACAGACAGTACATACTTTAAAAGGAGATGCTTTAAGCCCACCCCTGATGTCTTTTCAGAGTACATCTGCCTGGTAAGTAAATTAAGTCATATTGTGAAATATTTTTTGATTCTGTTGTTTTGCAGTCTCAAAATTCTCACCTGTGTTTGGGAAATGCTCGCAAATCCAGGCTGAACGGCACTATTTCTAGCACATAATTCTTTATATCATGAACTGTCTTACAGAGTGGTTTCTTGCTCTAGAATATCTTAAGTCATCTTTTAATACTGTTCTCAGAAAAATGGATGCTGCTGTATTTCAGTGCTAAATAGCTTTACAACTCTCTGGTACAAATAAACTACAAATCTTTGTTCTACATCAACCATTATGAAATTAATTTTAATCTCATGTCGAAGACTAGTTGCTGTGTGTATCTATTTATCTATTGGTCTGGTTTTAAAGGATTGTATAAATAGCAACACTGAAGTAGCTTCACACTGTTTGTGACATGAGAAACAGAAACAACGTAAAAACCAGGTTAGTTTTTTTATATGCATAGCCAAAAAAGCATAGCTTGATCTCATTTGACAGGGTGACACAAGTAGGCTACTGTAAAGTTAAATGCTACAAAACAAAACCTGCCAAAAAAAAAAGCCAGACCAAATGGGAGACAGGATACTTCAGGAGCAGGTAGAATGTGCAATATAAATAGAAGAAACTAAATACTGATAGCCATGAGACAAAATGGTATTGAATGAATTTGGACTGTTTCTACCAAACACAAGCAAAGGAAAAGAGCTGAATAAAACAATGCTCTGAATAAGGTGTCAAGAAGGGTAGGGACTTTTTTCTTGGCAAGACAGCGTAACTACATTTATACAGTCCTAAAATTACATTTGGCCATTTGAAGGCAACCCTGGGGCTGATGTGGCCCCCAGTGAAAATGAGTTTGACACCCCTGGCATAAAGATTTGGAAGAGGGCAGAGAGGATACAGAGTCACTAGTGTATTTCAAAAGTGTTCCAGAAGGGTGAGTTTTGGCAAAATAAAGTGATCTAAGAATGAGTAGGGTGAAAAAGGTGACAGCAGTTCCCGAAGCTGTAGAGCGTGTAAAGCCACAATGTTGATCTTGATCCGAAACCTTTGGATAGCACTGTGTTGCAGATGTAATGAAGACAGCAGTAGTCTTTTTATTTCATAACTTGCTCTCTAAGTGTAAATCTAGAGCAAATAGGGTCAAAGATTTTTAATAACAGAAAAGGTAGTGAGAGTTCAACTGGGGACAAGGATCAATGAAAGAGTAAATTGTTTGCATAGTAGCCAGAACTGGGTGTATCCAGTACAGATCAGAATTAAGGACCTTTCTAGCAGGCCTTCTCCAAACAGAAGGGTCTAACAGTGCTACTTAAGCCAGAGACATGCCTGTGCTCAGCTGTAAGCACTATTCTATTTACTACTTCTTCCTCTTCTCTTCTCTTTTCTTCTTCTAATTTCTTCAGCATTTTTGCACATTGATTTCCCAGTCTTCAGTCAGAGTTGCCATTAAGGTTAAGACCAACATTTGGAGTACAATAATTGCATTTTAGCTAAATACATGTGTATGTGGATATGTGTATATATAGAAATATCATGACTTCATGAACATATATATAAAAAATCTTAACCTGGTTATACCACTTGGTAGTTCTGCCATATATTACAAATTGAAGGAAACTATTCAATAATTCTTGAAGGATTCTTGGTCATTTTCCATTACTGACTTTTGTTGTTTTGTTTCTTTGCTTTTTTTTGAAGCATTAAGCGGAGAATGTATGTTAGGATCAGGTGAGCGTATCCCATATGCTCCTTTCCCTGTGTTCGCAGGAAATGAGCATTGATAAGTCACTGCAGTAACCCTCACCCCTTCCCCAGTGAACTGTCTGTTTGTGTTCCCCTTAGTTCCCATAAAATTGTTTTTTATTTTCCTAATCCTTTCATTGCTCAATGGAAGAAACAAGTAGATGTTTCCTTAGCAAAGCCATATGTATCCCTTGTATTTCAGCATGTAAAACACTACAAGAGATGCCATATTTTCAAACTTATAACCTGCAACTTTTGAAACTCACAACCCCTTAACTAAGTGCCTGGATGACTCAGTGTGAGTTGGATACATCAAAAATATGGAGAAAAAGGTAGTGGGCACTGGTAATAACAGTCAAGGTGTTTAGCTTGTAAAAGAGGTTTTTAAGTAAACAGCTCCCTTGGAAAACTACAGGCTTGTGTGCTACAGCAATTGCTAAGACACCAGACAGTAAGAGGAGGTTGTCTGGCTATCTATTTCTCTGTTAGATAATCTCCAGGTTATATACATGAAAATGTGGTAATTTTGCCATCTAAAAATTAGGCATCCTTTCAGAGTCCGGTTCTGCTACCGTCTGTATTTGACGAATGACCTCAGTACTCTCTTCTCAAAATGTAATTATACTGCCAGTGAAGTGCAGTGAAGTTACTGGGTTTTTTTATTTCAATCTTTGGTTTTAAAATCTTTTTGTAATATATACCTCAATTTCAGTTATTCTAGATGATGATACCAGCTTCTTTGGTGCTTGGTAACAACAGATTTCCAGTCTATAATACGAACTTTTCAGTTTCTGTTGGCATTTTTAATGTGTCCTAAACTTATCCTGGCTTTTTCCTCTGTACAGAAAAAAAAAAAAAAAAGCAGTTTTCTTTAGCATCTCACAAACACACTTATGTGTATACATATTGGTGTTATCAGGTGAGCTTTTTGAAACTACAAAATAGATTTTTTTTTTTTTTAAATCCTGTGGGATATGCATATATCCCAGAACATAAAAATTTAAATACTGTTAAAAATATTTAGCGAAACAGTTTGCAGGTTTTCATGATGACAGATGCTGTTGAAGTTGTTGGCTTCCTGCACTACATTTATCCTAATGCAGTTTAAAAAAGTGCCCATTCTAGAAGACACTACGTGATGATAATAGGAAACTGATTGTTGCACATCAAGAATCTCAGCAAGACCAAAGACCTTAGGTATCCTTATTGCAGAGAACTGACAGTGTAAGAAACTATCCCAAGAGAGATGGCAGGATTAACCTATAGTTTGTAAAGCAGTTTGGGATCTTCCTCGTTTAAAAAAAAATATGTAAGTGCTTTTTATTTTATGATTTCTTTTATTGTTCTAGTTGGAATGCTGTGAATTGGCAATGAAATCAATGACTGAAACAGATATGTCAGAGAGAAAAATCAAGCAAGCCATAGTGTATAGCGGGTAGAATCATCCCTAAGATGTTTAAACATTTTGTTGTAGCAGATTGATTTATTATTTACTTGAGACAAAGAGGACCATGTATAGCCATAATATTATTATAACTAAAGACGCCTGGAATCCATTATACATGCTTCAGGCTGCTTTGCAGAGGGCTTGCAGTGTTGTGCAAGGACAGGAAGGAAAATCATTAATCTCAGAAACATTGAGCCCAATTTAGAATGTTGCTTCGTCATGTAGTGTCTGGATTTTGCGGCCCAACTAATGTTGATTTCTTCCTTAGTATGGAAACCATCTGAGGGCTGTCCAAAGGCCTGTGTGGTCTGAAGGTCCTGGTGGATGTATCTTCTGCAACCCAAACACCGTCACAGACTGCAAGTGAATAATCTTAACTGTTGTGGTGGCTCCTCCAGGTCATTGCTGAGGTGCATGAGCTGGGCCCCTCCATGCTCACTGGTCCGTGTAAGAACCTACAGTCTGGTTAGCCTGAGCAAGCTTTTAACAGCTGGAGATCAAACAGCAACAAACAGGAGGCAAATTGTTACTACTGCTCAACAAAATAGAAACCAGAAATACTGTAAGTTGAGGAATCAAAATCCTGACTACTGAAAAAACTTGTTCTCACAACCACTGGATTGTTGTTAATAACAAGTAAAAAAGGTCAGACTAGCAAGGAAGATCACAAAAGAGGGAGTGTGGGCCAGGGCAGCCTGGCAGAGTTTCTCCAGATTCTCCGTGACCATGTGTGTTCCAGATGTGACAGGAGAACAGATGAACATGATCTCTCTGCCTTGCTCTGATGTTAAGCTCCTCTCCACCTCTATCAAGGATGCAAATCACAGGGAACACTGTCTTGAAGTCTAATTTTTACCTCTCTGTTCCCTGCCTTTCTGCACAACAGCACAGAGAGGCAATGTCTGCACTGTATGTGATCTTATATGTTATGCTACATGACTCCCAGTTTCAGAAACCTGCTGTTGTCCTGAAGCAGGAATAGCATCATCCCAGCAGGGTAAGCCCGTGCTTACTTCCTTTATGCAGCTGGAATGGGGTAGACAAAGGCAAGCCTATTTTATTTCCCCTTATTAGATGTTGCAATCTGCTTTTGCTGTGAATTCCTCTGAGTCACATTGTCTTCTAGACAACAAGTAGAATAGGTTTTAGCCCACTGATATTCACCTGCTACTTGACACCTCTTCAAATGACTACCAAAGCACAACGAGAGAAAAAAGCCTATAAAAATATTGGCAGGGTTTAGAAGCCAGCAGGTAACTGAGCATGTCCACAGCAACTGTGCAAAAAACACAGGGAATAAATACTTTGCTGGTGGCTAAAAAGGCTGCATGAAATAATTTCCTTTGATACCAAATTTTGAAACAGGACATTGGCACTGAAGTGGGTTGGCTGTGCAGTGTGAACATGGCCATAGTCCACCAAAAACTTGAGGATCTGGGGTTGTGAGAGGGTTTTGTGCAGAGGCTGTTCTTGTAATGGCGTATTTACAGTAACAAAGTGGACAAAATCCACTTCCTTCCATTTTAAGAAAAGTGTTTTGAAAATAAGAAAGATCTCAAATTTGCATTTGCAAAATCACCATTAAACAGGAATATGATGATACTACTTTAAGACGCAAAATTTTGCATCATAGGGCGGAGCATATTTTTAGTTTACAGCCCCTACCTAGATTTTTATATTATACTCAGAATAAGTATGGCAAAGCAGAGCACCAATAGTGTTTTTTTAAAAAGACGGAAAGAAAGAAAATTCAATACTCATATAGTGCTTTTATGAAAGAATGTCATCTGGAGAATCTGTCTGGTAACAGACATGAAGTGCGTTGGGCAACATCTACATTTACATGTGTGCCTCTGTTCCCTTCAAAATATATTGGGTTAGAATAACAGAGATTGATGAATGTGTTTTCTTCTAAATGTTCTTGTCTGTTTGCTAGGAATGGTATAACTGTCAAAATAGAAATTGCTTAAAAACAAAAGCGAAGATAAAGAAATTACTTTGCTCCTAGAAGAGCCAGATGATGAAACTGGTTTTGCATCGCCTATCCCTTCTCCTGCCTATGTCAGAGCAGGACACCCAGAGCACAAATAGATGGTGGGCTTGGAAGCAGACACCTCAAAATCTACAATGCTCCAAGCCTTGTTTACTTGACTCAGTACTATAATCATGCAAACAAATGGGAAGATTTAGGTTCTCATTTCATCCTTAGCATTTAAATAATTCAAGATACTCAAGTTAGTGAGTGCTTTCTTTCTTGCATTTAGAAATTCACTATTAGCACGTGAAGTTAAGCCAATATGCAGGGTTTCTGTCCATCTCAATCTGAGTATAGGCAATCCTGGTGTATATTGACAGACACAGCGTCTTCTGTTGATATATATGTAATATATATTGTTCATTTCATGCCTTATTCTCCTTTTTTCATTTCTTGTGTAAATTATAGACACCATATTGCAACAGTTATTTCTCTATATTCTTGTTAACTGCAGATTCAATTGATATGGGTTGATTGATATTCTCTGTTTTAGCTGTTTCTCAGCCTTTCCATCAAATTTGGACTGGCACGTCCATCAGCTTCATGAAAGTCTTTTATATGGACTGTACAGTTGAAGTGATTTAAATGTAGTAATGAATTGTCAGAAAATAGCGATTAGAAGAAAAGTGAGTAATCCAAAGACTATTGCTAAATGAGCTCTGCACAGTGAGAAATGAAATCTAGTAAAAACATTGGAAAGCAGTTCTGAACATCTTGCATTTTTAAATTTTTAAATTTTAAATTCCCATATATTTTGAGTAGAATTTTTTGCATAGAGATCCTTAGCTGATCTACATTATAACAAATCCAGAATACCACTACTGAAGAAGCAGAAAGCAACGTAAAATTTGTGTGAAATCAGAATACTCCAATTAAGCCCACAACTGCACTGCACAATGTCACAACACCATAGCATCACTCACAGGAATGAGTGTGGCATCCCAACTTTTATCAACCAATTCTGTCTTCTCTGTCACAATAGAAGCCACTTAATTTTAAAAGACTCTGGTTATTTTAGTAGTTACAAAACTCCTACCCCTTTTATCCTCTTAGATGCCAGATGCTCGGCAGTAATTGTAATAGCACACGCATGTTTTACACATTTTATAGATGCACTGAAAAATTAAATAGCAATGTGTCGAGGGTTTAGATTGCGGGGTGACAATAAAACCATGGTAGATGTATTATTAACCTCCTCTTCCCCCTTCCCTCTTCAGCCCCTTCCTCTCCCCGCTTCCCACTAAGGACAGGTGATTGGGAGGAAAAAAAGGGCAGAGAGAAGAGAGTTGGAAAAATTAAAAATGTTTTACTAATGCTACTAATAAGAATAGAGAAAATAATGCAAAATACACGAAACCAATCTTGAAGGTCCCAGCAACAGCAGAGCTGGCACGTGAAGTCCTGGATTGGACTCTGCAGCCAACCGGAGCTGGATTCAGTCTCTCACTAGGCCTCAGTTCGCAAGGATGACTCGCAAGGTCCTCTCCTAACGTCGGCCATAAGCAAAAAGGGGACAAGATCCTCGTGATCTCCCACTTTTATATGAAGTATTCACGTGAAGGGGATGTTATACTCAGTTGGTCAGCTTCTTGGTCACCTGTTTCTCATTGCCCCTCTTGCAAGAGGTGCATCAATTCATTATCAATAACCTCCCATTCCATTGCTATGTTTACCAAAACATGTATCTGGTTTTCCAGGAAAATGCAGCTCATATGAAGGTTTTAGCTGACAGGCAAATTCACTAAAAGAGAAACTTGTTTTTTAACAAAACCAGGACACAACGTTATTCTAAAGATCCTCACTTAGGTTCTGAAGTATCACAGAGAAACCTGAGAACAGCGCACAACTGAGTGCAACAGCTGAGCTCCAGCCCCATGTTCATTCATGCAGTCTGGCCATGTCTCTCAATAGCACATCAAAGGTGTCCAGGCTGGCTGATTTCACTTTCATGTTTTCATTTTAAAAGCTACATCAGCTGTTCACATTCACTCCTGATTTAGATCTGTAAATACAAATGTAACTGACAATCAGCCTAGTCATCTCTGACATGCTTTTGAGAGTAGCTGGAGTGGCAAAGGTAAGGGTATGAAGCAGTGAGCAGCTCCCATGTATTGTCTTGAATTATGCAGTCTCAGCTGTATTAAGTTTTATCTGGCAGGGACCAAACTTTTAATACACTGATAAAATTCACCTAATTGCTTTTAATTTTCTAGAGACTAAATAAGGCAGATGAACAAGCAAACAGCAGGGAGAATAAACAGCATCAGCCACAGATTGCAAGTGGTAGAAGAAATAAAAGGGGAGGTGTTAAGGAGCTGGAGTTCATGATCTAAACAGATAAGCATTCATGTGTTTATGCAAAGTTGCAACAGGATTTTTAAGAGATTTAGCATAACTCAAGAGTTCTGAAATGAAAGAAAGCACTTTTCAAAAAAAGGAAAAAGAAAAGAGGTAAAGCGGTGGACAGAATACTGTCCATTTTAAGAAGGTTATACCTCAGAGAACTACTGCAAAAGAACTATCTATGTACACTTAGTGCTTTTAACAGAAGTGAGAAGAAAAAAAATAAGTCCCTGAAGTAAAATCCCATTGCTTTCAGTGTCTTGGAAATTCAACTCCAATGTATATTTTGGACACCAAGAAACAGCTAACTACCTAACACAAGGAGGAACAAGCAAGTAGTGGAGCTGAAGGTTCTGCATGGATCAATGTATTACTCTTAGAGTTACTGTTAAATAAAAAGCCATAGGTAATAAATAATCCTTTTATGGGGTTGCAGAAAATATATTAGAGTATGCTAAAATTTCTACATGAAATAATGGTATACTATGGAATTACAGACAATAAGTGGAAAATTACACATGTCAAACACTTATCTGATAATGCTCAATGCACGACCATAAATGGTAACAATGTCAGCCGATTATTTGCAGTGAGAGCTGAGGTCAAGGATCTACCCCATCATTACCACATTATTACTTTTATTGTCACTGTTCCCTGATTAGATCATGATGAAGACAACAATTGCAGCAAGCAATTAGGCATTTCATCAGAAAAGTGATAAAGCATGTTTGTATGACCTTGGTTTTATAATGATGTTTCACTGCACAGTTCAAGAAAAGGCCAGCAATTAGACACACAGTTTGTTCATCATTAGGAAAATATCAGGTATATGGCTAAGTCTCAAAAGCAAAATAGATCAAGAAGCATTGAAATTTGAGAAACATTGAAGTCATTTTATGGTTCAGTAAGTCATGAGAGAACGCTGATGTCAGTCAGCAAACAATTTGGAAGAACTTCAAAGGTTTTGGAGAAGTTACATAATTAACACTGTCGTAAATACATATACACAGATATCTACAGGAATAATTGTGAAGATCTATTCACTGCAGAGAGAAAAGAGGCCTCTGCAAAGACTTTGAAATTCACTATAAAAAATTTCTTGGAAACCAGAAATGCTAGAGAGATAAATCCAGTTTAAGACATGAAGCGGCAGGAATATGATAAATGTCACTGGAACACAATCAAAAATGCTGTTAATGTTGGTCCCATGTCAGGTGATAACATGATCCCAAAACAGAACAAGTGAGATGTTTTGCTTTAAACATCACAGAAAACTGTTTAATCAGCACAACACTGTGTAGCCTTCACAGAGCAGCATCAAAGGAATAAAAGGTGGAAAGTGGGCACCCATCATAAAATACAGGAGGGTATAAATTACTGTAAGAAGTTACATGTGAAATAAATAAGCTACCTCACCTTACTTCCCAATAAGGTAATATGTTTTGTGGTGTTTGTATGCATTGCTAACCTTTACTTAGGCTCCAAAGTACCTCAAAGGTGGAATGATTGTGGAGACATAACCATTTACAGTAAGTCTTTAAAGCAGCAATGGGAAGGTGTTTGCACAGTGATTCGTTTGATCACCTGGCAGAACAAGGACTGATGGGCTCAAATCTAAGAGAGGACAAGGTCCAGCTATTATACAATTTTTCTTTCTGAAGGACTGGTGCTTTAGTACATAGTTGAGTAGTTTATGCCCAAAGGAATCTTCGTAGTTACTGGAATCATGTGTATTAACTAGCTAATCATATCTCTGAGCTGAATTCTGTATTAGAGCAATTCCTTGCAGTCATTAAAGTGATGCTGCCCTGAGAGCTGACACACGCTACACAGGCTGTCTTCTTTCTGTTGAAAATCATCACTATCTTGTAGCAGCATGTGCAAAAGTAATAGCAATGAGCTTTGTCAAAAATTACAGCAAATTAATTAAACAGTCATTAGCTACATTCTACTTTGATTAGTGATAGAGATTTTAATCAGTCATGCAGACGAGGGAGGCAAGTTATTTTCTACTGCATTCCCAACTTCTCATCTCTGAAAAGTGATGAGTCATAGAGAGTTGCTGAACCCAGCACCTTTTATCATTCTCATTCTAACAGCTCATGTCCAGCACAGTTTCACCTAAAAGTTCTGAAGAAACTGTGATTGAAAAGCAGCCAGTATCTACCCTTTTTGACCACCAAAAACCTCCCAAACATCTCTTTTGCTGCTGAAGTTAATAACTGAAATAGTCTAGAAAAAAAACACTTGCTTAATTTACATTTTAAGACATTTTAAATAAAAGTACATGAGGGACTGGGGGTTGACATTTTCATTTTTACTGTTCACTGAAGCCTCTCAGAGCTCACAGCAAAAATGACGTCCCAATTAAACTGGCCTCACTGTTTGCATGAACAACTAAGAGAGGACAAAAATGTGGATGCATTTTTGTGGATGTATTAAAAATACAACCTGTGACACTATTGAAAACAAAAATAAATTTGGTTCAGCATTTTGCAAACACTTGCTCAGATTGACTCTTCCTCTCTTTTCCCTGGGCATACATAAGGCAAAAATACCTGAAGTAGTCCAACAACCATGTGAAATACCCAAGTAAGTTCATCAGATAATGCTGGCTGTAAGGGACAGGTTTTGGAGGAGTTAGAGACAAGTGAGATAACAGAAAAAGAGCTCGTTAAGCATTGGGATAGTGACAGAAGTAATCCACATCTTCCCATTGTAAATCCTGATCTTCTGGTATTCACTAATAAATTTTACCTGTGTAGGCAATCTGTGCCTTGTTTTCTTTTTTGCTTTATTCCATTTAGATTAGCACAAACATGGTGCAGAATGTTTAGAAAACAAAATTAGTGAAAATCAGCTAGGGGATTGGCTAGGGTTTCCCTGTCTTTCTTAAGTTCTCCTGACTACTGGCTGTAGCTGGGGTTAGCACTCCTTTTTGAGTATAACAGTCTGTGGTGTGTTTAGTCACACAGTGCTTATGTGAGATAGTCAAGTTCTGTTATTTCCATTTGACTGATGAGAGAAAAGCTTATCTGGTTACTAAGGGCCACTCTGGAAGTATCTGACAATAGTTCTGTTATTGTGATTTGCGTAAAACTTTGTAAACTTTGTAATACCATAAGAGCAAGAAATTGATCCCTACCCCCAGTCTCATTCATATTGCAGTTTCCAGAGGATCATATCTCCTTCATTTCTAGGATGCAGTAATTCTGGGATTGTGGAGGCATGTGGAAGTCTGTAGGTTTGGGCTCCAGCAGTCCCAGGTTCAGCCTGCTCTACATGCAATTGTATGTGAACACAGATTCTTCTACTTGGGTTTTGCACCTGACGTGACATGCCATGAGGAGACCACATGAGTAGATTTGCTTGCACAATGCATCAAGTAATCTAGTGCTTTGGCAAGGTTCTAGTAAACTATCTAAGAGAAGATGAAGGGGTCATTAAAGGATTCACAAACTTTTGGCACTGCATCCAGTTTCTACCTGTCTCTCCCTTAGTTGTATAAAAATTTGAAAATGCCTTACAAAGATCAAATACACAGCAGGCTGTAATCTAGCTCTTAAAGGCTGATTATAACACACTCTGATTTGCTATCTGAAACTTAGCACACACACCTGGGCAACAAAATTCCTGTTTCACAACACTAAGATTGCATATTTTTTGTTCTGTAGTAGAAACCAGGACATAACTCACTCTCTACTGTTCTGTTTTAGGCATCACTGATATAGAACATCCTGGAACCATTTGAAATATCCAGTAATACCATAGGTAATAACCCACCACCGGTTTCCTATACAGTGTGATGGCTAAGCAAGCTAACAAAATTCTTGAGTGTGTAAAGAGGAGATGCCAATTAGAAGTAAGGAACTGTTATCTTACTTAGTGGTGAGACTACTAGAGGGAAACGTCACCTTCATTAGGGCCTGTAGCAGAAAAAAAATCTAATGGCAGATGGGAAAGGTTTCAGAAAAGAGCTGCAGAGCTTATTTGACTTTGGAAAGTCTGTCAAACTGTGAGAAGTTTAAGAAGCTTAAGGCTAAAAGAGCATTAAAAGGCAATTTGATCCCAGGCTGTAAATTCTTTGTGGCAAGGAGACTTCAGATAATTGAAGAATGTAGCAAACAAAGGCAGAAAAAGATCCAACACCTGGAAGATCAATTTATGCAAATCTTGACTGGGGATAAAGAGCAGAATTAACCTAAGTCAATGTAGCCATCTAAAAGTCAAGCATCTACTAGTTATTTAGGCATCCTCACGAACACATTGAAAGAGGCATTTCCAGAGGGCTAATCATCCCACCTCTCTTAGGATGGACTGAATGACTTGGAAGCTTCCTTGTATTTATTTTTTGTCATTATGCTGGAAAATGAGCTTATACAAGTCACTAACATATAATAAACTGAAGTCTGACAGTGGGATTCATCTCACCTAAGCGTATGTTTCTTTTCGAAGCTGGCAACTTGAGGCCATTTTCTCTTGTCCTATCATTTATTACTCGGGAGAAGAGACGAACACCCTCCATGCTACAACCTCCTTTCAGGTAGTTGTAAACAGTGATAAGGTCTCCCCTCAGCCTCCTTTCCTCCAGGCTGAACAGCCCCAGTTCCCTCAGCTGCTCCTCATCAGATTTGTGCTGCAGGCCCCTCAACCGGTTTAATTGTCCTTCTCTGACCTCTCTCCAGCACCTCAATGTCTTTACTGCAGTGAGGGGCCCAAAACTGAACACAGGAGTGGCCTCACCAGTGCCAAGTACAATGGCACAATCACTTCCCTCATCTTGCTGGCCACACTATTCCTGATACAAGCCAGGATGCTCTTGGCCTTTTTGGCCACCTGGGCGCACTGCTCACTCATGTTCAGCTGGCTCTTGACCAACACCTCCAGGTCATTTTCCACCAGGCAGCTTTCCAACCACTCTTCCCCAAGCCTGTAGCACTGCCTGGGGTTGTTGTGACCCAAACATTGCATTTTCCTAATATTACATTCTCATCAGACTTACAGAGCTGTCAGAAAACATGAACCAACAGCTGCACATCAAAAATCATACAATCTTTTTTCCAGTTGTTTCATCCTCTACCATTAGTGAATACGGGGGACAAACATGTGGCTGCCTTCCTCTCCACCTCTTCCAATAAATGCCTGATTATGCAGCTGGTGCCTAATGGCTGCTGATGCCAGTAAGACTGTGCGGTGACCGAATAATCACACCAGAGAATGGAAATCTCTGGGCAAAGTCCCATCTCAGCACCACCTGCCAAATCCTCTTCTGTCATGTTCTGAAGGCACAGAAAGCCAGTGGTGGTGGGAGAGCTGAAGAGGTGAAGATTATTTTTCTGTGTAAGTAACTGGCTTCCAATTTTTATTTGGAAGTGCTACAAGATTATAATGGACACAAGAACATTGACACAGCACTGTGGCATTCTTTGTTACAGTGTGTGCATGTGATAGCCGTTGTTGAATTATTCATTCTAAATTATTACATTCTTCTGCCTCTCATCTAATATTAAGGTGCACATCTGAGAACTGCAGTCATCACTGGGCAACTGCAAGAAGCCTAAATGTCTGTCATGAAAAAATGAGCATGCAATGGATCCACAATACAAAACATGCACACACACACAAACAAATGAGTGAACAATGAATAATAATGTAGAACAAACAGAGAATAACCACCAGCTGGCAGCAATAATTGTTCAAAACAAAAATTTCTATGCTTCATAAATTATCATTCGAACCAAGCCATAACAAGTGGAGTACCTCAGCCTGATGACGCCACGCAAGCACCATATTTCCTTTCTCTGTGACTCAAGAAATGCTACTCAGCAGGGGTCATACACTGTCATTGATCCATGCACAAAGAACCTACTGCAGCCAAAGGACGTTTTACACCCCAGCAGACCAATATCTAGATGCAGCTGTGAGACAATTTAAAAATAATAAACCAGTCACAATCTCACCACTGGCGTCAAAGCGTGTTTCTTTGTAAAGCCGACAATACAGCTGAGGTAACCATGAAAGAGAAATTGTTTTCTTACCTCTTTCATTCTGCTAAAATTGTCCAGGGTTGTTGACCTCTTCTCTTTCTACATCTCAACACACCTCAACTTCTCTTATTGCTTTTTACATGGGGAAGGCAGGAAGGAAAGAGACATTTCTTCGTAAAATTGTCTTTCTAATGTATTTTCCAGCACATAGTTCTGGTTCCAGTGATGGTGTTGCAGGTGTTACCCTTCTGCTTCTAACTACAAATAAATAAAGTTAAAAAGCATTTATTGTTTGGATGGTTATGTGCAAAGAAACATAGGCTGGATCTGCAACAGGAAACCAAACAGTAACCAGATTAAATTGCAGCAGCTTTACTCTTAATTTTATAATTGTTGCCATGATAATTTTGTTAATGCTAAAAAGCTGTTCTATGCTCCTTTTTGAAGTATCTTCAGACATTTATTTTAAAAGAAATAGTTTTAGATTTCCTACTGCTAGAAAAGCCACACAAATTCAGTTTAGAAAAGAAAAATCATACACAGAAAGAACAGTTACAGGAAACACAATTGAAATCTAGCTCTCAACACAGTAATTACTACATATTTTTTCTTGAGCTCTGACTCAGAAGACTAGCCCTTATAATACTATGAATTAAAAGCAAAAAATAAAGCTCTCTGGTAAAAGGAATAAAGATTTCAAGAAACAATTTTTTCCATATGTCATTAATATGCATTTTATTTCCAGAAATGAAAGAATTTCCTGTATTGTGCAGAGGTAAATAAAAAAGCTGATTTAACTGGGAGTACATATACAAGACTGGGCTAAACCACAGGTTTAGAGATCAAAGTTCAAGTGCTGAAGTAGATTCCTCCCTCCTAAACAGACCGTTCTGCAGCTGGAGCCAGTTGAGCCACTGGCAAGGCTGAGGGAAGCAGCATACACATCTTGTTTCAGCTCTCCTGGAGGGAGCAGCAGTTATTACAGAAAGTTTTCACTGTGCAGGAGAGAAAAATGAAAACGGGAGCAAGAACAGGAAGTAACGTAATAAGGCAAAAGAAATGCAGAGGCTGGGTGGGGACTGAGGGGGCTGTTCCAGCACCCAGGTGGGCTCGTGGCCAACCTCGCTGCCGGGCGGTTGTTGGATACGGACACGGGAACTGGCCACGTCCCTCTACAGGGCCACTGTTCTGTCCCCTCGCCCCTGCAGCGCTCACCCTGCTGCCAGAGGAATGAAGAGCCTGGGATATTATAAAGTGCAGATGATCCAGCTGGGATCCGCTTCAAGCCATGCATTAATCTGATCTGCTTTGGAAACCAGTTTTACCAACTTCTTTCAAGGGGAATCTAGAAAAAATTCTTCTCCTTCTTCTAACTTAATTCCTCTGAAATCTCAGTGGCTTTTGGTTTTGTTGACTTCCATGGGCCTTGAAAGAAGTCACCACCTTGAAGCTCTGCAAATGGTACCTGAATGCTCAAATCTAACATTTGGCTAAACCCTTTCTTTCCTTCAGTCATGAGAGAGAGGAGGAAAAAATATCTTTGGGACTGCATATGCACGTGCAGGGTAAGAAGCTGGTTTTCTTTCCAGATTTAGCTGTATGTGAGGAAAAACCTACAGATCTTGGATTTTCCATCAAAACTTTTGGTATGTTACAGGTTTTAAACATATGAATAAAATCTGCTCATGAATAAACATGAGGGAAGATTTCTGATCAGAGCATGGGGGATACAGAACAACTTCCACTCAGTGGTATCGGATTGTAAATAACAGAATTGGGTATATTTATATAGGAGATTATATATTTGCATGTGGCAGTATAAGACTGAACACGATGGTGAAAGAAATTCATCCTAGCATTACACGTTTTGGTAATTCAGTTTTTGGTGGAAGTGGGACTGCTCATTCCCTAAGTTAGGCATGGGACTTTTAGGCACCTGCACCTGAAGTGATCACTCATCAGTTTATTTTGGAATCAGTAAGGATCAAGGGGAGCCTCCACAGCATCACTCACCCAACTTGACACCTATCCCAGGAGAATGAGAGTAGCTCTGAAGAGGTGCCTGTTGCTGTCTGTTAACAGTAAAGGAGCCTGAGGTGCCTCACTGAAAATTAAGGCATCTAACCATTTGGTGTCTTAAGTTAGGTGAGATGAAACCCACTTACACTAACTATGCAGTTAAATTACACATAGCAATAATCACCTTTCCAAAGTAACATGCCTGCCCCAAATCTTAAAAGAAGCAGGCAAAAAAAAATACTATCTTGCCTATAGCAATAGTTCCTCTTGGTTTCTCTGTGTCTAAGTATCTCAAGTCATCTTCCTCTATGACGGGCATGCTATTCAAGCTATTTGGTCACTCCAGTTAGCTGAAAATATGTGAAAATGAGCACAGTCTCAAGTGAAACAAGATGTCTGAGTTCATTACCTGGTATCCCTATTCAGTTTGGCATCGTGATTCATTGAGGTCTTGAAAAAGGCTGAAGGCAGTTCAAACTGTATACAGAACAAAACCAGTTTTGTTCTGTTTTGTATTTTTCTTGTGAACCACACAAATTAATTTGCCTTCAGGTGTACCAGTTATTTAATGGTTGACACACATTAGCCTACAGGAAAATTTGGCAACAATCAGCCAAATGGGTTTCAGCCTCAAGTGACACATATGATTCAGGTGCTCTGAAAGTGACTCGAAGGTTTCATAGATGTCTGGCAAATTAGTAAGTCCAGCTCAGTTTCAGTTTTGCTTGTAATTGGCCATCCACACTTTTAAGATACTTTAGAAAGCCTAGGGTGTTTGAATATTTTTTTGAAATAACCTGAAGAGAAGAAAGAAAACCTTTCAGGTCATTAAAAATCAGGCTGCAATGCTTCAGTGAGGGAAGACACATGCAGCTTTACAGTGATCATCTTTCAATTTGTGTCCTCAAACCTTCATCTGTTCCTCTGTTCAGCACTCATAAATCAGAACTCTGAATGCTTCCTATTTCCTTAAAAAAACCAAACAAACAAAGAAACAAAACAACAACAACAACAACAAAAAAAACACTCAAGAAATTCTCCAACAGAACAGGATGGTTTTGCTGTCCAGAGCTGTGTTTAAGAGTGTCGACCATTTCAGGAACTATCAAATGAAAAACATTGCTACTAACTGAAAAGTACTTGACCTTCAGAAGCATAGAATTACTTTAGAAACCATTATTCACAGTAAGTAATATTTATTTATGTTAGCAACCCTATTGGTTTCACATCACTGCTCTTTATAAGTGAGAAATGTAAAATATGGCCTTTAGTAAAAAACAGAGAAAATTGTATCCTGTGTAGTTTCATTCCACTCCCACCCAACCCAGTTGATGGGACAAACGATGTACTTAAGTTGCACAATTATAGATATTCCCGAGACTCTACAGGAAACCTGTTTTCTGTCTTCGCTTTGGTCTGTTAGCCAGGCAGCCATATTATTACAATAACAAAAGTTAAGCCTGCTGCTGTTTTAACACCTGCAGTTCTGGTGGAGGAGGTGGGGAAGGCAAGTCCTTTCCTGCAGCAGCTCCCCAGGCTCAGTCCAAGTGCCAAGTCTCCTCCCGCGTCCATCTGTGAGACAGACCTGGGATCTGAGTGGATCCCAAGCTTCTCTTAGCAAAAAGACAGCCAGACGATTCGTAACAAGACCACGCACTGCACCAAAACCAGCACTAGTGCAGGACCCTCCCCTTCGTTGCAGGGGGGAGCTGAGAGGCAATTTCTAACCAGTTGCAATTTGTTTTCCTGTTCTCTGGCTACCATCTCAGAGCACTGCCCTATACACAAGTTCAAAGCAGAGGACCCACCAGTATGAAGCCCAGACATGTCCTGTAAAGTAAGTATTCCTCTGAAAACCATCTTTGAACTCCATATTAGCAAAAAGAAGTCATGGGATCAAATTTAAAAGTAATTTAAATATGCAAACAAAGACCCTCCACTGGTGTGAGGAACCTTATCTCATGTGTGACTACACACCAGTGGGGGACTTGGCTGTTATTAATTAACAGGTCTTAGTACTGGGTTCAGGTTTACGTCAGAAATAAGCTGAGTGTAAATCCTTCAAGTTGCTCTATGTCCCTCTGGTACAGAGAGTGGCCCTGCACCTCCCCTGACCCACCAGCCTTTTCTCCGCAGGACAGCAGCACAACAAAGGACCTGGCCAGCAGGTACCTGCCATCCAATAGCAGCTCCTTCTCCCATACAAGTGCCCAAGCCAGCCTACCCCGGGAATGCAAGATCTTCCCAGAGTTTCTAAAGCTCACTTAAAGACAGTGAGCGGCTCTCAGCAGTGATGTGAAGTGCAGTTTGTTTTATATCCCCCAGTCCATACAAGAGTTAAGCAAGCTTAATCCAGACCAAAAGAGATGGGATTCTTAAGAAATGGAGCAAGCAATCTAAAAGCCAGATTTACCAACACTCATAGCAAATTGTTAAAATGGAATTTTCTTTAAAATTGCACTGTTTCTTGATTTGTGTACTTGACTTTTCCTAGTAACCCTTTCTCAAGCATTGTCAACAGTCATTGCTATTATTGAATACATTGCCACAATGCTCCAATGTCTAAGCGAGCTGGCAGCATTCCCTTTTGTAACATATGAAGCCTTTATGTGATAACTAGCTTCCATAACACAGACCTTGGGGGTAAAGATGCATATATGAGGTTCTTAGGGACATGATTTAGAGGTGGACTTGGCAGTGTTAGGTTAATGGTTATGCCTGATGATCTTCAAGGTCTTTTGCAACAAAAACAATTCTATGACAGGCGATTCTTCTCTGAAAACATAATGAAAGTAAGCACGTGCCTTCTTCCCACCTATATTTCCCGGGTGGAAGGGAGGAGAACAGTCTGACAGGTGGCATACAGCCCCATTTTCAGTGGCTGGTAGGTAGGACCTATTCCACCTGCAGTTTTGAGCTGGTCCTGTTCATGCCTTGTGTCTGACTTGTTTCTCATCGAGCGCACCATTGTACTGATACCAGCACATTGCATCATGAGATTTACATTGCTGTAAACAGAATCCAAAAGAAATTAATATAATCCAAATGGTTTCTTCCCACGTGCAAAGCAACAATATGAGCAGACAGCATCTCTTGTGTGATTGTGGCTTTCTGGTGCTTCAATGGAACTACTATGAACTTAACTCACACCAGCAAAAGCTTTCTCTCCTGATAGCCTTGTGTGTGTTGAAGTACATAGTACATCCCAGCACAGCTCAGGGAACATGGCAGAAGACTTGTAAGTAGGCCTTGTCTTTCCAGAAGACACCAGCTAAATGCATAATCTTCCACTCACTGTTGCAACTGACCTATCTTTTGCATGCTACTCTTAAATAAGGATAGGAATTCACAAGCTATGATAGCAAAAGGGTAGGTTATATCCTCCAAAAGAGCAGGAGGACAGAGAAACCCTGCTGAGAAATTCTTCTGTTGAACCAACAGGGAACTGCTTAATCTCCTTAGCACTCTGGTGCTACCCTCCCCAGGTCCATCACTCACACAACTTGGGGTTCAGAGTTCTGTGCTTAATCCAGAGTGTGTAATAACCTTTCTAGTTGTCATTCACACCTGCACTAGGTAAGTTATGGGCTGCCAGCTTAATACAGTTGGTACTTGCCCTCAAATAAAAACCCCTCCGAAACATCCCCATGGAATATGATCAAAATTCAACAAACCCATCTATCCCATGCCTCCCTGGGGCTTATGGGACTTTCATGAAGTCCTGCAGTGTTTCTTAATAAATGATGAATAGATGCATCCCAGACATTTCTGATTACTTATCAAAGGGATTCTCTCAATTGGCCTGATTTATGTGTCCCCCAACCACCAAGAGCACACCTACTGGGGCAGAAGCTTCTGCTTTTGTTCTTAACACATCATAGGTATTTCCACCTTTTTTTCTTAGGTCTTCAGGTAAGGGATTGCTTAACTCTGATGAATCTGACATGTATTGCACATTTATCCTGTTTAATCCCTAATACCTTCCTGACATATTTGCTTTCAAACATATTTTGACATTTCTCTCCACTTTTGCAGAATTGTCAGCTACGGTAGAAATACCATGTCAGTTGAAAATTCATGGTCTGTTTTTCAAGTTGAAAATTTCCAGTGCTTGGGTTTTGTTTAAACTCTTAAGCACTGGATGTCTATCTTTCCTTAGCCAGCTATTATTTTAGAAACATTAGTGATGGCTATCAGTGACGGTGGTCATTTTACATAATGGCTGTGACAAAACTGATTTGCCATCATTTAAGGCAGTCCTCTCATCTGACCACATGCAGGTGTCGTGACACATTTCACAACTAGACCAGAGGAGAATTTGTGCTGTATCAAAAGTGATGTAGTCCCATAAAAGGTCACTCAGCCTCGGGATGAAAATAGGGGCCAAACCACCACCCCTGTATGGCAAGACTGCAACATCCAATGCCACTGCTTAATGTTGACCAAGTCAGTTTAAAAAACTGCAACTTTTGACCTCTTCAGGGCTGAGCCAAACTGAAGCAAATTTTAGTTGCTGTTGAAGTTTCCCCTACATTGGAAGAACCTGAATCTTTTAGCTATTTTTATTTTCTCCTAAAGAAAAAAAAAGATGACAAGACCCACCTAAAAATTCTGAGACGTTCTGCTTTCTTTCACATAAACTAGAGGGCCAAATTGAGATTTCACCAGCAACATTCATTCTGGCATTTCATAACTTTTAAGAATTAGACTTCGTAACCAGAGCAGCTTTTCAGCATATATTTAGCATATAATGTTATACACTATGTATGGTATAGCCATATGAGTATACAGAAGCCAAGCTTTCAAAAATCATTTCCCTGCTCTTTGGCAGACTCCACAGACAGAGGGATTAGATTATGTTCTATTTCTTTCTGGTTTGTAATATATTTAGACAACTGAATGGTTTTTCATTTGGTGCTTGTCCTGCAATTCATGTCTCATATCCTTTCCTTTCAATCTCATGAGGTTTTTTTTCAAAATCTAGTGCATTGTGCTTTGTCCTCCCTTGTTCTTCCATTTATGGGGAAGAAGGACATTCCGATTGCCTGTGATAATCAATGCATCTGCCAAGGACTTCTTATTACAGAAAGCTGTTTTATTAGCCTGGTACCCAAGCTCTTCCTATGAACAGAGAGAGTAAGAGCTTTTGTTCCACTCCTAGCATGACCAGGTTTGAAGGCATTGCAGCAAAACCTCAGCAGGCTCAGATCAGTGCAGGTCTGCTTAGATCAGTGTAATACAATTTTATGCCAGAGCAAGATCTGGACATTTGCAGAAACTGTTTGCTTTGTTATCTCAGGTCTGAAGGGGCTGTGGTGATTGATGGCACTTTTATGTGAACACTAACTTAGCAAGAGGCCCTGGAATGGTGAATGTGGCAACTGTTTACTTCATTTGTCAGAAAATGACAAAAGTTCCTGAAGTAAACTTGTCTCCAGAGGCTCTGAATCATTCCTTCATTATTAATGGATGTCATTTTTTCAAGCGGAACTAAGCCACCGTGCAAAGTTATAGCTGTGGAAGAGGAGGCAATCTTTTAGTTAGTTACTTCCTTGCTGGGCAACAAAAATCAATGCAGCTCGACTGGGTATTGTTCAATGAGCAGTCAGGTGGGGCAGCAATGGTAACCTGGGGTGCTAAACGCTGCTGGTAACCTTTGCTAGTGAGCATGAGCAACCTGAGCCCACTCCAGAGCACACGCTTCAGCACTAAATAGGATAAAATGCAGTAAAAGTGACCAGAAGCAACAAATAGGGGATTTCTGTGGCCAAGTATGCTGTGTTGGGAGGCTGGGATATCATACTCTGAATGACTGCACATGGGAATTAGCATTCATCTGTCTTATGAAAACACAAGGATTTTCAAAAAAACTATCTAAAGCACTCAGTTTTACCGGTCCAGTCATCAATCAGTCAATCACACCCTCCCTTTCATATCTCACTGGAGGAAGAGGACCTTTTAGCCTGGCATTTGCCCTGTCAGGGTTCAGTTTCAGGCAGAAGCTATTCATTCAGCACCAGGCTCAACCGAGAGCTCGGAAAACGCAGGGTGAATATTTCATACTTGATGTAAGAGGCTTTCAGAGCTGAGTGTGGTCTACGTGTTGCTGGCTCTGCTGTTCAGATCCTCCCACTCATTCTCCCTTAGCTTTATACACACAAGAGGAACTGGCAGAGAATCAAAGCTACATGCACGAGTAGTATTTTATCTCCTGTGCTGCATACAAATATTTATAAACTTTTCTGTGGTCTCTGGATGTGGGAACTCTAATTTTACACCACCTTGGTGACACTCTTGATTTTACGTTAACCTTGGAAGAACGATCTGGCCAGGAGCAATTCTGGGACTCTCAGGTACAGGAAAAGAGTAACTGGCTATTACTGTATTTAAAACGACAGTGTGTCCTGACGCACACAAATGGCTGCTCTCCCTGCTCCATCTCTAAACATCTCTTAAAAAAAAAAAATAAATAAAAGAAACTGCATCCTATCCAACAGTCTAATGATTTAAATTATGCAGAGTGTAGATTAGTAAAGCATTTGATCTGAGCTGAGGTACACGTAGCACTCTACAGAAGAGTGGAACAAAACAACTAAAGATGCTTTGAAGGATGTAGGTGGCTCCAAGCCATGATAAGTGCTCACACTCTTCAGTTTCTCCCCAGATATTTTTCAGATTAGTTATAACTAAGTATCAGGATACTCTCCTCTGGATGCAAACAAACTTGTTTTAAACTTCTCTGCCTACAGACCTCACAAGAGGTAGGTTGAATGTTTTCTTAGTATCCATTTCTACCAACATCAGAAAAAGGACAGCAACTAAACAAAACAATGCAAAGTAGTTTTTTTGTATTTCTAACATGAATAAGGCTGGCTAGGCTATTCACTAGAAAGCAATCAAACCTTGACATAGGTTTCATTTGACTGAGTTTTGAAGGCTTAAATCCTCTGATTTAATTATGAGTGAATTATGTATTTCTACTCAGAGGTCCTCCTTGGCTAACAGCACTGCAAGAAATGCAGTTCAGTTACAGCTCAGGGTGCTGCCTACCTGACCTGGCACTTCCGAGCAGATTCATTGCTGCAAATTGAAAAGAGTTATGCTGACGCAGAAGTTGAGACTCCAGGTTCATATGCTGAATAGATTTGATGGGTAAACACTAGATAACCTCAGACAAGCTGATTCCCACAGATAAACTTCTGTCTGAACTAGATGTTTCTTTATGTTTTATACATTAATAGAATGCAATATGTATAATGCAGCACATAGACTTGGGAATACCCAATAAGCAAAGAACTCTGTCTGGTGAGAGAAGTTAATTAAGCATTGTTGCTACTAGGATATGCAACCATGCCTTTAACAGCTTATCTTCGTACCATTGTGCTTGCCTGCTTGACCAAACAGATGCATTGCTTTTGTTTGTTATTATGATTAGAAACCTTGGTCTACCTCAAAACTTTACCTAGTTGGGCTTTCAGCCAATTTACCTGCACGCTGCCATAGTTCATATATGGACGGATCACAAAGCAAATTACACGTGCGCACACTGTACAAGGTGAAGATGGGCAGATTTAAAGCATTGGTTATGTGCAGAAGGCACTGTAAGCAAAAAACTATGAATACTCACAACACTTCTGTGAGGAAAGCACATGAATATAAAATTTATTCATTTACATATGTGGAAATTGAAGTGCATTTTCTCATCATGTGAAAGGAATAGGAGTAGGCAGCTGATGCTTGGTCTGATGCATAACTTGATAATGAGTGCGGTAAGAAGATGTTGTGCCATTTGATAAAGACATTTTCTGTATGGTCACAGGCACACTCATGTATACAGCAGTGAGACGGTCCAAGGAAATAAGATTTATTTCAAAGTAAATTTATGGTTACAGAAGGAAGCCCTCTGCACTTTGTACTTTCACAGTATACTACAGCCAGTAGAAATGAAGAGTTTAGCAGTTCTTTGCATTTCCTCTTTCATCTTTCCAGGCAAATAATTGATCTTTTAATCTCACAGGTAGTAGAAAATACAACAAGGTGGAATGGGTGCACTGGCATATGTACAGAAAGAGGGATTTGGGGTGGAATCTTATCTTTATCATGTAGCATACAGCCTTGCTGTCTCCAGCAGCCAAGGTTCCATCACCTGCAGGAAAGCATTCCATCTCCCTCCCTGCCAAGATCTCAGGGTTCACTCTTGTTGATGCTCAGCTGGTGGTGGGCCTGGCACATCATCAGCACCTCAGGTGTGCACCCAGACCCAGGAGCCAGGCAGCACTTCATGTTCTCCCAGGTTACAGGTAGGAGTAAGCAACTTGCACACCTAATGCATGATTAATATTTTGCAGGACCAGGACCAGCTTAATATGAACAGGGAGAAACAAGGCTGGCCTCCCACTCTGACTATATAGAAAAAAAGAAGAGAGTGTGTGATATGGATGGTTGCAATCTCACACTGGGCCATGTAGAGCTGGTGAAGGACGGTAGAGGCCTATTGAGACCTCTTATTTCTTTCTCATGCTTTTCTGTCCTCTTTCCTGCCTCCCCAAATCAAATCCACAACTGAGAAAACTACAAGATTTTCTTTACAGGAAATACTTTGATGTTGTGTGCTCATGAAACATTATGGGAACATTTGTGTTTTATTTCTTCCAGAAAATTATATTGATGTGCCTCAAGATGGGAGAGGTAAGATCCAACTTGAAGGAGCAGCTTCCAAGAAAATCAACTAAATGACAAGAGCTGAAAAAATGATGAATAATCAGGAGACAGAAAGACTACGAGAGAGGTTGAGCAAGTCACCTGAAGAGAAACAACATCCAGACAACTTGTATAGAAAAATTATATAGAAGAAAGTAGTCTGTAAGCAATATTTTAATTCTAGACAGACAATATTCTTTCTGAAAGAAATCATCATATTTGAGGAAATGCTAAAAAGGAAGAAAATTAAGTTGCTCTAGCAAATCCACACAAATGTGGAAAAAGATCACAAGACAAACCTTTGGTAGATAACTTTTACTTTGCCTCCCCATCCATCTATTGCCATTTGAGCCTAATCTAAGTGTCAGAATACTGAATGTGAGTTTTTCCAAAGTTCTCTGGTGAATATTTTGTCACAATACGGTAGATGCTGGCAATCCCCATCGCTGTTAACCAAATTGTTGTATACATCACAAGGTAAGTGAAGCTCTTTCATTGAGTCAAACTGCAGGGTAGCAATCATGTCAACCTTAATACACTTTTTAAGATCATTGGCAATGATTCTACCAAGATGTCAAACATCCGAGCACATCTTGGCTTCAGCTTCACACACCCTCCTGAAGAGGGAAGCTTTATTAAGAAGCGACACAGGCACCCCATTCCACCCCATAGTCCTTTAAGATGAAAGAGAAACAGAAGAAAATCAACAAACTATATATTTCAAAAGCAATAATACACTTGTCCCACTGCTTTACAAGGCAATAATCTAATTCCCTCAGCCACTGATTGGCTTCAGAATTTACCCCTCACAAATCTAAGAATTCATTTGTAGGCCAGAAGGGCAACGATGCTACCGCAGAAGTATGTGGAGTACTTAGTCACAAGGTTGCAATAGCTTGACTTAACTTTCTACAGGACAGGGGTATTCCAAAATCATAGTATCAATTACATGAGAAAATCCTGTGAAATCAGTCATTCAAGATATACACATGGAGAAGCTGGCAATGATAACCAGAGGAATCAATCTAGAAATCAGAACGCAAAGCCATGCTAATGCCAAATTAGTCCTTCATGCCCAATATTTTGTCCTGCAAATCTGAATAACTTGAAGATAATTACATATTTTACTGCATAACCAACACGAGGAGCACCTTGTCAACAAACAATTAAGTTTTCCTTTTGTACTACTTTGATTTGAGTGCATTTGAGTCTTCTGTTGAACTTGAAAGGGATAGATTACTGAGTGATTTGAGCTAATTCACATCTACCAGACCAGAGTGCACAATGGCACATGACTAAAGCCACAGAGGATTAAATAGTGCTGGGTAACCCTACAAGGCTGGAGACCGCAAGAGTGCCCAGTCTTCACAAAAGGCCCAGTCTGTGTAGGATACCAATCTGCTCATGCCCATTTTTTTTACAATCAAACTACTAAAAATGTTGAGTATTACAAAGTAAGGGCAGGCAACAGCTAATAAGAAAGAATTTAAATGCCACAGGTGGGAGTGCCACCCTGCAGGCATTTAAGCTCCATTCTGTCCTGCGTAAGCATGAGGCCTGGCCTCTCCTCACAGAAGCTCCTGCATAAGCACCTCTGCATGCAACTCAGTTTGCAGAGCTGCCACAATGCAGCTGGGGTGTTTTACATTGTGAGAAACATAGCACTTCAGATGAAACGGAGTCAGTATTTTTTTCCACCTTGATTCACACTAAACCTAAGATTCTAGTTTTCTAAAAAGAACATTTCATCAGATCATTGCAGAACCATTCAAAACACTTCAGCTGAGAACAAAAAGGACCTACAGCCAAGACTTGCTGTAAGTAGCTTGCAGATACTGGTAGACAGTGCAAACTGCTCTCTCCTTGATGATGAGAGCTTCAGCAGGGAAAGGGTCAGTGCTCCTGACAGTGGGGGAACTGACCCTATGAGATGCAAGGTGGTGCTGTAAGTACCAGCTTGCAAGAAAAGCAAAAGAAACCAGGTAGCTGGAAGCAATGCCATCCACGCCTCTGCCAGCATCACATCTTCTCCACGCTCCCACATCAGCTCCAAGATCCATAACCCCCGCAGATACCAAACAAATTCTGTATCTACAGCAATCAGTCTTACCTTGGCGCTTAGCAGTAACTGTTTGCTCCTTTTACTTTCTGCCAGCACCTGCTGTCTTTGTGAGGTGATAACCGCCACAGAGAGCTTTGTAAAAAGCTTATGTTCATGAAGGAATTTGTATTAGATACTGGTTTGTGTGACTTACTGTATTTTGTAAGGGTTTTTTTCCCTTTGGGAATTGTGTGTTATTAATGAGCAGTTTTATGCTTTACTTCTAGTACATGTTTACCTTGTAATTGATGGGCTTTTTGTTTGTTTGCTTTCTTTTATTCTCGGTACCGAGCCAGTTAATGTAAAGTAGATACTTTCTGGCTGAAATTTTGATTTTGTCTACTAGTTAATTTATGGGTAAATCTATGTTGTAGCTGATGAACAATTGTTCATCAATTGTATTGTTATAATCATCTGAGAGCCTCTCTAGTTTAGCAGAATATAGGATCCTGAACAAGACTAATGCTTGTTGGGCCTTAAACTAAGGGGAAATAGCTCACCACATTTCCCTGCCACCATCACTGTCGGCCCTTCTCCCTTAGCATTTGGGACATGGTAGAAGAGCACTGGGTAGATAAACAGTCACCTGAACATCTCAACCATCTATGTAGTGGTGCTCTGACATCCCTCTGCCTTTACCTAATCAAAATTATGGTGAACCAGGTAAACTACAATGAATTCTTCAATTATTTCTGCAGAAAGAGACTGGTTCAAAGACAATATATCTCTAAAATACAAGACCTGGACTAACATATATTTTTCTCTATGCCCGTCCTGATACAGTTGGAAAAAAAAGGATATGAAATTAACATTTACAGAAGTTGCACACCCTGTTTAACAAAGGCAGATGTCTGTCTCAGTAGCTATTAATGACCTTTGTGCTCCAGAGCTCCCTTCCGTGTCCAACTAATTTTCTCTCTTCAGTTTTACTGAGAACTGAGTGTCCAACTTACTAATAATTGCTGTGTATAACATAGGACATAAAAAGATAAGTTATAAAGCTTGTGCAGGACTTGGTGTTGTAATTAATCATCTTTCGTGCCTGGTTATCGGTCTTACAAAAGCACAGAGTGAAAACAATCTGGCCTCTTAATGTGTACTTCAGCATATTGTAGCAGCTATTTTAGATGATAACTGTTTTTAATAGTTTTATTATGGCTGTAATTTGTATATGAGGACTGTCCACCTGAAGAAGCAATGAAGTAACATGTCAAAGTGATTTTTAAAGTCAGTAACCTCACCCACTTGCTAGGAAGAAGCATCTTTTCTCAACTTCTAAAATTCTCTTGTATAAGACAGGTATTTATCCTAGTCCTCCTTTTGCATAAATAGTAAATTAGTAAGAGGATAATATATACAGTACAATAGTCTATTTTAATGGTCTGCAGTCGAATTTTAGGCTAATTAAGCTAACTAGAAATTCTAGGGTTACAGTGATTTATCATTCTTTATTAATACATTGACAGTAATACTGTTTACATAACATTTGAAGTTTGAAATCAATACATGCCAGTGTCCAGTGATCTGCTAATCTAATTTCTGATCTAATCCTGTCCTATTTTTTGCAGCATTATCTAACTTCATATTAAGAATCATGTTGTCTTTCTAAAGTGATTGCCAAGTAAACCAAAAATGTGTTTTACACTGCTATTGCACTGCTCTTGTCTTTATATACAGTAGTTTTTATAAAGATGTCCTTAGGTTTTAATAAATGAGTGTAACGTAAACTAATATCTGTAATAAAACTTGCTTTAATGTTTCAAAGACTGTCTGGAATAGCTGTAGAGATTTGAGTTTCCACTTCTTTCATTAGGTTTAAACTTCATGTCTCCCTTTTCATCTGCAGGTAAATCCCTAGATACCAGTACTCCATAGTTCATACAAGTGGTTTATACAAGGGGAAATGAAGAGAGTGTATTTAGTGCAAAGAAAGATGCTTGGATTTGGAGAAAGACAGAAAAAAAAAAAAAAATCAAAAACCCAAACCATGCCATTAAAAAAAAAAAAAAGGCCAAGACCGTTGCATAAATATGTACATGGTCCACTTAGTCTGCATCATATTTCCAGCAGTTACTAAAACCAGCTACTTAAGAGGGAAACATGAGATACTGAGCATAGAGTGCTAAGAAATAAACATAATCTTTCCACAACTCAAGCGTGACAGAGAAGGACAAACGTGTGACTGAGCAAAAAGCAACATCTAGATTCCCACGCACAACGTGCTGTGTCCCACACGGATGTTATGGTAGGTCCACCTACCCAGCTGAGGTAGGGGTGACCACAGTTTAACTGTACAGAAAGGCAGGACCAACAATCCACAAAAGCAAGACTTGTGTTTTTCTTCTTCTGCCAGGCTGAAGGACTCAGACAACTTTCTAGAAAGGCCTGGACTTTCTAAACATACTGTGCTTTGTCACCTGTCGTTTAGCAGGCATCATTGCAAATATTCCAAAAATATTAAGTATCCAGAGGTGAAATTTCAGCTTTCGGCCTAGTAAAAGAGAACATTTTTGACAACTGGATTAATCACACAACTCCTGTCCCACCCTCCCATGCCCCCATACCAAAAATAGAAAAAAACACCAAAAAAATCCACAATTCCCCACCATCACCACCACCATTGTTGCTTTCTGTTGGTGGCTTTGCTTATAATTAAAGCTTCTCCTCCATCCACTCACTCACTCCTTAAGAAAATTTCAGTAATATCCATGAGGCATCTAGGTCCTAATACAGCGAACAGGTAGGAGAGAGAGTCCTGGGGGACTTCTTGCCTCTTGGTACGAGTTGATTCACTGTACAGAAGCAGTTCTTGCTCCCCTCTGTCCTGGAGCTCCCAAGTATAAGACTTCCTAAGCTGTAGTCCTGTCCAGCACTTGTGGTCCTCCTTGGGTGATCTCAAATCTTTAATGTCTGAGTGAAACACTGGCAGGTACAAACTCAGAAAGTACCTTTTCTAATTAGAAATTATGCTTACAGTATCAGGTCACTAGCCTCAGACTAGAGACTGTGCTGCAGGAATACACCTAAATAGTCAAAAAAACCGCACAGAAATTTTAAGCCAAATTTTGGGAAAAAAATATCCTTTGTAATGACAGTCGTTTCATGAAACATAGGTCATTCCTGCAGCTTCTGTAACTATGCACATTAGCTCGAAACTGGAAAAGGACCATTTTCATTAAAGCAACACTTCAATAATTCTAGGGGGTTTTTGCAGCTCTAACAGACCACAATTTCATCCCGCTGTGCTAAGACTTATGGAGACGTATTGCAGAAGGAAAGAGAGGACAAAAGACTGTTTTAAAAACACATGAATAATCACAACCCATTCCCCTTCTCAAACTGCACTTGCAATTATGAAAACAGCTAAATAAGAAGAGAAACGGTAAATTGAATTATCAGGTGTGTTACGGTTCCCTTACGAAGTTTCAACAATTTTTACAGTGTGCTTCTAGTAATTGAGTAAGAATTATATTCAACACATTATGCTCAGCAGGAACAGCTTTTATATACCAAGTGAGCAAATTAAATATCTCTGAAATTTCCATAGAAGATGTTAAAATGCTGATAGTGACTTACAGACTACCATTACCAAGCCATTATCACCGAATCATAAACAAACAAGAGCATCACAGCCAGTTCCTTGAAATGAAGTGTTTGTTCTTGCTCAAAAGCAGCAAGAATCCTGATCTGCTTGTCATTCACAAGTACAGAAGGACAAGGGGAGAAAACCTATCTTAGTTTTGATGTTTACTTCCAAGAAAACAAAATCCTATCCCTCTCACCCAAGTTATTCTCAACAGTTAATCTAATTTGTGTGGAAAATTGAGACTGGGGGGGGGGAGGGGAGCAGAAAACCCACATAAATGCATTAGGTATGTGTGAGCGTTCATGTGCAAGTGTATAATGGCTTGAATTTCCTAGTGGCTTGTGCTCATCGTAAAAACTAAAGCAACACACACTCTTTAATATGAGGTGTATGCCTGCATATTTACCTCTGCTATTGTGCAAGACTGCTTTATTCTTTATTTCTCAGCCAACTGTCTGTCCCACTGAAATAAACTATTCACCTTGCTGGTGATTCTTTCACAATCATCTAAAAAACTAACACACAAGGCAGGACAGACTTAAAATGAAGAGGCTGCTTGTGTCAGGGAAGTTTTTGGTGAGACCTGGTGGGAGTCTCAGGCCATGTTCTGGGCCACAGAGGGTGACAGCACTTGGTGCAAGTAGCTGCTTTATCGCTGTGAGAACTACCAGTGACAACTGGGCTTAAATCCTTAGCTTTGACAACAAACACACAAATGAAAAGTTTGATCCAGGTAATGTTTGAGAATACTCTCCTATTGGCCAGCTAAATTATGGTTTTAATTTAATCTCCCAAATTACTTTCTTTAAAATTAATTTTGGTTTTAATTACTTTTTTAAAGACGAATTTTGGTTTCAACTGACTGCTGGAAAAATGCCTTTTTTTAAATTTTGGACTAATGAAAACAATTCAAAACTTAGAAGCATCTAAGCATCTATATTTCATTTGACCTCGAGTTTTTTACTCCCCAGCATAGAATCTACTAGCTCTTTTCTCTGGTATTTGTTGGCCTGGGAATCAAGTATATTATATTCTTGGTAATTAGTATTGTGCAATATCAAACTATTCACTGCGAAGCCGCTTTTCTCTAGCATGCCCAGATTTTGTTAGAAGATTTTATGTTGCAAAATGCTGCTGCAGTAGGTGGTGGCACAGTATGACGTACAAACTCTGGTGAGTAATAGCTGGGATTTGCTGTATGAACTCCATTATCATTTTAACCACATAGCACACCTTGTCTCCCCTGAATGAACATGCTCTAAGCAGACAGTAGGAAAAAAAAAAAATAAAAATAAAAAACACAATAACACTTTGGAATTTATCTAGCAAGGAGACACAGCATCCCTGTGCCATACCTCCTATTATTACGCAGAGATAGAAGCTCAGACTTTTCACAGCCTTTCCCTTTTCTCTTTGCTAACCACATGGATGTTTGCTAATTAAAAAAGCAAAAATCCCCAGACCCTAGGAAAAGAAATCACTCAATACTGTGCGTCTCAAAGATTTTACATTTTGTTATACTACCCATACAAACACCACATGAACAACAAGCACCACTTAAGCCCGCAGTCAAATTTTTATTGAGTTCCTGAGCTGCAGGTAAGCAGCACAGGAGGTGACTTCTGTTGTTCGTGCTATGCAGTCATCATACCTACATTTCATATCTTTGTCCAGCACTGCTCATGCACAACGAGCTACCACTCCAACCACAGCAGTCAGTGCTTTTCACACACCTGCAGTTGCTCCCACCCTCCCCAAGACCCAGCCATGGCTTCTGGCCCTTTAGTGAGCAAATGGCTAGCTGCAATGACAGACTGCTTCACCTTCTAAAACACTGTCCCTCCTAGTCTACACATGAATGCTTTTCTTTTCAGCCAAGACATCATCAGCTGATGGCTTCAGTTGGGGAACTGGCTCCTTTTTCTCAGGTATTTCAGCCTCATAGCGACAGAAGGGGTACCACAGACATCCAGAAGTGCCTGAAACTGGAACTGATTCAGGACTGAAATAAAATAGGAACACTCGGACTATGTGAACACTGCATCTTACTCTTTTAAATCCTCCTCCCAATTCCCAGTGCTCAGACAACAGGAAATCAGACCATGATATTATATGGGGGAACCACCAAGATTAAGGAATCTCCTTACATAGCACTGCTTTGCATAAAGTTTCCAGCATCCTTTTGCAGAGACACACATTCCTTTTTGGCAGGAATGGACAAATTGTCCAAATCCAGTTTTCCATTTCACTTCTTCTCCCTGACACTTAAATGAAGAATATTTTGGCTGGACCATAGTCCTAACTCACCATCTCTCTCCAGCTGGTGCAAAATGCCTGTTCTCCCCGACAATCCTTGCAGCTCCACCTTTGCAGTCACTACAGATTCAGACCTCCTAGATGAGATGGCATTGCAGTACCCATTTGGAGGTCCAGTGTGCTCTGGACCGAACCTTGTTCCCAAAAAGACTCTGTCAGAGCTGTAATAAACTCCTGCAGCCTGGTGCTACAGGCAGTTTTCTACGCTGCTTGTGGCCAGTTCCCAAAGTTTGATCAAGGATTCCTCTTTCTGTCCTCTCTTCCACGTCTCAGCTCCTGGAACACTGACATTGCCTTTGACAGGTCTCCTCTTGTTGCAGGTGTGTTTTTCCAGCCTCACCACAGCTCTCATGCCTCACTCCATCACCAGCCAGTGAGGCATTTCCCTCCTTTATCCCATGAGCCAGAAACATCCATGTGTACTGAGGAAGGAAGCGGCTGCTAAAACTAAAAACACTTTTAAGTGTGTGCTTTGCGTTTGCTATTTGAAACCACGTTCTGCTGTCCAGATGCTCTCCAGCTTGTACTGCAGGGTTGGGCTTTGGCTTTGCTGCTGCACAGACTCTGCTGAGATTAATTGAGGAGACAAACCTTGGTGAGCTGGCGACCGGCAAATAAACTTTGGAGGAGAGTAGGGTAAAAATAGCACAGTCTGAAGGAAGGCCAAGCTGCACACCTGCTAACTGTGAGCCCAGACCTCTCCAAGCCAGAGGGAACCCAAACTCCTCTTGTTGTCAGCACAGCTCTTTGCACGTATCCAAGTAGCAGCTGCCTATCTCGGCCAGGCTCCTTTCCCACCACAAACACACAAAGTGACCCACATCAAAAGAATTAACTGCTCACCCAGTGTGTGTGAGCACATACCAAGGATGTGTCTGAAAGCATGAGGAGGGATCTGACCCAAATCCAGAAATTTCCAGCCTGCTTGGCTAAGGTCTGCTGGATTTGGGCTTGCCTTTGCTGGGCTATCCCCCAGCAAAAGCCATGGGCTCGGCTGTCTCATTTAAGCCTGTGTAAGTTATATCTCTAATTCCTCCAGAACTGCTATAGGAAAATGAGCATTACAAATGGCTACTCATGGAAATACACACAGAAAATGTCAGAACTCTTGGGAAAAATATGAAACTGGATGACATGGGTGGGGTTTCTGCAAAAACATGAAGCTTTTGCCAAAACAACTGCAGGATTTGCCATTTCAGGCAAGTAGCCATGTTTCTCATCCAAAAAACTTACTCTGGTGTAACCGAAACCATTGACTTTAGCAGAACTACCCATGGGTTTACACGTGATGTTCGGCTCCAAGGCATGAAAGTAGGGTATGTCAAACATGAAAACAGGGTATATCAAACATGCAGAGCTTGGGTGGACTACATTTGACACCAACCATTTCTTAACAGGCCCTGAAGTTTATAGGGCATTAACAGAAGAGAATATAGAGCAAAAGGCTGAGCTAGTTGTTGCCATAGACTATCAGAGGGAGGAAATGGAGAAAACGCCTGGTCTGCAGAATAATGTATGGTCTTCTTTTTAGTGTAATAGGGCCTTCTTGGGTGTGAATATGAGCTATTGCTTCTAATGCCTGGATGCAGAAAATCTGTAGGTCAAAACATGCACAACAAAACAACAAATTCAAGGCTTCAGTCAGAGCTTTGTGAAAATTGCTGTGGCTATTGTAATCCCAGCATCTGCTGCTTTATTTCTCCCTTATTGAAAAATAAAGGAACTCAGTAAAATGGTGGTAATTAATTCTGCAACAATACTCAAGAAGGGAAAGTTTGATTTGAACAGGCAAAATGGAACTACTGATTTAACACAAACATATTCAGTTAGAAGAGCAGGACATGTCAAAAACATTTATATTTGAAGCAAGAACAAAGCAGTAATAACCACACTTTACAGGAAGCATTGCTTGCTTTCTGATGATTCATAAAGCCCGGGAAATAATAAAATAGATGGTGTAAGTTTTTTCTTCCCTGTTTCCCCCAAACTGAAGTTCACAAAGGAGACAAATGCCTACAGTGAAACTGAAAGCAAAATTTTGTTATGGGCTTACGGTATTATAGGAACACATTGAGGTCCCTCTCACTGAGGAGCTCAAATTGTTTCTTATAATGTTGATAAATCAATGATAGGTAAGGCTCCTTTCCTCACTGGAAGTTCAGTAAAGACTTTGTACCCTCTGTGCTTTCAGTTTCAGGCAGCAAGTTAAAGGTCCCAGTGCTCTCTGGCCAGTGCAGCAGGAGGGTGGGTCAGAGACATACCCCTCTGAAGCAACACCTGGACATCACCTAGACACATGTGATGGTGTGGCCAGATGGGAGGGACTGGGTGTGCAATAGTCCATGTTGCTCTGCACAGGAGGGAGAGAAAAGCAAAAGAGTAAAGTTCCCCAGCTTCCTCAGAGGTGACCAAAAGAAGCCATAGGTTAGGCAGGTGTCATAGTAGTTTTCTTATAATTATTCAGCTCTGGAATAATGAAGAGCTCTCCAGTTTTTGGAGACTGCCTGTCAAGCAGGGGAACGTTTCCTTCCTTGCCAGCCACATCAGCTGCAGCTCCAGCAGAAAGCAGCAGGAGCTCAAGCACACGCATCCTCTGTCAGCATCCGTGGTTAATCCCTACCAAAACAATGCTAAAGAATCAATTAAAACCTGATTACAGCATTTCTCATGAAAACGTTTTGCTCACCAGGAACCATGATGTCATATGGGCAGTAAAAGTTGTTTGATTTTTTTTTTATTATTATCCTTTATTTTTTCAAGAAACTATAGGAAAACAAACTACAGATCCAGTCACTCCTGGATGTTTGCCCCAGAGAACTTCTTAATATTTCTTTTATCTAAAATACCCTCTCTCCAAATCTGCCTGGCAATGTTTTCTCAGAATGCAATCTGTCATCAAAAATGTTTCAGACAGGGTTTTACGGCCCCCGCATCAAACCACAACTGGAGGTCGGGTGGGTTTTTGGCTGTCAGAAGCTCTCTGTAAACCCTTGGGCTGCACAATTCATCTATTCCTCACCCTCTCAGGTCCCTAACAAAACGTGTGTCTGAGTCCGGCATTGAAAAGGAACAACCTGGAAATCTTTATGAAGTTTTCAAATGCTGTGGTGAAGATGTCAGAGAAAGGCAAGCAGTCCATACGGACTTTGCAGGCAGACATTGGAAACTACAGTACAGAACAGGCACATGACCACAATAGCATGGCACAAGCACCAAGCTATGAATATCACAGTATCACAGTATGTTTGGGATTGGAAGGGACCTCAAAAGATCATCTAGTCCAATCCCCCTGCTGGAGCAGGAACGCCTAGGTGAGGTCACACAGGAATGTGTCCAGGCGGGCTTTGAATGTCTCCAGGGAAGGAGACTGCACACCCCCCTGGGCAGCCTGTTCCAGTGCTCTGGCACCCTCACTGAGAAGAAGTTCTTTCTCAAATTTAAGTGGAACCTCTTGTGTTCCAGCTTGATCCCATTGCCCCTTGTCCTATCATTGTTTGCCACTGAGAAGAGCCTGACTCCATCCTCGTGGCACTCACCCTTTATATATTTATAAACATTAATAAGGTCACCCCTCACAGTATCACAGTATGCTCTATTATCCTTGATTTTGGTCTTACCGCTAATGAATTCCCAGTAAATTTACCATAAAAAGGTAAAATCCCTGAGAAATCAGAGCTACCACCGACAGTCATGAAGAAGAGCAGAAAGGATTTAGCCAACATATTTTAGCAGCTTAGCAGAAATAAATTTACGTAGTAAGTCACTCTTGGGACACTTCTAAAGGGAAGTCTGAAGGAAGGCAGAAAGAGATAATTTTGTAATACTCAGTGTGAATCCCCAAAATAAAGAGCTTTGTGGATATTCCTTTGAAATATAAAACAATAATTTATTCCAGCTGTGTTCACATCCTTTTTGCCTTCCAGGGTTAATCTGCTGAAAAGCTTTTAGCTGAGATTAATGTAAATCCAGCTGTCGCTAGACCTTTCTTTTTTATCCGAAAATTAGCACACAACAAACAAACAACTATTGGCAATAATATGTTAGCAAAAAAAAAGTGACATTTACGTTCAGACACAATTCCCACAACATTGCCTTTAATTCTGGAAGAATAAAATGAATTGAATTTGCTTTCCAAAGGAAAAGAAGAGGGGGGCATGAAAAAGGTACTCTGCAAATTTATAACATTGCTTAGGATACAAGGAGATTAAAGCTAGAAGCTTAAAGTTGCCGGTTGCCTGTGTGGTATGGGTAGTGATGACATCACCATAGTACGTGATACTATGGATGATATCAGTGGTTTCACCTCATACCAATAAACCCTCTAAAATCTTCTGCAGAAAAATACACACTTTCCTTCAGTCTGTTGAATCGCCAGGCTTGCTTGTATGTTTAACAATTCCTGAGACAGGGCTGAGATTCCTTTCCACCTCTCACCAGTTCTCTTAGTCTCCACACAACTGAGAAACACCATGCCACATGCTCACCTTTAGACCCTCCATCCCATGTACCTCGTTACTCTGAGGACACCCTCGCCCCTGGCTTCCTCATGAGGGGCTGCAATAGTGGGATGTGGTGTGGTGTGGCAGAGCAAACCCGCTTAATTCTGCCTGTGCCTCCCTTGCCCCAGGTGAACCCTGCACCCCCGGGCAGGAGATTTATTGAGCAAGTACTTGTCCCCCACGTAGCGCATGAATCTCTCAGCTCGCCCTGCCCTGACATCTCTGTACCACCACACAACAGGTGGCTGAGAGGATGCTTCAGCATACATGAATTAACCCATCAGTTTGCCAAAGTGAGACAAGCCTTTAGACAGGTGTATTTTACCCTTCACGCAACTGGGGTGGAGAGGTCAGGCTGTCAACAAGCAATGCTCACAGCCCCAGAGATGTGGGATAGGACCTTGGGTTAGCCTTTCCCATCCCAAACTGCTCAGCATGGGTTTGGCATGTCAGTAACAGACCATCTCCCCAGCATCATGTTGCCAGGCCTTTTACTCTCAAACAGAAAATGGAAACAGCAAAGCACAGCTTCACCATGGCTGGCTCTAGCATCAAAGTTTCACTTGCGGGACCTGCCAGGTGTCTGGAGGAAACACGGCAGATCTAGTTGCAGTGGGTTTGCTCACAGCTGCTGAGGTGCCACCTCTGCCCTGGCTGGTTTGGTGTCGAATCAGAGGACTAGACAATCAAAACAATTTGCCAAAATCCCACAGCAACTTAAATTAAAAAAAAAAAAAAAACAAACAAACCTTAACTTGATCCCCATGGCATGCTTCAGCAAGGCCATTTGCATATAAAGCAGTAACAGTAGACATGGTTTACATCCCAGTGACAGACCATGATAAGTGAGATTCTGGTGGCAGCCTCTTCTGGCTGTGGGTATCATAGCCAAGGAGCCTCACTGTGAGCTTCAAGACACAGCTGTTTTGTATCCCTTGAGCTGCGCTGGAGGAAGGGGCCCTTGCAGAAGGTTAACCAAAGACAAAATCTACGAAATAAAAGAGCCTAACCAGATTGGCAGAAAAAAAATTCTTCACCAGAACACCACAAAAAACAAAATGTCACCATGCAAATACACATATCAAGGCTGAAAATGTAAGGATGAACATCCTTAACCAGACCAGAGAGAAAAAACAAAAGAAAACAAAAAACCAAAACAACCAAGATGGCACCAACAAGCATACTTTGATCTGGTCTTGACATGCCAGTTTTTAAGGCATCTTTCTAGGCCTTACTGGATTCCTTGATATACCGCCAAATCTTACCTAGGTGTATTTAACATATTATTTTTTAATCCTGAACTGTAATTTATGTACTTACAATATGGAACTTTTTTTTCAGTGCAAACAAAGTTGCTGTCACTTCATAGTACACAACTAGACACTGGTAACTGCACCACCCTTCCTTACCAGAAAGAAATAATATACTTTTTAAAGCAGGATTACTGTTCCACCACATTTAATTAACCACCAACAACTTTCTGATTTACAGTAATCACAGCCTTGGCATAGGCCCTGTGATAAAAGCTATTTTTCTTTTTTAAATTATGGGGAGCCTATTTCCAGCTCTAAGGAAAAAAAATTGAAACAGCAGCAAGGATAACTTTCCAGAAGAGCTACACAGAATAGCAGAGAAAATCTGCAGTGTAGTGGGCAGTTAAATGAAAGCTGTGCAGAAACTCTGGCCTGCACAACTAGTCCATTGTCCGTGGACCAAAGAGCACTGCTGCCACATCACAAGGTCCACATGTAGATGTGTACACACAGGAGGTGGCCAGAATCCAGGCATTTTTTTTTCACTGACAGGTTTTTTTCAATGGAAAATGCTGCTTCAATTCTGCCCAAATTGGTAGAAAATAGAGTGAAACAATCTCATGAAAATAAAATTAAGTTGGACCTTATTCTATCACAAATGTTTCAGAAAGATGTATTCCAAAGTGGATTTTTTTTAAAAAAAAAAAACAATCTTTCAAGCCATATTTACTTTATTACATTTTCTTCTGAAGTTTAAAATGGAAATAGAATGAATTCTTGCACACAGTCTCTGCAAGTGATTAACTTTGAGTGAGAAGGGGGGCCTCCCCCAAAAATCTCAACTTTTTTTCAGAGTAAAACAAGCTCTTCTCTGATAAGTACTACTAGCAGATACATATACATTTAGATACAACTCCGGTTCTTCTCTGTGCTGAGACATAGAAATACATGTCTGTTACAGCTAAATAGAAGCTTAATTGGAGCTGAAGAAATTCATGCTTTCAGTTTGGGAGTTTCCCTTGTCAGTAACCAGCACATAAACCAGGATGGAGTGCCATTTTCCATTGCCTTACTTTTGTGAGGCCATAAAAAGATCAGCCTTAAATATTATAGCATACCTTTTCTTTTTATTAATAATGAGAGAAAGATTTTCCAACATAAGCTTACTAGGAAAATTCTTCAGGATGATCAAAACCTTCTGAAGAGGTTGAAGTACTGACAAGGAATGAGAAATTCAAACATTATAGAAGTTGTGGAATTAATTCCCCTAACATGTGTACAAACAACTATCAGAGAAACCTTAAAACATGGATTTGTTTACTTGTTTTTAGTCCTGTCTGAGATTCCCTGTAGGGTAAGCTGTAAGAGCACAAGCCTAACCACAATCAAACCAGCTTTCCCTACAGAGCTATTAAAAATGCTACACAAAAAGGGAAACATATTCCCAAAAGTGCCAGGGCACTGCAATATCCAAGCATCTCATGGCAAATGGACTACTAACCATACAGTATCTAAGTTATAACAGACATTTTAGAGTGTAACAAAAAATTCTGCTTAAAAATAACATTTTTAAAAAAGCAATCACAGAGTGCAAGACCTTAAAATGTGATTATCTTAGAATAACATGCCATCAGAGCTAAAACTAGTAATGATGTGATATGAGGTAGCTTAAAAGAGGTTCTTCCTGGATCAGTACTGCTATGCCACTTCTGCCTATTCCTTTTCACAGTATCACAGTATGTTTGGGATTGGAAGGGACCTCAAAAGATCATCTAGTCCAATCCCCCTGCTGGAGCAGGAACGCCTAGGTGAGGTCACACAGGAATGTGTCCAGGCAGGCTTTGAATGTCTCCAGGGAAGGAGACTCCACAACCTCCCTGGGCAGCCTGTTCCAGTGCTCTGTTACCCTCACTGAGAAGAAGTTCTTTCTCAAATTTAAGTGGAACCTCTTGTGTTCCAGCTTGATCCCATTGCCCCTTGTCCTATCATTGTTTGCCACTGAGAAGAGCCTGGTTCCATCCTCATGGCACTCACCCTTTATATATTTATAAACATTAATAAGGTCACCCCTCAGCCTCCTCTTCTCCAAACTAAAGAGCCCCAGCTCCCTCAGCCTTTCTTCATAAGGGAGATGCTCCACTCCCTTAATCATCTTTGTTGCCCTACGCTGGACCCTCTCCAGCAGTTCCCTGTCCTTCTTGAACTGAGGGGCCCAGAACTGGACACAATATTCCAGATGGGGTCTCACCAGGGCGGAGTAGAGGGGAAGGAGAACCTCTCTCGATCTACTGACCACCCCCCTTGTAATACACCCAAGGATGCCATTGGCCTTCCTGGCCACAAGGGCACAGTGCTGGCTCATGGTCATCCTGTTGTCCACCAGGACCCCCAGGTCCCTTTCCCCTACACTGCTCTCCAACAGGTCATTCCCCAACCTATACTGGAACTTGGGATTGTTCCTGCCCAGATGCAGGACTCTACACTTTCCCTTGTTAAATTCCATCAGGTTATCCCCCGCCCAACTCTCCAGCCTGTCCAGGTCCCGCTGGATGGCAGCACAGCCTTCTGGCGTGTCAGCCACTCCTCCCAGCTTAGTGTCATCAGCAAACTTGCTGATGGTACACTCAATTCCCTCGTCTAAATCATTAATAAATATATTGAATAATATTGGCCCCAGTACTGACCCCTGAGGCACTCCACTAGATACTGGCCTCCAACTGGACTCCGCACCATTGACCACCACTCTCTGGCTTCTCTCTTTAAGCCAGTTTGCAACCCACCTCACTACTCCATTGTCTAGACCACACCTCCTCAATTTAGCTGTGAGGATGCTGTGAGAGACTGTGTCAAAGGCTTTACTGAAGTCAAGGTAGACCACGTCCACCGCTCTGCCATCATCCATCCACCTTGTTACATTCTCATAAAAGGCTTGTTAATAGTTGCTGCTGCTTTTGCCTGAGAGTGCAGGAATTCAGCCACATATTAGAGACACATATCCATAAAACCGAAAGTTTTAGTGTGAGTTAAATCATCAGATATCTCCTCAGTAACACCAAAGTCTGGGTTGTATCAGTAGACCACTGAGAATAGGAGGATTCCTGATCTTCTAGCCTTCCTTGGGACACTGCTCCCAAATCTGTCAAGGCACTTCTGCTGCCACCTCTGAAGTGCTGTAAAGTTTATCCTCAGGAAGCATCACAGGTCAATGCTGTCTTCGTCTTTTCCTACTTCCAAAGAGCTGAGGCTACCCTGAAGCAGTGGGGTTTCCTTTTCAGTATCCCCCTGCAGCTGGCCTACTCCTCAAAATATCTACTAATTTTGTCTTGGCAGGTTTTCTGCAAGAAGACAGACTGCAAGAAACAGTCTTGTTCTCTTCAAGTGGAAAAAACAAACAAACAAACAAACAAACAAACAAACAAAAACTAGTTGAGGCCCTCTGAGCTCAAACTTTATACTTCTCAACTATTTTTCTCTGCATGTAAAATTCAATAGCAGGTTCCTCTGGAAAGCCAGCACACACAATGTACCAACATTGAGGTATTGCTGAAGAATTAAACCACTGTAGTTTCTCAGCGTTGGGTGCCAACACCTACCAAGCATGTGCAGCCTTGCGGCAACATGCACACCCAGTTGAGGCTTTGGGAACTTTGCAGGTCAAAATAACCAAAATAAACCCTAGGAAATTTAACATACACTGCACAAAATACTTTCCCTTTCTTCAAGGGAAGCTCTATTCAACAGACTTTCTGCTTTGCTTTTAATGACAGCATCTGTTTTTTTTTATTGGGCTATTTTCCAGCAACATATAGACCCTCCTGAGGTGCTTGCTTTTTGGTGCTCACTTGCACAGCAAAAACAACAAATGGTGAAAATAAGGTGCTGACAAACAAGCCAAGGGTTGAGACCATGTGTATGTGCAAAGCTGGCAGCAGGTGGTGCAGCCACCTCCCCCTTGCCCACGCGACGCTTAGGCTGTGGCACTGGCCATGCTGTGATGCACCACTCGACCATGGAGTTCCAGCACTGGCAGGGACATGATGGGCCCTCAGCAGCCTGGGTGGGCTCACCAGCACCACAGAGCACAGGGAATGAGCAGATCCCATGCAGTGCCCATGGCCTTCAGTGATAAACAAGCTTGGCCAGGCTTAGCACTGGAATCTGAGCTGCAGCACCAGCAGCTGTCCTTTGCCTCCCATCATTCATTGGTTATTAGGAAAAGGTTCTTCCCCCAGAGGGTGGTGGAGCACTGGAACAGGCTCCCCAGGGAGGTGTCACAGCCCCAAGCCTGACAGTGTTCAAGAAGAGACTGGGCAATGCCCTCAGACACATGGTGTGAACTGTGGGGTTGTCCTGTGCAGGGACAGGAGTTGGACTCGATGATCCTCGTGGGTCTCTTTCAACTCAGGACATTCTATGAGTCTAAGATTCTACGTCCTCTGAGGGTTTACTAGTGACATAGAAACACACTAGAATTCCTCGGGTGGGAAGCAGTGTCCCAGATCATTGAGATTTTCAAAACCTGCAAGGGGATGCAGAGATGTCAACAGGTGCCCTGCAGCTGCTGCCCAGCACCTTCCACCTGGCCCCAGGGTTTCCATTTACTGTGGAGTCACAATCACCGCCTGTGCTGTTCCATACCAGGTTGCTGACAGTATTAGGAAATTATTGTCTCTTTTTCTTGCCTATCCACTTAATTTTTCCTTTATGGTCTTTTTTTTCCTTTTCTCCTTTACTGTCTTCTTTTCTCAATTGCATAACTGCATCAATATTCAAGGCTTTTTAAGGATGACATCACATGTCTAGAGAAAACTTAGGCATCAGGCTAAAGATACATCAATAACTCTATTGCCCTGCAATTGCAATAAACAATGCAATACAGATCAACTGCAGCTTCTTAAAAGCTTACTCAAAAATAATAGATTTGTCCTCTGCCAGCATTAAATAGGAGTTACGTGCCTCCTGGTCTGGACTACTTGCTTTCTTCTGTTTCCACTGCAACACCATCAGACTCCAGCAAGCTTACATGCAGGAAGAGCTGCAAAGAGAAACCCATCTTCTGCCCCTCCGTCCCATCCACTGTGCACACCTAGATCACCTGGAGCATTAGTAAACTCTCAGATCATAGATCACTAATAGTAAAATCCTAAGGATAGCTAATAGGTGATTAATTAAATGCAACTCAAAGCCAAGTACAATTCTCTCTGTATTTACATTTTTAATGCCGATACGATGCACTTGGAAAGTAGCATGTCACCTTTAAATAGCACTTCACTTCTAAAAGTTAAAAAAAAAAAAAAAGACAAAACCAAACCAAAACAAAAAATCCACAACCCTCTTTTTTACTGCCAGTTTTCTGCCAGCTTATTGAGAGCAAAATGGAGGTAAATAAACCTAATTCCCTGGGCTGAAATATATCTCATGCAGCAGATAAGCAGAGGTTAAGTCTGAATACAAGCAATCTGAGACTCACAGGAAACAGTGCTGGTAGAAACCTCAGTGAGTGACCTCATTGATGCCTAAAGCACAAAGCAGGACCAAGTCTACCACAACAGCTGCTGAATCCACCTGGTGAACACCCAGCTGGGGAGAAGCCTCTGTCCCCCCAGCCTGGGTGCTCCTGTGCCCACCCAGTCCAGCACATACAGCCCAGAAGCTTTCTTCAAGCCTGTGGGATCATTCAGAATGTCATTTACCACTCCCCAGAGGTCCACCTGGGATTAGGAATGATGGTCGTCTTATTTCTTTTTTACACAAAATCACTAAACAGAAAGACTTCATGGTTTTTCTAGGGATACTACTGTCCCGCTGCCTTCGGCTCTACCACTGAGCAACTGGCTGTGTTTTCTCTTACAACAATAACAGAGATTGTAGAGAAACAAAAGGGGAAAGGCCTTCATATGTTAACTTTGTCTCTTTAAATGTTCTCATTAAAGACTCCTTAAACATCACTGAGCAGCCATTTGCTAGGACTCCTCTTTCAAAAAGTGAAATTCTGCCAAGTCCTAGATTCCTAAACCACTCATGCATTTTAATCCTTCTGCTTGGGTACAAAGAACAAACCTGACCAGTGATGTTTATCAGTCTGTCACCAAACATAAATGAAGCCTTCAGTGTTGTGGATAGAAGATTTCCCCAGCAAACACCAAATGATAACACTTGCTCCTGTTCAACAAAATCAATCAAACAGCTGGCAAATGTAATCCCGTGTGTACTTTTTTTTCCAGAAGTATAAATTCACATCAGAGAGGAGCCTCAATTCAAATGCCACACTATTGTCAGAAAACCATTTTGGCTTTGACGGTGGCCAGTGGTGTTGGTGCCAATCTGCTTGGCCCTGGCATCTGCTCTTCCCATCAGCTCTCCCCAACTCCTTATTGCTCTGTGCAGACCTGGTGTGCTGCCTATCAGTCATCATTATGGGGCAAGAGATGCCTTTTGCCAATTATGATTGCAGGGAAAAGACACAACTGTGAAGCTGAAGTACCTATGAGAAAGGGTAGGTTATGCATTGCCTTTCTCAAAGGCACAAAGATGTGGAATAAGTTACCTAGGAGCTAAGCCTAATATATACCTTGAAGAAAAAAAAAGTCACCGAGAGCCAAATGTCAGTGAGAAGACTTTCTCCAAGGCTTCCCAGGAGGACCCTTGGATCACCATGGGCAGCAAACACGTGAGGAGAAATCCATCAGCCTGGTCTGGTTGCACACTGCTGCTTCCTTGGTGTTGGCTTCAGCTGCAAAGACTGCCAGCATTTTTCTAAGACTTTTGCCACAGCTGACATTACATGAGATTTCCACCATGGCTATGGGGGCATCACACTACCATAGAGATGAAGGGCCATGTGGAGGATGGAGAAGTTAACATCAAGCACTTCAAAGGATGATTTCTGCATTTAAATGAGCTGGGCAAAACAAAGTCCCTTTGGTACAATGCAAATTAACTGTTATCACTGACAGATCCAGAGGGAGCGGACCACGACACTACGCCAAACAAGAAAAGAAAGATTAATCTATTTACAGATACTGAGAAACTGACTGTTAAAAAAACAAAACAAAAAATAAAACAACAACAAAACCACCTAACAAAACCAAACAAACACTCCTTGAAATGTGGCACAGAAAGGCATAGGCATCCCTCCATTATACCTTCTCACTAGCCCTGACATACCTTTCAATCATTCATTTTGGCAGAATGATGCCACAAAGTGACTCACAGCCCCACACAGAGAAACTTGCTTGGCATCAGCTGCCTGCAAGGCCACCATGAGTGGGAAGCATTGGCTGCCCGCTCAGCCCATCCTTCCTGTCTGCTCCTGCACCCAGCAGCACTGCAAGGGCTCCCCACAAACCCCTCTGGCTGAGGTCAAATGTCATTGGGCAAAAAGGAAAGAAATGTTCTCCAGTCAGGATTTTTGGTGGTTTGGGGGTTAAAAGAAAAGGTGCGGAAAAAAAAAAAAAAGTCTGTCCAAAATTATAAAAATCAACATGTTCAGTGTAATCACACATCCAGCTGGGAAGGATTTATAGCTCCATGTCCTGGAAGCAGATTTTATGGAAAAAAAATAAGGAGAAGCAGCTCTTGCATCTTAAAGAGGGAATGGGAATCAGCAATGCAAATCCTCATTTTTACTTAGTCACAGACATTAAAAATGGGGAAAAAATATAGCCCCTGTGTATCCTCAACTCTCATCACACTGGCTTGCAAGCTGGGAAGAAATCGGCAGGGTGCTTTAGCCACCATGTACTGGAGGCCAGATCGGAACCAAGGATTTAGGGATAACACAACTAGTTATTGGCTTCCCAAGCATTATAAATGTACCCTATACAGGACATGTGTATCTGAACCCTCCTGTCTACACTGGCTAAATCTATCACATAAAAGGGAAAAACTCTATATAACTACAACAATAACCACAACACACTGGTAATATAATGTGCAACACAACTTATTACTTTGCCTAAAAAGGCCAAGGTGAATTTAAAATTAGTTTAGCATAGAACTGATCAGGCTTGAAATCGCACCAATAAAAATTGGTTTTATTAGGAAGAGTTTTTTAGTGAAGACAAGTACTGACAGCCTGTGGCACTCTAAAACCAAAAAAAAAAAAAAAAAGCTAAATTCAGATGGTTGGGAAATGCAGCTTAAAAATAATTAATTGTAACCTGACAATACTTGGTTCTTCTTAATCTGCTTATCTTCCTGGAAGCTTAGTCAACACCTAGATTTTGGGGGTTTTATTTTTTTAAACATCCACCTATGATTATGAGCACTGAAAAATATTTTTAATAAATGAAAGGTGAATTTCTCAAGTAGTCACTTGCCTCTAGAGGATGAGACTTCAAAAGGAGGGGAGAAAAACCTACTGCTGAATCAATTGAGTAAATTTCATGATCAAAATTTCAGGAGTTCATGATATATCTGTTCCTTCATGCCTTTCAAGAGATTTGCAAAAATATATCATTACTTCGTACAATACGTTACAAAGAGAAGTTTGAAAATCTGTCTGAATGCACATTAATACACCAAAGCAATGCAGTGACTTTGAAATGCAGAGAAGTTCCCTCCCATCCTTCTCACCACATGATCTGAAGGGGAGGGAAAGGAGCAGGGACACAGATGACAAATTTAAAAATAAAGGGAAAAAACAAACAAAAACAGACAAAAAAACAAACCAGCAAGCCCAGGCAGGAGTAGTGCACAGATTGTTTTAGGTGGTTGCTGAGCCACAGGTGTAGGGGACTGTGCTCCCCATGTGTTACTCTCTGCCAAGTCCTTGAGGATGGGACAGTCATTACAGGTGTCAGCATTGATCTGGAGAAATGGGCCAGGGCTCACCCAGAAAGGGACCTCTTCCAGTAACCCACCAGCTAATGACAGGAAAGGCTTGGTAAGGTTTCTGAGGGCTGGCCATCAAGGAAGAGCTCTGAGCCAAGCAGGGTTGATGGGCCTCCCAACTCTTTCTGTACTCTCCATACGGCTGCGAGTTCTTTCCCCTCCTAGAGAGACAAAATTGGTTTATCTGCCAAATCAGCATGAAGGAAGAGGAGTCTCTGTATCTTTACTCTTTTTGACCTCTGTTTCACAAGGGGCATGTTTAAGTTTTTTGCACTAACCTCTAATTTCAAAGAAACCACACACTGAACCCTCCAGCCTTCCAGAACTCCTGAGGGGAAAAAAAGGTCATCCAATTCCACAGTTTTCCCTGGGACTTGCTCCCAAGAGCTTAGAGTTTGCATATTTGTGTGCCTGCTTTGCACTAGACCACACCAGACCATGACAAGCCAAGTGCAAGAGAAACGCTCTGCAGATGATGCCAGATGGATACAAGACAAACGATTTTACTGTCCAGCAAAACCACTAAACTTTTGCATCCCGGTCAAACTTCCAAGGCATCCAACACAAGTAATCTACTAGCTAGAGGGATGTGTCTTTCCAGTGCCAACTCAGGTCTCAAGTTTACTTATTCTTCTCACATAGCACAACTGGCAGAAGTAACAGAGCAAGATCAAAAGGAAAAGAAACCAGATGAGAAAAGATGAAGTATGAAATAATACTGGTAACAGACAAGCTGCAATTCATGATCAAAGGAATGAATCAGGCCTCAGCTATCTAAATAAAGTACCTTCCCTCATTTCTGAAAGGAAGAATTTGCTATTTGCCCTCATGTCACACAATCCTTTCAAGTATACTTAGGTGGCTGAAAGAAAAAAAAAAAAAAAAAGTGACAGAGCACCTCAAATTTTATTTATTTGCTTTAATCATCAGAAAAGAGGGCTCTCCTGGGATCTCACTGCTTTCTCATCCATATTGTGTGTAATGCAAAAAAGCAAAATAATCAAATCACAGAGCATCTTCCATTCCAGTTAAAGCAGGATAGTGTCAAAATGAGGTCTCGTGACCATTACCAGCTCAAAGCAAAGGTTCCTCAGCAGCCAGAGCAGCACTGTCTGTTCTCAACTTATACTGCATGCCCCACACATCTGCTCCCGTCCATAGGCATGCAGTTCCAGCACCTGTGAGTTGACCCTACCCCAAAACTTCAGCTCCTTAAATGAAACATGCTACTGCTTCGCTGCTTCCCTCCTGTATCAGCTCTGTTATGGACAAACCAACCTACGAGGCAGTAAAATTCCCACCTCCATCTCCCCAGCCAGGGAAGGCAACAGACTGATGCTACCAACCCCATGGATCTTCTTGGCCATCTGCACTAAGGTGTAGGCAAGACGCTCAAGGAGGACTTGATGACCAGGTAGTGGAAGCACACAAAGAGGAGTGGCTTTGTACCCACCAGGACCTCAAAACCTGAGAATGGAGAAGCACTCTCAGCCCCTCACTCACAGACACTAGCAACCCCATGATGGCTGCCATCAGGTCTGCTGCTGGTGCTCGGGTGAGCAAAGGACATCTCCCCACTGTGGTTGCTGATGGCTCTGCAGCACCCATCATGCAGGTTCATCCTGGGGAATGGACTTTGGGACCCCAGGAAAAAAGAGGAGGAAAAAAAAAAAAAAAAAAAAATCTAAGTTTTCACTGCCTGAGGAAAACAAAACAAAACAAACAAACAAAAAACCCCACAACTGATCTTTTACAATTCAGACAAAAGCAAATAAAACCAAATGTCTAGAAATTTCAAGTTGGACCCCCCTGACACATTAAACACCAGGAAGCAGCAGACTTTCTGTGACACATGGCAGATCTGGATGAGTTGTCCTTTTCCTCCCTTGCCAGCATCCTACACAAAAAATGGGTCCAGACCCATCTCTTCACTTTAGGAGATGCCAGTGCCAGCAGCAGGACCAGTACCACTTTACTTAGCATCCAGATTTCTTGTGCTTTGACCTTTTGCGTCAGTCAGAAAAACATTACAGGGCTTCCTCACAAAATGGATGGTTTCACAGAATGCCTGTGCATGGAGATTTTGTACCGAGAAGTGCTTCAGCTTGACATCACTAATAACTAATGGGCACACCAAAAAGCTGAGTATTAAAAGGCTTTGTGTCCCCATGGGAAGGACTGAGTTTTGCAAGACCTGGGCTCATACTTCTATATTTTACCAAAAACTTGACGTGCAGAAAACTTGGTTCACCCAACAGAAAAGGCTGCAGGTTTTGGATTCTATTTTGTTTTTCATTGTCAGTTTTAAAATATACAAACTGTCCTCATAGAACAGAAATTTCCAAGTAATTTGATGTTTGCATGCCAAGATTTTTCAGTGCAATCATTCCTGAACAGAAGGTGAATGCTAGTAAACACATTAAAAGGAAACATGCTAGCATCATTGGAATTAATTCCTCCATTCCTGCTGACAACAACTGACACATCCCCATGGAAATCTGAACTTCACAAAGCTGCACCTTCTGAGAGAAAAAAGCTCCTTTGACAATCTCAGCTGTACTGCCAGGTCAAACAGTTCATTTTACCTCTTCACCTTCCCTCATCTCGTGTCTATTTAAATTAACCACTCTGAGGCATATTTCTCTCCCTATTATTTTTTGGAATTGCTTTTGACTTCGGGGAAGCTCTCACCTCCATACAAGCCCCTTTCCACCTATTGTAACATCGATCATTTCAGCATAAATTTTGATTGGATGTTTTTTCATAAATGCTTTGTTTATGTACATTACTCACCAAATAAACAGTTGGCAAGCAATAAGTGACTCCTGGCTCAGTGAATGGGCATGACGCTGCTAGGACTAGTGGAAACATTATCCACCAACACATGGTGTTTCATGGAAGAACAATAGAGACATGGATTTGCAGCAGTGCAATACAGAAGGTGATGACAGCCAAAAGCAGGGAAGCTGGATGGTGGCTGCAGAAATCTGGAGTTTTGTTTGGCTTTGGATATAAAACCGAGCTGCTTTCAGCCTTATGTTTTCGGCTGACTTGGCTGCAAAGTATTTCAAGGTTATCTGCTTCAGGTGATGTTTTGGGGCTGCCTGTCCAGGCTGTCTCGCTGGCCATGTGACCAAGAACCATGTTGTCATCCCATCACTTGACAATCTGGATTTTATTTGCTTCTCAAGACACAGAGGCACAGAGTCTCTACCATAGGAAGAAGAGGACAGTCTAGGCAAAGACAAACCACACCATGTGCTCCCACACCTCAATGCCACTCAGCTTGCCTTGAATTTTTGCGTGTCCTTCAGGCACGCAGATTGGGTGGGTAACTCCTGTTTGGCTTCATCCCTCTTCCTCCTACTGTACTCTCCTCTCTACTTTTCCCAATGCATCTGAACCTAGGGTGATTGTTCTGCTTTGGTTTGGGGTTTGTTTCCTGAGGTAGACAGTCCAACTACAGCTACAGCTGTGGAACAATGTTTAGAAAAAATAATTTTATGGTTGACAGGATTGAGGGAGAAATAGGGTTCAAACTCAGGGAAGGAGAGGACATTTGTGAGATGGAACTGAGTTTATGCCAGAGAAAGAAGGACTATGGAGGTAGAGGGAGGAAAATTTTATTAAGAAAAAAAGAAGAAGAAAAAAATAGAAATGCCAGATGTTTTTTTTCCCCATGTCTGCATGTCGAAATACAAGGAGTCTGGCTAATAAGAGGAAGGCTCTAGCTTTGGGAGACAGAGATGTCCCCAGACCTGCTGAAGGATGCAATCACAGAGGCCTGCTAGGGCCATGTCTCAGTAGGGGTAGGACAACATAAGACCCTTGACCACATGGAGTACAATTTCTATCTCAATAGATTCACAAAAAGATAATTCAACAACTCCTGCCTTCTGAAGCTGCAGGCCGCAGTGAAAGGAAGCTCAGGTCCAGGGGCCCCCTACCACCACGAGGCAGGTTGAAAGAGACAACGTAGCCCCTGGCTACCTCTTGTCTCGAGAAACACACAAGTTCATATGACTCCCTGTGTCTCCAAAAATACCACACCTTCCCTAGACAGCTGTATTGCACATTAGTAGACTCAGAAAGGTACAGAAAGTTAACATGAGATGCCAAACAAATTATTCCTAAGCAAGAGCTTTCTCACACATCATCTCCAGAAGAGAAAGGCCAGTCCCAGGGCAAGGGCTGGGGCTGCTCGTACGATGACACCTTCCAACACTGAGCATCCAGATCCAACCCAACCACACTGCTTTCCAGTGAGTCTCTTCAACACAGGTTAACACTGTGCTGCAGCTGGACAAGGGCAGCAGTCATCCTCACACTGCTTGGGTGAAGGATCACCACACTCTGGGAAATTTTCCCAAAGACCATTTCAAGCCCGGAAGGTTCCTTCTTCCACCTTCACGTCGCCAGTGGGACTTTGTGACTAGACATCATCAGGGAAATAGAACAACATCCCAGTAAGGTGGAACAGAGTCCTCACTCCATCCCAAGATGGAACAAAATAAGGAAAGCACAGATCTCTTCCTAAAGACTGAAGGACTGTGCCTGATAAGCTACCTCAGGTTTACAATCCAGGATAGGTAGAGGTAGACACTCCTTTTCCTTCCTTTAATAGTTGTCAATACCTCACATAACATGTCCTTCAACTGATGTAAATATTTAAACATCCTGATTTATTCAAAGGGATTTTGTTCTTATCTAGGTTTTCTGTTGTCAGTTTTTCTTTAAAAAAGAGAGGTGCCACCAAAAACAATTCTCTAGCAGAAGAAGTCCTTCAGTGCTTGATTACTACGACCCTTCAGTTACAGAAGCATTTGCACAATTCAGTAATTCCCTCCCAACTACATGCGCAAAACATCAATACTACCCATTATTTTTCAAAAATTATCATGTAGACAATTTTATTTTTCATTCCACTCACAAGTTTAATGTGCTTTCTCTAAGAAGCAGTGAAAGAGAACCATTTGTATTCATGCTCTTGTCTCTTTACCCACTCCCATTAAAAGCCCTAGTGTCAGTATTAGAGTACCCACTGGTTTTAAGAGAAAAAGGGAAAAAAAAAAAAACAGCAACAGAAAACCTTCACAGCCAACCCTGACAAAAACTAAGCTGCTTTCTCTTGTTGACAACAACCTGAGCAGAGCTGCAGCCTGTCCAGCAGCACCTTTGACCTATGCACCAAACTCTGAGGGGCTCGAGATGCGTGTCCTTCTGAACTGCCACCTTTTCCCTTAGCTCAGAGTTGGGCAGCATTATAACATTTATAATTCATCAGTTTTATATTTACTTGCCTGCACTAAGAGCTCCGAGATACAAGATTAAAATCCATGTTGCAAAACTTCCTGCACCAAAAAAGCCCAACCTCGATTAATAATTCATATGCCCAGAGAAGGAACAATATTTGCTTTACAGTGTGAGTTGAGGCCTGATTTTTATGGCCTGAACTGTCCAAAGGAGTATTCATAAAATAATGAAATATAAGGCATAGTCTGGCAGGCTATTTTTAGAAAACTAAATTATCAAGCTTGAACATTAAAGCTAAAGCTAGGGCACTGCAGGACTAAGCAGAAAGAAACATAATAATGTCACCATTTTTTAATTTATTAAATATTTGCTCTTTTAAGTAAAATTGTACTTTTGTAATCTCTCCATTTAGAGAAGAGTTCTGGGAAATATTCATGCACACAGTCTGATAGCTGAATCACCTGCATTTGCTGTGCATTCAATTTGCTTTTTCTGTATTATTCACTACCACAGAGATACGGTGATTTAACATTAATTTAATTTACATACATTAAATCTGCTCAGAGTATTTGCACAGCTTGACTAGAACTATGGGACCAGCTTTCCAAATTCAGCTAACTTCATGGCAAAGCCCACAGGATGCAGTTATTTTGCTAAGCTGGCTGTGGAACACAGTCACCTCTTAACTTCCCGAATTTAACTATTCATGAAGAGTTAATTACTTCTGTTCTGGGTATTGGCAACAGCTTGACAAGCTTTATGCATTGACATCTTTACTCTTTCTCAGACCGTTGCTCTGCATCTATGTCTGTTTCAAAGCCTTTCAGAAAGCCTCTATGTTGATCAATACTGTCTTCCTTTTGGAATTCATAAAATTTGCCCAGTATAAAAAAAGCTGTCATCATTTTGAAAGCAGAGGGAATCTGGACCTTCACAGTTACCTTTTTGCTCCTTGCATCTGTCTAAGTCTTGCTCTACAGTGCTATCTATTCCAGATCATTGGTCAAAGCATCCGCTTTTGGCAATTATTTAGAAGGATCTTTATTAGAAACCTGTTCACAGGTGGATGCATTCCACAGTTGCTACAAAACAAACACACATTCACCGTACTAGCTGATGGAAATGTTTATCACTTTTAAATCTGGGAGGTGAATTAGGGAGAGCCTAAGAGTTATAACTCACAGATCTCAATCTGAATTTTCAAAAGGTCTCTGGACCATGAGTTTGACATAATCATGACAGAGAAGTGGCATCTGCTTCACTGCAGTCACAGCTGCACTGGCATCCCAAGTCTGGGGATCAGCCCTTTCCCAGCAGGGGTTTGTTTCAGTTGTAAGGAGTAACTTGTTCTTGAGATCAGCTGATGAGCTCACTAGGAGCCCAGCAGATGTGTTGCAATGAATACGGTGGGTTGTTCGACTCAGTTGTAGAGGATCAGAACTTGGAAACTGGAAAAAATAGATTCTTTAAAGTCACATTTTGAAATTTTAATCAGCTTGTGCCTGAAGTATGTAATCTTTCCTCAAATGAAGAGGAAGTGATTCAAAGTGCAATATGAAACAAAACATGACAATGGCTCCAGTCAACAGCTCACACAATAGGACTGTAATGTTAATAGTATGCCTCTACTACTATGAAAATCCTCCTATCCAAAAACTCTGTTTGCCTGCACACACAACCCGATGTAGGTAATTCATAAAGGTTTTGTGAAGGGAAATACAGAGGCAGGTTTCTGTGGAAAGAATGGTAAACAGTGCTGTAACCTTAGCTAAGGGATTTTGGAGAACAGAGGAAGACGCAGCATGAGGACATCCAAACACAAGGCTAGGAAGAAATATTTAGGAGCATTTGAGGTAAATGTCTACTCCAAAAGCCACAAAACAACCACTAGCGCCTGACAATAAATTTATGTATTCTAGTAAAGGACTAAAAACACCTATCCATAAGGAGTGGATGTGAAGGAGATTAGGGGATCTCAAGAACCTTACCAGTGTCCTAAGTCTCTGTAATAGTAGGAACATGTAATATTTAACTCCTAGAATAATGTTGGCTAACTGCATCCCATTTTTGAATGGAAGGACAGAAAAGAACTTGTGTAGTGCTTGTCAGCCTCACCTGAGGAAACTGTCTTCCAGGGAGACCTTATAGCATCTTCCCAGTACCTAAAGGGGACCTACAAGAAAGCTGGAGAGGGATTTTTTTACAAGGGCATGTAGTGATAGGACAAGGGGTAATGGCTTTAAACTGAAAGAGAGCAGGTTTAGATTAGATATAAGGAATCAATTCTTCACCATGAGGGTGGTAAGGCACTGGAACAGGCTGCTCAGAGAAGCTGTGGATGTGCCATCCCTGGGAGTGTTCAAGGCCAGGCTGGATGGGGCTTTGAGCAATCTGACCTAGTAGAAGGTGTCCCTGCCCATGGCAGGGGAGTTGCTGCTAGATGATCTTCAATGTCCCTTCCAACCCAAGCCGTTCTATAATTCTGTGAAAATATAGGACTAGACCAGAGCCTTGCAGAGTGTTTCTTGTGATGGTACAGGGTTATTCAATGGTGCAATGGGAGAAAGAATTGAAAAGGTAAAAGTGAGAAGAGTAATGGGCTGAGATAAAGACAGTTTAATAAGTTTAAATAAATTAATAAATAAGCAACTAAGAACAAAACGAAGAAAAACAACTAACACAACCCCTACCCCCCAATTGCTCACTACTAGCTGACTGATATTCAGCCAGCTCCCAAGCAACAAAAGTTCTGGCAACAACCCCCTTAATTTTTGTTGCTGAGCATGACATCCTATGTTACGGTACGTCCGTCTGGTCAGTTCGGCTCAGCTGTCCCAGATGTGTCCCCTCCCCATTTCTTCTGCACCCCCTGCCTACTCACTGGTGGATTGGTGTGAGAAGCAGAAGAGGCCTTGATGCTGCGAAATCACTGCTCAGCAAGAGCTAAAACATCCCTACATTATCAACACTGTTTTCATCACAAATCCAAAACACAGTACCATACAAGCTACTATGAAGAAAATTAACTCTATCCAAACCAAAACCAGTACAGCCCTAAAGGAGAGTATGAATCATAAAATCATATAATAGTTTGGGTTGTAAGAGACCTTCAAAGCTCATCTAGTCCAGCCCCCCTGCAATGAGCAGGGACATCTTCAACTAGATCAGGTTGCTCAGAGCCCCATCCAGCCTGGCCTGGAATGTCTCCAGGGATGGGGCATCTACCACTTCTCAGTGGAATCTGTTATTTCCCTGGATTTTTTTTTAGTAGAATCAACTACACCAACCTCTGGTTAACAGATACATGCAGATTCACCTCTTGTCTCGCATTGGTGTGTCATCTCCCACCTCAGAACAAAAAAATCTTGTTATTGATTCCTAACTATTATTCATCCTTCCTCTCCAACTTCATTAAAACATCACCCAGTTCTTCAGAACTACCATCAGACTACCTCTCATCTGAAAATTTATGGGTCATCCCCATTTTCTAAGAACTAAGTTGAGCTAGAACTGACCACTCACCATCGTAATAATCAGGTTTTAAAATGAAATAAGAGCTTCAGAAAGCAAATGAGAAATTGACCTCTTGTGTGCTGAATAAGTATCAGAGAGGCTTAATGTTTTATAACCATCATCTTTTGGCTACCTTAGGAAGCAAGCTTTTTTAGGTTATGACCTTCCTTCCTACAGAAAATGCCATATGTACAGGGATACACAGCAATTTATTTCTGGTTGTGTGCTGCTCCTACCCCTGCAGGGAAGCTTTGCAAACAGACACAAAGAGGTGAGTTCAGCTGTTCTAGCTCATTTTAGGATGGGGGTTGTGGCAGGATGCAAACTCCCCTCTCTCCCCCTCCCTCCTTCAGTATGGAAGGAGCAGGCACATCTCCCTCTCCCTCTGCTGTTTGAGGCTAACAGCTTCTTTTGTTTGGCCCCAGAGCACCCTGGCCAGGGCCATTAGGAGAAGGGAGTGCCGAGGCATCAGTGAGCCGCTGGGCGCCTGTGGCCAGTGTGGGGGATGTTTGGAGGCTTCAGGGGCACCCCACAACCGGTGTGGGGGTGCAGAGAAGCTTCTGGAATGCCTACAGTCAGGTCTGATCAGCCAGTATAAAAACGGGACTCTCGTCAAGACTCCACCCATTGTCGCGGGTCTCTCAGAGCACGAGCAAGATGCTGTCACTGAGAGCCCCCCTCCCTGGGATGGAGACTTCACTTGCCGTACCGCCACGTGTGTGAGTAAAACTTCTCGCAGGATTGCGAGTGTATTTATACTTTCCATGCACATATGCACATGTAACTTTCCGTGCTCAATATGAGCAGCACCTGTAAAATTAATCTTCACATAATCGCGGGTGTATTTTTCTCCCATGCTTCCACATAAGCACGTGTAACTTTCCATGCTTAATACAAGCATGAGTAACTTTCTGTGCACATTTGCACACGTACTTTCCGTGCTTAATACAAGCATGTGTACTTTCCGTGCATATTTGCACACATACTTTAAATTATTTCCTCGCACAATCGCGAGTGTATTTTCCTCTCGTGCTTCCACATAAACACATGTAATATTCCATGCACATTTGCACGTGTAAGTGAATTAACCCTTGCAGGATTGCGAGTGTACTAACTTTCCGTACTCACTATGAGTACGTGTATCTCTTTAAAAATAATCCCGCACCATGTTCACGCAAGTGTGTACTCCTCCCTGACTCAGAGAGGGTTCTGGCATTGTTTTGGTAAAACCATGTGCACGCACACTGTGGACCGCCTGTTGTACTAGTTACTGCCCCTTAATAATTTTCCTCAACTGATATCCGAACCTGTATTTAAGTCACTTTTGGAGTGCTAAAACCCTGTTTCTCACCCGTTTAATAAAAGTTGTTTTGGATCCTGTTGTCCCTTAAACTAACCTCGGGGTGCCTCCGTGACACGGGTATATAAACAAAAGATGAAGAATGGCACATATTAAAAGAAAATTTTGAGAGTGAGTAAGAAAGCAACAAGAGTCAGCAGACAAACCACCAACAGAATTTGCTAATTATCCATCAGCTGCCATGAAGGTAAATGTAGAGGAAGCATGATACCCCTAAGCTGTCACCATCTCCTCATCAGGGCTCACTTCTCCCAAGTATCTTTTTCTTTCTCTCCTCTCCACTGAACGACAGAGTCCTCGGGGACAAGTTGATGAGGAGCAGGAAAATACAAAGCTCGGCAGGCAGGCAAGCCTGACACTGGAGAGCTGACAGCTCAGGGACGTTGCCTCTGTGCAAGCTTGCGAGACTCCTGCATTCCAGCATGGAGGTGAACTACATTTTGTGTTGGCTCCACAGGTACTGTCCTTCAGTCGAGACAGACTGAAAGCTGGTGGAGTTTCACGTTC